>NC_081412.1:354779834-355123168 GCF_030272615.1 Cryptomeria japonica | reverse complement strand
AATATCTGCTCATGGTGCTTGTTTACCAGGTTTTCACAATGGTACTTACCAAAAGTGTCTATTTACCAAGTTTTCACTATAGAGTGAATTATTTTTATTTACTTTTTTTATATTTTCTTGATTTTTTTGGTGGTCACAAAAGACGCATGTTTGCCAGATTTTCATCAGGGTGCCTAGTTTTTTGTTTTTTTTTACTTTTTTATTTTTTAGATTTTTCTAACACTAGTATTCTTTAAGCATTAAGTGTAGTACAATTCTTCAAGTGAATTCTATTGATAGGGTCGAGTAATGGTTCACCTTTTGTAGTAGATAACTGATATGCACCGTTTCAAAAAGCTCATGTGATGTCGTACGATCTTAGCCAGTTTCACTCAAACTTCCCTAGTCTTTCTCTTTCTGCAAGGTTCATCTAATTTTCTTTTAGGACCAAGTCTCCAATTTCAAATAATATAACGTGTACTCTCTTGTTGTAGCTTCTCCTTGGATGCATCTCATATGCTTGAAGGTGATTAAGGGCGTTCTATCACTTTTCATCAAGCATCTCTAGCTCATGCAGTCTGGCAACCCAGTACTCTTCCTCTTGAATAGGATGTTGTAATGAAACTCAAATTGAAGGTAGCTCATTCTAAATTGATAGGGTTTCCCTAGCTTGCTCACACTTCACCTAGTTGGTGTTGCTCAATTCAACCAACCTCTCCAGGTCTAACTATGCTCCAAGACCTCCAAGTCCTTCCCAATCTCTTCTAAGACTTACTCTTTGCCAATCTCAAGGTGTTTGCTACAAGTGTTTGACTAGGAGCCCTACCATTTCAAAGTGTTTCCCATTTACTTAATCTTGCTATCTTGACAACAACTTGTCAATTTCACCCCCATTCTATTGTGAGTCATTGCAGAGGTGTGGAGGTGGCATTGACCGTGGAATGAATTAAATTTGGCCCATTTGTGGTTTTGCATTCACTATCTTCCTTACCAATTTCACCAATTTGCCTAGAAATAGGGCTACAAGGATGAGCCCCTATTAGGCCTCCAAAATCCAGTTCTCAAGGGTTTTGAGGGAATCGGTCGAAAAGACCCTGCAACAAGGTTTATTTTTCTTCAAGCACTCACCCAACCCTAAGATAATTTTTTGGTTTTATTCTTCCAACTCGTCGTACAGTATCCTAACCCAAAAATGAGGGTTTGCTAGGGTTTCTAGGCCTTTAACCGGCAGTGACTGTTCAAGTTTGTGAAATGGGCATCTAAATTACTTTTCAAGGTTTCTCCTTGCTACTACAATTCTGTATGGACCTCATGAATCATCCCAAATGGATTGGCTAAGGTTTGATATTCACCCCTACACTATGCATTCAATTTTCACCATGTTATCTCTAGTCGGGTTGCTCCTGGACTCACCTAGAACAAGGTGGTAACCATGATGAACTCCACTTCTAGAACTTCTCCCTACATATTTACATTGTACATAGGGTTTCCTTCCATTTCCCAATAGGCTGTTATGGTAGCATGGAGGGATTTTATGGGGCAACCATTTTACAAGAACTTGTTATTTACAAGCCAAAACTGGTTGTTTGGAAACAAAACAATGAAATTACTAACATACCCTATCTACAAATAATGAAATGAAACAAATAGTACTAGAACACACTAAATAACTACAATCCAAAACTATATCAATGGATTCAATCCATTAGTGTTCAAATTTTATGCAAAAAAAGACCAAAACAGTGATAACAGTCTGAAAATGAGTAGTTTTAGATTGTCAATCATACAAAAACAAACTTCCAACCTTGGTAACCATGAAATAGGAGGTTTAAATAGTCTTCCCCACATGTGGAGGCATCCTAGGATAATGAGCTAACCCTAACTCCACCGCTAAGAACTTTTAGGACCAAATTTGTCATGACAACTTTTAAAAGTTGTCATGACAACTTTTACAACTTTCCACTTTTTGTCTTTTCAACGTAAGCAACCTATTACAATTCATTACTCATGAATTTTGAAACATTCCTAAGACTATTCTAAACCTCTCTAATTCTCTTACCAATTTATGCCTCTTTTGACCATCAAGAAGGACATTTACCTATTCAAACTACCACCTACTCACAAAGTGCAAACCTAGGAAGAAAACTAACTCAACTAGGCCTACACTTGACTAAAAAAAAACTTTACTCACACACCTTGGACCCTCCTAGAGTCCTTATTAGGAACCTAACTTGTCTAAGGTTATTATAAGCCAAAATTATGGAAGGACTATGAGCCAAAGTCCTAGGTGCTCCTGCACCATTCTCCCAAACAAACAAAAAACTAAGTCACCTCTTTAGGGATCAGATTCTGATCAATGCCTAACTTCTTAAAATATTTCTCAAGCACCCATGTAGCCTCAACATCATCCATATCCTATCACTTGATTAGGTGCTCCCAATAAATTTGGTGTCTTGTCTTCTTAGCGATCCTTGAACCCAATACCTTTTTAGCCTTTGGACTTGGTCGTGATGGTACTGAAAGTTTATTTACATCATTTGATACCTCTGAGTGACTACAATCCTAACCTTGAATTGGCCCTTTGTAAGCAACTAAGTCTACTATGTTGAAAACCAATGACAATCCTATTTCACTAGGTAGGTCCACCTTGTATGCATTTTCCCCATACTTGGCTAGGATGGCATATGGACCCAGCCTTCTCATATGCAACTTATTAGGTACTCCTTGCAATAGCCTTGCTTTGTTAAGGTGCACCATGACAAGATCACCTACTTGGAATTGTAGATTCTTCCTTCTCTCATCAACCTTTTGCTTGATCTTACTTGTGTTCTCCATCAATGCTTGCTTGACTGATTAATGTACCTCTTTCATTGACTAAGCAAAATCTTCAGCATATCCACTCCTTGTTGCTGCATTACCTAAATCCCTTAACTCCAATATACCCCTTGGGTGAAGACCATAGACTACCTCAAAAGGACTCTTGTTGGTGGTTCTATTTATTGTGTCATTGTAAGTATATTCAGCTTGTGATAGCACTTGATCCCATGTCTGACCATACTCCTTGGTAAGGCACCTCAATAAGTTTCCTAAGCTCCTATTAACCACTTTGGCTTGCCCATCTATTTGTGGATGATAGGCTGATCCAAAAGATAGGTTGGTGCCAAGATTTTGCCAAAGTGTCTTCCAAAAATGACTCATGAACTTTGAGTCCCTATCTGAAACAATGCTCATGGGTAAACCATGTATCCTTATCACTTCCTTGAAGAACAACTGAGCTATATGACATGCATCATGAGTAGTCTTGCAAGGTACAAAGTGGGCCATCTTACTAAATTTGTCCACTATTACATAGATATTGTCAAATCCCTGCTTTTTCCTTGGTAATTCTACTACAAATTACATACTAATGCACTCCCAAGGTCTATTTGGTATGGGAAGAGGTTGGTATAAACTGGCATTTGAAGAAGTGCCCATGGCCTTTTGACAAACTATACAAGTTTCCACATCTTGATTCATCCTAGGCCAATAATATTACCTTTGAACTAACTCTTGAGTCTTGTTGACTCCAAAATGACCACTAAGGTTGCCATTATGCTTCTCTTGTATGAGATTTTCTCTCATTGACCCTCTAGGCACACAAAGTTGTCCTCCTCTAAACAATAACCCATCTTGCAAGGTAAAATCTGAATACTCACTATGAAAATGATTTTGATACTCTTTGCATACCTTGTAGGCATTTGAGAAGTCTTCATCATCCGAGTATAGGTCTCTAAAATTGTCAACACCTATGCTTCTCAACTGAATTTCTTGGACTGTCAAGAGTCTTCTGCTCAATGCATTAGCAACCTGATTTAATTGACCTTTTTTGTTCTTGATTGTGAATGTGTAGGCTTGCATATACTCTACCCACTTCATGTATTTGTGATTGAGTTTGTCCTGTAAGTTTAGAAAGCTTAAAGCTTGATTGTCTATGTAGACTACAAATTCATTAGGAAGGAGATAGTGTCTCCACTTCCTCAAAGCCTACATTAAAGCATATAATTCCAAGTCATATGAGGAGTATTTCCTCTTTGCATCACTTAGCTTCTCACTATGGAAAGCTACTGGTCTTTCTTCTTTGCTGAGGATAGCACCTACTGCAACATTGCTTGCATCACATTCCACTGTGAAGAGTTTCTCAAAACTAGGCAACATTAACACCGGTTGAGTAGCTATATTTTCCTTCAAGGTTTCAAAACCTCTATTTGCTTGTTCATTCCACTGAAACTTTTCCTTCATTCCACCTCTAATAGTGTCCAACATTGGTGCACATATAGCACTGAATTTCCTAATGAACTTCCTGAAATACTGACCTAGTCCATGGAAGCTTCTCACCTCTATTGCTGACTTAGGAGTAGGCCAATTTACTATGGCTTCAACCTTGCTAGGATCCATCTTGAGGTTTCCTTGAGACAACACAAACCCAAGGTAGACCAACTCCTGCTTAACAAATTCACACTTGTCCAAGTTCATGGTTAGCTTCTCTTCATACAATCTTTGTAGCACAATTTTCAAATGATTAACATGATCTGCTCTATCCTTACTAAAAATGAGAATATCATCTAAATATACCACCACAAATTTACCTATAAAGTCCTTCATCACCTCATTCATGAGTCTCATGAATGTGCTTGGAGCATTAGATAAGCCAAATGGAATTACAAGTCATTCATAAAGACCTCATGTTGTCTTGAATGTTGTTTTCCATTCATCACCCTCCTTAATCCTAATTTGGTGGTATCCACTTGTAAGGTCAATCTTTGTAAAATATTTGACTCCCCCTAAACAATCCATTAGGTCTTCTATTCTAGGAATTGGAAACCTGTATCTAATGGTGATCCTATCTATAGCCCTAGAGTCAGTGCACAATCTCCAAGTACCACCTTTCTTGGGGCCTAAAATGGTAGGTATAGCACAAGGGCTAATGCTTTGCCTAATTAGGCCTTGGTCTAAAAGCTCTTGGATTTGTTTGGCAATCTCAACATTTTGTTGGGGAGTCATCTTGTAAGCTGCCTTGTTAGGTAAGGATGCTCTGGGTATGAAGTC
Source organism: Cryptomeria japonica (assembly GCF_030272615.1). NCBI lineage: Eukaryota > Viridiplantae > Streptophyta > Pinopsida > Cupressales > Cupressaceae > Cryptomeria > Cryptomeria japonica. The sequence continues at coordinate 355,118,104 of NC_081412.1, read as the reverse complement.
TATTTGATGGCTTATGGCTCTTTTAGGAGGTAAGGTGGTCGGTTGTCCATCACTCACTATTCCTTTGAACTTTTTCAATAGGTCTTGAACCTCTATTAGCAAATCTGGCTGCTCTTTCTTGTCTTTCTGTTTAGGCTTCATCACTAATACAAACCCTATACCTTCACCTTCTTCAAGTGTCTTCAAGAACTATTTTTCACTCACCAAAAGGACATTAGGACCTGCTGCTCTTTTTTCATCTTCCTCAAGGATAGATTGGATTTTGAATGTGACTCCATCTTTCTTGAATGAATATGCATTCTTGGCTCCATCATGAATAGATTGTCTATCAAATTGCCATGGTCTTCCCAATAGAAGATGGCATGCATCCATGGGTAGGACATCACATAACACTTTGTCCTTATACCTCCCAATGGTGAAATCCACCCATGCTTGCTCATTGACTAGGACATGTTGGCCTTTGTTCAACCAAGTGACCCTATATGGGTTGTTGTGAGGTATCCTTTGTAACTTAAGCTTACTCACTGCCTCTTCTGACACAATGTTGTCTGTTGACCCTGAATCAATGATCACTTTGCAAACTTTGTCCATAATCTTGCATTTGATCCTAAATAATGATCTCCTTTGGCTAGGCTCTTCTCTGATAGGTTCTTTTATCAAAGTTCTTCTTATCATCAAGTTGTCACCTACCTCTGATTCTAAGGAAACCTCTGAAGTCTTGCTTCTTGAAGTCTCTTCTTGAAGGTAGTTCACTCTCCTTTCACTATTCTGTGATGATGATCCCTTCTTTGGACACCTATATGCTGGATGACCAAACTGGTTGCAATGGTAACACTTCATTGAGGCAAAATATGAGGAACCTCTAGCTTGTCCACCAGACCTTCCTCTAAAACCACCGTTTGACCCCCTTCCTCTATTGAATCCTCCTTTACCAATGTCACTTTCTTGTTGCTCAGTGAGTTTAGACTCACCTTGTATTCATTGCTCTGAGTTTCTTCCTCCAAAGCTTCCCTATGGCCTTTCTTTTCTTTTCCTCTACCCCTGCCCCTATTACTACTTGAATCATGTTTTCTTTTCAGTTTTTCTTCCACTTTAAGGGCAAGTTGATAGCTTTGATGAACTATCTTTGGGCTCATTAGACTAATTTCCTCTTGGATGTTCTATCTTAGTCCATTTAGATACCTAGCAACTTTGAGACTTTCTTCTTCCACCTCATGAGACCTAAGACAAAGTTTGTGAAACTCCTCCGTATAACCACTTACATCAAGCTCTTTTTGTCTTAGGTTTTGTCTCTTCCTAAGAATCTGCACTTCATAGTCATTAGGGAGATAGACTTCTTTGATTTTGACTAACATCCCTTTCCAAGAAGAGATGGGTGTTTTACCCATTTTCTTTCTCTCATCCTGCACAAATTTCCACCATGTGAGAGCATCTCCTCTCATCCTAGACTTGGCCACTTTATCTCTTTGAGCTTTAATTATGCCTTCACACTAAAAATGGTTCTCCATTCCCTCTATCCATTCTAGAACCACTTTTGCTTCCATCTTACCAGTAAACAATGGCAATCCTTCTAGTGATTTACCACTTAAGGCCTTCAATGTCTTTAGGAAAGGTTCTTGTTCTAAGACAGGATCAGGTTCAGGCACTTTGTCTACCTCTGACACCTCTTTACCCTTCCCTTCTGCTCCTTCAACCTTTACTAACACTTCATCTGGCTTGGTTTCAATCTCACCAAGCTTACTTTCCAATTCTATAAACTTTTCCTTCAGGAGCCTATTCTCTTCCTCCTGATCATCCACTTTCTTTTCCAACTCTACATTAGTCACCATGGTGTTGTCTCCTATAGATTCCAGTGAGGACATCTACTCTCCTATCTCGAATCTTATAGGCTCTGATACCAACTTGATAGGGTTTCCCTAGCTTGCTCAAACTTCACCTAGTTGGTGTTGCTCAATTCCACCAACCTCTCCAGGTCTAACTATGCTCCAAGACCTCCAAGTCCTTCCCAATCTCTTCTAGGACTTACTCTTTTCCAATCTCAAGGTGTTTGCAACAAGTGTTTGACTAGGAGCCCTACCATTTCAAAGTGTTTCCCATTTACTCAATCTTGCTATCTTGACAACAACTTGTCAATTTCACCCCCATTCTGTTGTGAGTCATTGCAGAGGTGTGGAGGTGGAATTTACCATGGAATGAATTCAATTTGGCCCATTTGTTGTTTTGCATTCACTATCTTCCTTACCGATTTCACCAATTTGCCTATAAATAGGGCTACAAGGATGAGCCCCTATTAGGCCTCCAAAATCTGGTTCTCAAGGGTTTTGAGGGAATCATTCCAAAAGACCCTACAACAACGTTTATTTTTCTTCAAACACTCACTCAACTCTAAGAGATTTTGTTGGTTTTAGTCTTCCAACTCGCCGTACAGTGCCCTAACCCAAAAATGAGGGTTTGTTAGGGTTTTTAGGCCTTTAATCGGTAGTGACTGTTCAAGTTTGTTAAATGGGCATCTAAATGACTTGGTAAGGTTTCTCCTTGCTATTGCAACTCTATATGGACCTCATGAATCATCCCAAATGGATTGGCTAAGGTTTGGTATTTACCCCTACACTATGCATTCAATTTTCACCCTATTTTCTCTAGCCGGGTTGCTCCTGGACTCGCCTATAACAAGGTGGTAACCATGATGAACTCCACTATTTACACTTTACATAGGGTTTCCTTCCATGTCCCAATAGTCCGTGATGGTAGCACGGAGGGATTTTATGGGGCAACCATTTTACAAGAACTTACTATTTACAAGCCAAAATTGGTTGTTTGGAAACAAAACAATGAAAGTACTAACACACCCTATCTACAAAGAATGAAATGAAACAAATATTACTGGAACACACCAAATAACTACAATCCAAAACTAGATCAATGGATTCAATCCATTAGTGTTCACATTTTATGCAAAAAAGACTAAAACAGTGATAACAGTCTAAAAAGGAGTAGTTTTAGATTGTCAATCATACAAAAACAAACTTCCAACCTTGGTAATTGTGCAAGAGGAGGTTTAAATAGTCTTCCCCACATGTAGAGGCTTCCTAGGACAATGGGCTAACCCTAACTCCGATGCTAAGCACTTTTAGGACCAAAGTTGTCATGACAACTTTTACAACTTTCCACTTTTTGTCTTTTCAACCTAAGAAACCTATTAAAAGTCATTACTCATGACTTTTGAAACATTCCTAAGACTATTCTAAACCTCTCTAATGCTCTTCCAATTTATGCCTCTTTTTACCATCAAGAAGGCCATTTACCTATTCAAACTACCACCTACTCACAAAGTGAAAACCTAGGAAGAAAACTAACTCAACTAGGCCTACACTTGACTCAAAACAAACTTTACTCACACACCTTGGACCCTCCTAGCATCCTTATTAGGAACCTGACTTGGCTAAGGTTAGTACAAGCCAAAATTGTGGAAGGACTATGAGCCTAAGTCCTAGGTTCTCCTGCACCATAAATGGGGAGTATGGCCTATGATCCATATACAAGGGAGAAGATAGTAGAAGCTATGGGGGTGGAGACACAAGTTCGATAAGCCTAGAGGGAAAGATTTAGCTACAGATGTCAATCATGGCCATCATCCTTGATAACCTTTCTAAGGATTTTCAAGACAGTCTTGTTTGTTGCCTTGATTGATCATTACTTTGTGGATAGTTGGGGGTTGTGAAATGGTGTTAGATATAGAATGGGTCACAAAAGTCATGGACATCCTAGTTTTTGTATGCACACCCATTATCTATGACAATGGACTGAGGGAATCCATACTAGCATATGATATAGTTGAGAAGGAATTTAGGTATATGTTTGCTAGTTATACAGGTGAGTGGAATTTCTTTCACCCACTTGGTGAAGTACTTAGTGGTTGTAAGTATGAATTTGTGTCCATTAGAGGAAGTAGGGTTGATCTTCCCCATGAGGTTGAATCCCCATTGTCAAAAGGGCCATAGTGACCTAATTGATTGGAGATCCTATGTTGGAACATGAATGAGGTCGCCATGCATTTGACATTGTCAACATTTCTAAACAAACTTATATGCATCCTTCTCCATGGTTGGCCAATAGTATCCAGTACGCATGATCTTTTTTGGCAAAGCAAGACCATTAGAGTGAGCCCCATTAATACCTTCATGTACTTCCCTCAAAGTTGTTTGTGCTTCTTTTGAATCAAGACATCGAAGGAGAGTTTTATAAAGACTTTCTCAATATAAGGTTTCTATGATGATAATATAATGAGAGACTTGTTGGATAAGGATATTTATTTAGTTTATGGGACAGGTCAGGGGACAAGTATTGGTCATGGAGGTATAAATAGATGTCTATGTACCAGGGTGAGGTTTGACCAACAATCACAAATTCACATTTGGATTGGGGAACATCATAAGTAAGGACCATTAGCTTCTCTACTAAGAACTCAAAATGTGTTGCATTGATCGACATGTCAAGTAGAGACCCCACTGTTGTCATTGCATCCATTCCCTTGTTTTGGATAGGAGGGACTTACTCATAGATTATATGATCAAAATATTTCTTAAAATAATCTACCATATACTTGTATGGCAACAACATGTCATATTTGGTTAAATAACAAATATTGACCTATTTTATGACTAGCTAAGAGTCTCCATACATAGGAAGGTCCTTGATTTTCCATTACATTGTTGGACGAAGCCCGGTGATGGGAGCCTCATATTTTTCCATGTTATTTGTGTAGAGTAAGTTGATTATGTAAGACTTTGGGATTCCATCCCCTTGTGGTGTTATAAATAGGACTCCTACCCCTGCTCCATGGTTTGTATAAGATCCATCAAATTAAATTTCCACTTTGTTGAGGCAGCTATGATGAATACTTATTCATCAAGGAAATTAGTCAGTATAGGGTGGTCAGGTAGAAGTGGAGCTTCTTCTAATTGAACTACTATTATTTTCCCCTTTTTGGCCTTCCTATCCACATACTCAATGTCAAACTCACTAAATATCATTACTCATATAGCTAGCCTAAAGATCAAGAGATACTTGAATGGATATATGCTTGCAATGAGCTTTACTTTATGACTTAACATGTAATGCTACAAATTTTGTGATGCAAAGATAATGACAAGGCATGCACATTCAATTGGAGTATAATTCAGCTCATAGCTGACCAACGTCTTGTTGATATAGTAAATAGATAACTCTCTCCCTTGGTCATCATGTTGTGCTAAGAGAGCCCCTAGAGATGAGTTAATTACCAAAATATTCAACTCTAGGGGTTTCCCAAGTGTAGGTAGAACTAATACTAGTGGTGCAAGCAAGTAATCCTTCAATGCTTGAAAAGCCTCCTAACATTGTTCTATCCATTTAAATATTACTCCTTTTCTGAGAAGATATTGAAAAGGTCGGTACTTATCTGCTAACTGAGAAATGAACCAAGTGGTAGACTGTAACTTTCCTTTAATACTTCTCAATTGTTTAAAATTTGATGGGGGAGGCATCTCAATAATAGCTTTCACTTTAGCCAGGTCTACCTTGATTCCTTTGTTTGATATGATGAACCTGAGCAACTTTCTTGATGTAACACCAAAGGCACATTTTTTTGGATTTAGTTAGACGTTATATTATTCTAGTTTGTCAAAGATTCAAGCTAGAACAACAAGGTGATTTTGTTATGTTGTAGATTTAACTAACATATGATCCACATAGTCTTCCATGTTGTTATGTATCATGTCATAAAACAATATGGTCATGGATCTTTGATAGGTTGCTCCAACATTCTTGAGTCCAAAGGGCATTACATTCTTGTTGTAGGTTCCCCATGGACAGGTAAAAATAGTTTTGTGTTGATCTTCTAGCATTATTCTTATTTGATTATATCCTAAAAAGTCATCCATTAATGAGAGAATTTCATGCCCAACTATGAGATCTACAATCATGTCGATGTTGGGGAGCGGCAAATCATCCTTGGGATCTAGGCTTTATTCAAGTCTCTAAAATTGGTGCAAATTCAGATGCCCCCATTTAGTTTTGTCACAAGCACTAGATTTTAGATCCACTCAACATAGTCTATTGGTCTGATGAAGCGTACATCGAGCAACTTTTTCAACTCAACCTTGACCAATAGGATTATATGCAGATGTGTTTTCCTTAGTTTTTGTTTGTACAGTTTTGCCCCTAGAATGAGAGGTAGATGATGAATAACTAGATCAGGTTCTAAACTGTTGGTATTTTTTATGATTATGTTGTGATTGTCATTGATGGACACACTCTTTCTATGAGATCACTTTTTGTATGTATGAGTTAAAGCTCAACCAGTATTTGTTCCAACCGGTATGATGTATTATAGTCTTTAGACTATCGGTGTTTTGCAGAAAGTGTTTACCGATCTGAAGCGGTATGAAGACCCCAAGCAGTTTGATGATCTCAAGCGGTACGAAGGAACAAAGCAGCACAACTCATATTTCCCAGTCTTCATTTTGTCAAACCGGCAACCGGTATTTTTCTTAAATAGGTATTTTTTTTGAACCAGTAATACTTTGTGATGAGTTACCAACCGTCATTTTGTGATGAGTTACCAACCGTCATTTTGTGATGAGTTACCATCCACTAATTGTTTGGCGGTGCTGACACTTTAATAGTGCTTTTTGTGTCGTGTTACCGAATATGTCTAGATGCATTGAACCTAGGAAATTGAATTGTAATCCTATTGGACTAACATGAAATTAGATTCCTTTATAAGGACATCATGTCTAGGGTTTTACATTGTTGCAAGGGTTTAAGGTGGTTGAAGAGTTTTTTTTGGTAAGAGAGATCATAGAAGAGAAGTTCAGGTCTGTGAGAGAAAGTAGAGTGTGAATGTGTTGAAGACTAAAGTAATGTTGGAATGCATTAGGAACAAGCTATCAAGGATCTAACCAAGCAATCTGTGCTATTTGCTAGATCACTCACTTGTTGATTACTCACATCTTCAACAAGTCTGAAGCCCTTAACCGGGTAAGCCCAAAAAGCCTTTTGTAAATTCTCTAACAAGGTGGTTCACATCTGTGGATCTAAAATCCTTTAGCAAGGTAGTCTTTAATCAGACTTATCTCCTAATAGAGATTGAGATTCCTAACAGGATCTATTCTGGTAAAGAACATTGTATGACCTTAACCGGTCTGGTTCCTATTCTGCAGATAGTTACTTGTGAGTTTCATCTCACCGTGGTTTTTTCCATTTGGGTTTCCATGTCAAAATATCTTGTGTTATGGTGTTTTTGCTTCTGTGGGTGAATGCATTATTTGCTATATGGTTTACATGTGTGGTAACCGGTTTGTCTGCTAAACTGTTTTACCGATTTACTGCTAGACTAGTAAAGTGTTTAAGTACAGTGATTTTTGGCATATTAATTCACCCCCCTCTTAGTATTCATCACCAAACTTGGAATACTTTCATAGGACAAAACAAAGTTGACATGTCTTTCTCTAAAAAATTTGATAAAATTCTCTTTTTCCTATAGCCGGAGAGACTCTACAAGATGGATTTTCTTTATATTTTTTCTATCTCCCAGGTTTACCTCTTTTGATTGTTCAACTAGTAGTGAGAATATTTCTTGAACAATAGGTATGTTTTCCATTCTTCCATCCATTGGTGCCTCAAAGAGGTTTTTTCCATTCGATGCGCCATTTGTTTATATTGTTTTATGGTCAGGAAGCACTTTCTGGTTTTCACGCTCAAATCTAGCATTTTTGTTTTCTTTTTTATTTTCATTTTCATTTTCTTGGCTATAAGATGGACTATTTTCCCTAAAATAAGTTCCTCTATTAATATCTATAGAGAATCCAACCTTATGGTCCCCGCATGGTATTCCCTCTCAAACACCTAAGAATTAAGCTATTCCTTCATTATTTTCAAACTAATCTAAATGAGGTGGATTTTGTTGAGCCCAATCAATAAGGTGAGGGAACACAAGACAAATCTCATCATCATTTTTAGATTAGGAGGTAGAGGTTGAGGTTAGGGTATATACATAGGTATCCGAATTGTGTCTCAGAGAGTTCGGGTCTAGATTTTTATCTTCATAGCCAATATTTTCATTGTTCATTTCTTGATGACCATATGATTTATTAGGCATATAGGTGCTATCACTACATAGGAAATCCCATTCATAATCATGGGAATCAATCTTGATGTCACTCTCCTCTTTATATCCTTCATCAGTAGTTGCACTAACTTCTTTAGAATGAGGCAATGTGGTATTTATAGTTCCAACTACTAATGGTATGTTACTTCGACTTGTAGAGCCTTTTTTTTGCCCATATCCCAATCCTTTATTTCTTGGATTGTTTGTAGGAAAGATTGGTTCTATTTCTCATTGTTTTTGTGCATTGAGACCAGTGGTGTCATCATACCCATGCCTTTGTAGCATTGTAAACCCTTTCCTATACTGCTTTAAGGGGAGTTGAAATGGAGGTGTACCTTCCTCATCTTGATATAAACATTTATAAATTTCCTGTTCACGGGATTCATCAATCAATTCACCCCACTTGATAAAGGAGGAAGGTTGATAATGAACTATATCTTTACCTTTACGTTAATTATTATGGTTTGGTTGTGGTCACCTAAAGTCTTTTGGTGATATGGGTAGATTTCCATTACAAAAGGTCTCTATGTATGAGAAATTATTTGCATCCCTTGTCATTTATTCAAAGTTTAATATCAGGGTGGGAAGTGGAAGGAGCTGATGTATCTTAAAATGATAGGGACTCAAGATTTGATATGAGGGGAGCCTCCTAATTGATTGTAACTTGATTGTCAATGTTTTCCCTTAAGTTATTACAGTATTAAAATGGATTACGATATTTTGTTATAGTAATTTTAATGCTATTATGTAGAAATTTGACACACTGATTATAGGTAGATGGAACCGCTTGCATAGCATGGATTGACAGGTGGCCAAGGAGCATATTATAACCCAACACAAGATCTAGGACCTGAAATACCATGTCTCTTGTCACTGAGCCAACTCTTATTGGTAATGTGATTATTCTCTTGGATGGTTGTTTTGCATAATCATAGGGCTTGACATTGATCTTTCTAGAAGCATTGTGTAGTGCCCACCAATGAACCCTAGGTAAACTTACAAAAATTTACCTAAAAGAGGAATATAATTTTTTTGTTCACTAATAAGGTTTGCGTCTAACTCAATTAAGGCATTGAATTGTTAAGTTGGCTCAATAGTTTCATCTCAAGGTTAACTTTCTAATTGATGGTTGATACATTATGCTCCTAACACAAGAGGAATCACATTTACATGTTTTCATAATCTCCCTAGCACATTGGCTCCAGTACTTAGCTCAATATTATTTGTGTTTTATGATTAGTACATTTAAATTACCATCATCATAATAATGCACCTCTATGCACCTAATGATCTAACCTTACTATGGAACATAAATATTAGTGCTCATATGCATACTAACCAACATGGTAACTCCCCATAAGGCACTCTATTACTTCTACCCTCTAAAACTCTTAATGAATACAACCCACTACAGTTCTCAATCACTACTAGCTAAGCATGAAATGCACTTCCATAACCATTACACCATCTAGGAATCCAATGCAACATTACAATCAAGCTAAATAACTATATGCATAATAATTCATATTCCCCTCAACACATACATGAGTATACATACATGAGTATGGAGCTATTTGCATATGCATGATGTTTATGTACATATGTCCTTACCTTAAGCATGAATGTCAACTCAAGTCATTACATACAACCAGCCTTGATCTTGACTCAATACATACACTCTAGTTCCTTATACTAATACTCTAACATGATGATTATGAGCTACTATGACTAAACTGGATACTCCTATATCACTATCCACATTTATAATGCAACACTTATATGCCACTCTATCTCACTTAATCACCAATACATGCATGCAAGCCCTACTATTTCAGCTATATGCACATTGACACTAATCATGCATTAATAATTTTATTTCAGCACTTACATTAACATGTACATTCCCATTTAGATCCTTAAGAATATCAAGTTGCTAAGTTTTATTTCAATTGTCAGCCTTAGGCTGATTGGGCTACCATGGTGGTAATTGTGTCATCAAGAGGTCTAGTGTTTCCATGCTCTATCTTGATAGCTTATTGATTTTACATATATAATACCCCATACTATTCTAAAGGGCCCCCGCCCAATTCTATGGGGATTCCAATCAATCCCTACAATTCTATGGGGGGAGGTATCTCAGCCTACAATTATATGGGGTGGAGCTATAGTTCTGAAATTGGGTTTGACCATCCATCTTCTGAATCCGATCTGCCTGGTTCTCGTCACTATGGAAGCAATCATGTGGGTTGAATTGGCATGGAAATGCTGATCTAAACTATCCTTAACCATAGCATATTGGAATCACAACTAACTAAATTACACATAAACAACATGACAATTTCCATCAAGGTTTTATACATCAAGTCAATGGCTTACAATGCTTATAAATACTGAGTCATTACTTGCAAGAGTTTACAATTTACTTCTTTCTTAATTACATAGGAGTAGATTACATTACATTCATTGTAAGTCTAATCTAAACATGATCATGAATACAATAGATGTTGTTGTTTCATAAGGTACAATGGTGAGATTAACTCACTTCTAAATTCATAATCCTCATTTATTACATAACGATGCATCTCAATCATGAAGTATTATGGTACAATAATCTGATCCAAGGATTCAAAATCAGCATGATGAAAAAATCCAAGTCCACGCACAAAGAAAACACCAATGAAGAGGGAAAAACCCAAATGGCAAAAAGCTCCAACCTCCCGACAAATGTAAAACCTACAAGGAACCACCCCCCGAGCTAGGAGATGTCACTAGGTCTCGACTCACACACTAAGCCTAGGTTGACACTTGACCAAAGGGAGTAACTTAAAACACTTTGTATACTCATGCATACTTCAATTCAACACAAAGAACAATAACTTTGAAGGCTGATAAAATATCAAGCATAAATGCGAGAGTAACATAAGGGACTTGCATGTACAAGGGAGTGTCATCACATACCAAACCAAGAACAAGGCACTAGCCTCTAGGCATGCGGAGCCATCTCAACCTTGAGAGACCAAGGGAGATTGGCTTACCGTCTCCACGACTTCTCATTCTCAGCCTAAAATATCCTCCCTAGGACTGAGTCATGAGGCACTGATAAATTATTCTTGTTAAATTCTCTAACTACCCATACCCATTCATTAATTTAGTTATCACTTGATTAAAATATGGTAAATTCCCTTACGCCTGAGAGGTATGGATTTCACACATCCTTACAAGGAACCTCATGATAACCCATCTCTCATGACCCCTGGTGTCATAAGGAAGCCCACTCCCTTTACATGGACCCGTGAATCAACAAAATAAGAAGCTCATAAGCAACCAAACAAATATAATACACACATCATACAAGACATACCACAAATAATTACATAGCCAAAAGACCAACACCAACTCATACAAAAAGGACAAGCCTCTTGACCAAAGAAAAACATAAACTAAATCATAATACGGCTGCTATCAAGTAACTGACAACTCAGTGAGGTCTTCACACTCGCTGCCATAAAATCAGCAGCATAAGAAATTCATCCTCATGGAAAGAATCATCATGAGGGTACATCTGATCAACAAAGTTAAACTTGCAATTAACAAAGCGTAAAAGTAGAATTAAACTTCATTTTAAAAACAATTCACTCAAACGGCCTCCTGAACGAAAATATCCAAACACTTAACATTTGACTAACACCGAGATGAGCAATGGAACAAATTGGGGTAGTGAGTGTTTTACACTTAGCCCATGCTATCACTCACAGGCCCACCCCAAATTATGAACAAACTTCACAAAAAAACTCATACGGACTCTTAACTGACCATTTCATGACTCATAAAAACCAATAAACAATTTCATACAGCCGAAACAAACAATTAAACAGTCAATTAACTATCACCGAAGACCCATATACATACATTGAAATCATATTGAAACAATTCAAGAGGGTGAAATAAATGTTTCATTGACCACTATGAATGAATAATTTAACAAAAGGAATCATTCATATTGAGCGAAATGGGGAAGGATGAATCTCTAAATTTTATGACACCGAGTGTTTGAAGTTATACCCCTGCTACAGGTTGGGAAGTTTAATTTGAAGCAGGGTAGATATTGTAAATTAAACAATGGGGTCAAAATTATTAACGATATATACAACATGGTCAAAAATTTTAATTACATATAGCTATGTGCACAGAACCCTTCCTGATGCAGGAGCATCCCCGATTCATAGCAATCTTGCATCAACCAAAAAAATATTTCCTTTTTGTTTTGCTTTTTGTTTGTAGTTTCAGCATTTCATTCTGTGTGTCCTGGATTTGGCTCACTGAAACCTGTGGAGTTGGATTTTGCTTGAATACCTGATCATCTTCCTTATTTCCAAACCATGGAGCATTTGGATCATTTTCTAGCAAGTTATCGCTACCGGTTTCTGAGACAATTTCTGTTACCAGTTGCCTGGACCTATTTGCATTGGTGATCTACCAGATCGCTTTCGTAGCTTATGGAGCCTTGAGAATTGATTTTGATGTTCCATAGCATGTGGCCAACCTTTTCCCATGTTCTATACTTCATCCTTTGGATTTTCCAGAGGAATATCTTTGGCGGAGTCCGACCTTGTTGGTTTTGCACATTAGGTCTTGTTCTTCGGGTTTTGATCCTTTTCGGGCCAACCGAATCCCCTTGGATCATATAAATCATTGCAATAGAGCATTAGAGCATAGTCAAGAAGTTAGACTAATAATAGAAGATAGATCTTAATATTTGAGGTCCCGGTTGTGACCTATTTTGTATTTTTTAGCATGTTTTAGCAGGCCTGTGAGACAGTTTTTGTAACCCGGTTGTTACGGGTTGGTTGTAATCAATTTTCATGATATAATTCAATCTGTTTTGCATTGCCTCCATCATGTCCCTATGTTTTTGTTGTTTTTTCTCTTGCTGACCAGTCTGGACTGATCTCTTTGAGGTCCCTCCTAGTCGGTGACTACTTCACTTCCCCACATACGTGGGAGGTGATGGCAGCACCACCACGTAGTAGGTTGGTGTTGTAGAACCCACCACTTACATGGGAGGTGTTGGAAAGCACCACCACATATGTAGTTGGTGCTACAACACCCACCACTTACATCTCTGACAAAAATTTGTGCCACTATGGTTGTTGTGTATGAGGATCTAATCGGTGAAAAATGTGCAACCTTGGTCAACCGATCAACGGTCACCATAATGGCATCATGTCTATGCGAGGAAAAGGGCAATCCAACTTAAAATCCATGGAAATGATGTCCCATTTCCGCTTCGGAACTGTATGTGACTGTAAAAATCATGTCGGATGTTGGTGCTCTACCTTAACCCGCTGACACTCAAGGCAACATGAGACAAAATTTGTTATGTCTCTCCTCATACCTACCCAAAAATAGATTTGTCTCAGGTCTGTGTGCATCTTCTTGACATCGGGATGTGTCGAGTAAGGTGCACGATGGGCCTCTGTCATTATCAATTTCCAAAGTCCATCGGATGGTGGAACATAAATGCATCCCATGAACCTCAGAATACCATCTATATCCATTGAATAGCTTGTATACTTTCCCTCCAAAGCTCTACCTAATGTTATCTCTAAGCTAACCTCCTGATACCATGCATTCACTGGTAGTGCACTAAGTATGTGACTCCTCAAATTGACCTCCAAAGTCACCGCTGATATCTCATGTCTCATGCAACTCAATGCGTCTACCACTACATTCTCCTTACCCTATATGAACTTCACCTCAAAGTCATACTCACACAAGAACTCCATCCAACATCTTTGCCTAGCATTCAGATTTGACTGAGTGAATATGTACCATAAACTACGGTGATCTATGTGCATCTTGAACTATGTCTCCAGTGAACCAATGCATGTACTACTGCTGCTAACTCAAGATCATGAGGGGTAGTTTATCTCATGATCTTTGAGTTTCCATGAATCATAGGTTATCACCTTGCCATTTTGCATCAATACTGCTCCTAAACCCTCTAGTGAAGCATCAGTACATACCACAAAGTCACCCAATGGATCTAGGATTGCAAGGATCGATGCACTAGTCAACTTTTATTTAAGTGTTCTGAAGGTTGCCTCACAACAGTCTAACCAAATAAATTTCTTCCCTTTCCTCTGAAGAGAAGTAATGGGGTGAGAAATCCGAGAAAAATCTTTCACATATCTACGGTAATAACCAGCCAATCCCATAAAGTTGTGCACCTCACCCACGTTAATGGGTGTTGGCCAATCTACTATCACCTGAATCTTCGAGGGATCAACTGTGATACCCTCTCCAAAAATAACATGGCCCAAGTATCTGACCTCTATCTGGAAAAATGCACACTTCACCAAATTGGTGTATAGCTGATTCTCCCTAAGACATTGCAAGACATGTCTAACATGATCCTCATGCTCCTCCACTAATCTGGAATAAATCAAAATGTCATCCAAGAAAACCAACAAAAATCTATCCATGTCCTAAACACACCATTCATCAGACTCATGAAGACTGATGGTGCATTCGTGAGACTAAATGGCACAACTATAAACTCATAGTGCCCATACCTGGTATGAAAAGTTGTACAATGTATATCTGCCTCATGGATCCTCAACTAGTGATATCTGGACTTAAGGTCAATTTTTGAAAAGACCTTTGCATCCTTAATCTATTCAAATAAGTTATCTATTCAAGGCAAGGGATACCGGTTCTTCACCATCACCTTATTTAGTTGTCTATAGTCAATGGACAATCGGAGAGAACCATCCTTATTCTTCACAAACAACACCAATGCACCCCATGGGGATACACTAGGATGGATTTCCCCTTCTCCAACAACTCCTCAAGCTACACTCTTAATTCACTCAACTCATGAGTGGTCATCCTATATGGATCCCTAGGGATAGGCTCAGCTCCTGGCACAAGATCAATCATGAAATCTATGTCTCATTATGGGGGCATACTTGGAATCTCACTGGGAAAAACATCTGCAAACTCCTAAAGGATAGGATGTTATTGTAATAACTCCTTTGTACTAACCTCCTCATCCACATCCTTCAACCTGATTGCAAATAATTGGCAACCCTTTTGTGCACACCTTTTCATCTGCATGGAGGAAATCATGAGAAGAGAGATAGGCCTTTGAATGCCTACAATCTCCACTCTCTTCCTGTTGTCATCTACGGACTGCACCCTCTTACTCCTACAATCTATCTATTCCTGATGCAATCCAAGCCAACCCATACCAAGAACTATGCCATACGAACCCAAGGGCATAATACGCAAATCCACTAAGGAATGAAGATCTCCCAAAACTAGAGGACAACTAAGCACAAGGGAATCCACTACATTCTTGGACCCCATAGCTAGCTCTACCTGTCACCTATCATCCTACTTTTCCATAGAAATCCTACATCTCTCTAATAAATAGAACAAGGGATACCACCTATCACACCTGATGGCTCAACCATTGTGGCCTGAAGCTCGGCCTAACGGTTTTCAACCGCTGCAAATACCCTGTGAGTCCTACCTGAATTTCCAATAGTGGGCTCTATTGGGGTTGTCCTCTGATGTCCTAAAACTTGTGATGTGCACTGAGGACAAGGAACTTCTATATGTCCCTATTTCCCACAAGCAAAACATCCTCTTTTGTCCTAAACTCTACTCCCAGATGTGGAACTCAGCTGTTGAACATTGCCTTTACTAGAGGCTAGCTATAAACTCTGAGTTGGCCATGTAGGAGCGGGTCTCCTATTACATTGTTGGCGACTGCGGCTCCTATCAGCCAGAAATCTAGCCCCTCTCACAAAATTATGACCCTGTGATTGTCTCCTCTTAAACTGCTAGCTATTGCAGAAAGAGGAGGGGTGGCTCCTAGCCACACCTATAGACTGTTGTTGGGAACCTCTAATAGTTGTACCTATAACTAGGGCACTAGCTACCTATCCTCATGTAGCACCCCCTATACTCGAGGAGTGATTCTCCTTGGCAATCCTTACCTTCTCTATGGTAGCCTCTAAAGTCTTTGATTCGTGCATGTGAACCTCTCTACATATGTGAGCTCTGAGACCCCGCATCCCTGCGTACCCGTCTGAGCTTAAATAATTTCCGCTCATACTCATCAACTATCATCCTACCCTATCTCAGATTATGAAACTCATCTGCCTTACGCTGTCTCCAGTGCTCAGATAAAAATCTAGCTCAGAATCACTCTAAGAATGTGGGAGGTGTTGGAAGAACCACCATGTAGGTGGGAGGTAACGTAGCACCCACCATGTATGTGGCTGGCGCTACGACATCCCCCCCCCCCCCCTCGAACACCAAAAATGATTACAGCATAGACCACATAAATAAATAAATAAGGGGTGGCAGGGGAAAAGAATAATTCAGCCCAACAAGAAAATAATAGGGGGGGGTATGAAGAACAATTCACGTTGTCAAATTTTAAAAGACAACAACAAATCTCTTCTAATTTAACAAGTAAACTCGGAATTCAAAATTCAATCAACACAAATTGAATCACATACTTCAGACACGGCCAGAAGCATTTTACATTCGCAAAATAATGAAACCCCCAATTCCCAAATTTCCTCAATTTAACTAAGAGAGAGAAACCATGACCAAATGCAGAGTTAATAGTAGTATCTTTCACCCAACAACAAATAAAATAGAAGCATCTCATCTTATGACAAAAAATCCCTAATACATTCGGATTTTGAAACATAAACAGAAAGGAAACAGAGATTTCCTTCAAAATTTGAACTTAAGCATGTAAGAGAAAAGGGAAAACAAACCCTACCTCTTCCTATGAAATGTTGAAGAAAGCCTGGAACAGCAACAATTCTCTTCCAGAAATAAGCTCCAATCTGCCCAAAACTCTCCAAATTTGCCACTCCTCCAAGACAACCAATCTCAAACTCACAATTTTCGCAAAATTACGATGTAGAGAGAGTAGAAGAAAAAAATGCCAGAGGAAGAGAAAGAGCCATCCCTTCACAGGAAAAACAAAAATAAATCCCCAAATCCAATTCCATCAAAACCCTATCTTGAAAAAAAATAATAAAATATTTTCAATGTCATATTCTTATAAACTTATAATATTAAGTTTTATTTTCGCATTTTATTTCATGGGGATTTTCGAAAATCAACCCAATAAAAATTATATTATTATTTCTATCCAAAATAAAGCATGAAAATGATATAAAATAATATTATAAAAATGAATATAGGAAAACTATATAATACTCACCCATTATTATTCTTATTATGATTCAAAATAACTCAAATGTCGCTAACAATTTAAAAGTTAAATAAATAATCAAATCATAGTCAATAAGTAATGATCAAATCATCATTAATCAAATAAATCTTTGAGGCAAAATAATTTAATAGTTATTAATCGCCTCCAAATTCGAAATCGCTAAATTGTTAAATAAATCAAAATAACATTATTTAATTTTCAAAAAGCGAAGATAATAAAATAGTCAAAGATCATTAAATATCAATTGTCAATTAAATCAAGGTAAATCAAGGTAAACATTATTAAATAAATCAAAATGAGAATTATTAAATAAATTAAAATAAACATTATCGCCATTAAATCATTAATTAATATTAGATAATCACTTAACACAATCAGTCAACAATAATAATCAAATGGGTTAATTAATCAATCTATTCTCTTAATTAACAAATCATAATTAAATAAATTGACCGAATACACAAACTCACCATGCCACATACTCACAGATCAATGACATGATGACATGGCATATCATGCCAAGACTTACGACAACATTGGAGACCAAAATAGACCTATGTTGTGAGTAGGGAACCAATGACATCTTTGTACCATATTTTCCATTGGGAAGAGACACTCTCACACCTGTAAAGCTAGGGGAGCTCGCACCCAGTTGCCCAAGAGGAATAAGTGTCTTAGTACCTACAATCCCTACAACCAAAATGAAGTACACGTGCATATATACATACATATACCCATACATCGCAAGCATGTGGGACAATGTCACAACGGCACATTTGCTCACAACAAGCGTTGTGGTGTCGATTCCCCCACACAAACAGTTAGACAAGACTCATAGAATCACCATCGTATCATAAATAAATCAGAACTGGGGTTAGTATGTCCATTACATAATAAAGCAAAATCAATGAAATCTATTTATGTATGTGATAATCAAAATGCTAACAATATCCATATATACATCAATCACAACATAAATACATATAGCAATAAAATCATCATTTTAACATCTAAATCTCATAAAGTCGTAACTAGGCATGAGCATAATCAATAATATCAAAGTAATGAAGCATATAATATATGTCAATGATCATCAATGAGGCACATATAAAATCCAAAACAACATCCATGCATCATGTGTATCTAAACATATCTATCAAATCCAAAACAAAATCCATGCATCATGTGTATCTAAACATGTCTATCAAATCCATCGCACAAAATAAATGTCTGATTGAGTCTAGCAAAATAGAATAAGAGTCTACTCAAGTGCGGGCATTACACATCGACATTGTGCTCGTAGTACCCTAGTGTTTTAACTAGTTTTAATGTATAGATATTAAAGCCAACTCCACCATCTATCAACACTCTCCTAATTTTATGTTTATGGACATACACCTCAAAGTGAAGTGGATTATAGTGGAAAGGTTTATGCGATGGGACATCCTATTGGATGAAAGAGACATTGGGGGTGGTGGAAATATTACCAACTATGGCCTAAAATGCATTCACATCAATTTCATTAGGTACTATGGATTCATGCAAGGCTTGGTCCAAGATCACTTTATGACTTGAGAAAATGTGAAGTGTAATGCCCTACCCTAGTCGGCCTTGTAAAACCCATTTGACCTTGGTTGAATTCCTACGTGGCATTCTTGAATGGTGGATTTACCATTAGGTAATGTTGTAGATTAGACTATATGAATATTGTGCATACCTATTATTGTGCTTTTGCATCGATTCTTGTGTAAATGTAATTGTTCCCTAATTCTTGTTATAAATCTCGAGCTAACGCCTTCATTGAATATGTATATATATGTATGCTTGTGTGACTCATGGTTGCAGGAGATTGCAGGTACTATACCGCCTAGGTGCGAGGTTCATCTCCTTCATGATTCGCAGGGTGGAGTATACCTCCTTCATCCTTAGGATTTGGATTAGGTGGTCATAAAACTCTCATCTTACCTTAGTCATGATCAGGTGAGCATTGTGTGTGGTCTGTAGGGTTCCTTTTTCGTTTGGGTTGCGTGTCGTGTGATTGGTGGACTTTCTTGGTTTGTGTGCCTTGCGTGTGGTAAATGGAGTATGTTATCCTAAGTATTTAATTCCAATTAATGTGTTCATTTACGCATTAGTAGTTGAGAAATCAAAATAAATAGGTTTCTTTTAGGTGATTAATGATTAATTAAAAGGATTGCTTTATTTATGTTGTAGCGAATTTAATTTAATGGTTAGTTTTAAATAATTAATTTAATTAGTTTATGCGTTTTTAAAAAATATATATATATTTAAAGTTATTTGAAATATAATTAATCTAACCACTTTTGCATTTTGGAAAAGAAAGGGTAAATTTTATTATTTAAAGAAAATTATTTTTAATTTGTAAAGTTTGATATAGTGTAAAAGATTGATTTTGGAAATTAATGTAATTTAAATACTTTACCCTTGTCAATAGTTCAAAATATAAATGTTGGCTTAATTAATATTGAGAAATTAAAATTAAGATTAAAATAAGAGAGAAGTATATTAATTAGAAAATCAAGTTAAATCAATTTAATAGTTGAAAAGAATTATCATTTCTTTTTATTTTAAAAGGGCTTAAATTTTGAAATTAGAAATTAGGTCAAAATTGGTTCTCATTTAACCTAGGTTGAAAAATATTTTTGGGGGTTGTTGAATTTTTGGAAAAGAAAAAATATGGGGATGGAGATTTGGAGATTTTGGCAAGGATGGATTTCTACAGCTGCAGGTTGGGGGCTCTTCTTCGCATCTTACCAGGAATGCTAAAGAGGTAGGATCCCGGTTTTTCCCTTTTATTTCTTTGCTAAATCAAAATAAAAATGGTATTTGGTGGATCTTCATGAAATATTGGTTTTAAAATATCCAGGAATGCTCTTAAAATTTGAGTATTAGTTGTGAATATTGTTTGTTTTTTGGTTCAAGAATGTTTAAATGGTTTCGTGTTTGAGCAAATCTTGTTATCTGAAAGCTATTGGTTTTTTGGGAAAATCAGGAACTTGCTAGGAAAATTTTCCCATTTTTTTGTTTCGAACATTCTGGAAAAATATATATATATATCTATGACTATGAATGAATGAGATTTGGGTTTTTGAGAAATGACAGAAAATGTTGTTTTAGAATGTCAACAATATCTCCAAATTTACAGACTAGGTTTCTACTAAATTTTTTGGGTTTCTTTGTGACTTTGTATTATAACTTTTATTTAAATTTCATAAAAATAAAGTTCTGGGGTTTTGAGAAATGACAGAAACCGTGTGGCTATTAAAACAAATTTTATTTTTTTTATTAAATTTAAATTTTGATTTTTTAAAAATAAAATAAAATAAAATGTTTTAATGTTATTAAATTTTAATTAATACATTTTATTAATTATATATTATATATTAATTATTAATTAATGTATAGATTTAAATATATGTTAATTGTGATCATTTTTATAATAATATATATTAATAAATATATATTAATTGTTGATTCCTAATTTGGAGTATACTTTCAATGCATAATAATTATTGTTTAGTCATTGCTTTATTAATTTAGGCACGTATATACATAGAGAAGTATATGCTAATTCATACCTTTAGATCGTGTATTTGTTTAGTATATGCAAGGGAATTATATTTTTATGGGGGATTTTTGAATTAAAATATAATTATTATTTGGTGATGTTTAAAAATAATATATTATCCAAGGATATATTATTTTCAGATTTTAATGTTATAGGTCATCTGGGAAATTTAGAAGTGGAATACTAAAGTTTAGGAGTAATTGGAAAATGAAATGTTTTATCATTGGATCTTTCTTTTGAAAACTAAAATGAGATGCTATTAAAAATAACGGAAATTTAATAATGTACCGTTGGAAAAATTAGTAAGTTAATGATATCTCATTTGATAAAATAAATGGGTTAGTTTTACTCATCCTCGGCATTGGGAAATAGACAAATGGAAATATGGCAAGTTTAATTTATTAGTATTCACTTAGTTTAAAGTGATGGCAAGACCCTATTATGTTTGTTTAGACTCTGTCGTCCATCTGGTTGCTTGTGTTTGGTCATAGTCAGTCAAGTCCCTAGTTAGGGAGCCGTCAAACAAGAGACCTTTGTAATTGCTTTTGATGTGTTCAGTTGGATCAGCTTCTATGAAGGAATCATTTATGTATTTATTGACCAAAGTGGTCGTTGTATAGTGGTTGTGTTCGCCTATAAGGCACGATGTAAATGACATGAAACTTGTGTAACCTTAACTATATTAATTGCCAGAGGGGTCTTGCAGTTGAGCAGACCAAGAGATGTAGCCCTCTAGGGGTGAACTCCGAGATCATTTCTGTGTTATGTGATGCTTTTGTCTCTCTTGTTTCATTCTTAGTGCTAGTATGTATGGATGTATTTTGTAAGTGTGTAATGGGGATTAGATGAAGTTAAATTTAGAATTTAGGTATATAGTCCCCTTGTTAAACGTGGTAATTATGATCATAAAAGATTGTAGATATGAATATAAAAAGTATTTTGTTAATGTTAATGAAAAGAAGAAAGCATGGGAGGAAACTCACTAGGTTGCAATTAATGGATTAACTTGTCATAAAGCTTGTAATTTGAACGTATTGAATGGGTAACAAATATTGGATTAACTGTCATAATATCTAAATTGAAATCTAATGGATGAACCTTATTCAGGTACTTACCGTATTATCTTAATAAATGAACATCGTCATGTTAGCTGTGTTTCACTAAATTGTATGAATTTATTTAGTTGTTTACGTTTTATTCTAAACAAATAATCCTCACCAAATTAGTTTTATAATTGGATGAACTCAATTGGTTACCCACATTATAACTTCTATAAATGAACTTCAACATAATAACTATAATTGAACTAAAATGGGAGAACTCATTTAGTTGTTTATATCTTAATCTTAGCAAATGTATTTCTTCATATTAACTTTATTTTAACTAAAATGAGTGAACTCATTAAGTTACCTATATCTTAACCCTAATAGATGATCTTCATTTGGCTATTTACATTTTATCCTCTATAAATGAACTACGATTTAATAGTTGGTTATGTTTAAACCCTAATGAATGAACTTCATTTTGTTTGTTTACATCTTAATCCCTAATGAATGAATTTCATCTTATTAGCCATATTTTAACTATAAAGGATTATCTCATTTGGTTGGTTATTTTTAAACCTAAATAAATGAACCTCGATATATTAGTTACATTGTATCTAAATGGATGGACTCGTCAAGTTAACCATATTTAAACCTTAATGGGAGAATTCTTAAGTTGCCTACATTTAAAATTCATTGAGTAAATATCCTCAGGTTAGCCTCATCTCCAATCATAATAGATGAACGCTTCCTAAATTCTAAAATGTCAATTCATCAAACATGTTATATCCATGTCTTAAGTATTAACTTGTAATTAAGAAATCCAGCTTAATTGGATCAAATGTCGCGAGTTGGGTTAGGTGTAAGGTTACGTAATCACGTTGGGAAACTCCTTAGGTTCATTTAGTCTTCCGTTGTGTTATCTAAGGTTTACATAACTCCAATGTATCTTAATGTGGTGTCTTATTATTAACACTCTTATTATTAATAATTTAATTAAATATTTAGACTCCATTTGAGTGTTTTAGCTTTCCCCCTTCGAGGTTTCCTGGCGGGGCATTACATGAAGGAGTTCAAAAATAGATATCCAACCAGGAGCTTTCTTGAGATGATCAACTAGGTTGTATTTTCCTACTAGAGGGGGATTAGATGATGCTCCCTGGAGGATCACCTTGGAGCAATATCTAGCAACTGCACAATTAGGAGTTTTGCTTTTGACCATTATGGTGGTGATAATTTCATCAGCTTGGTTGATGTGGTTAATGATATATTCATGTGTTGTGTTGGTGTAATTATCTTTGTTTCTATGAGAGCCTAAGCTAGAGGCTTTACCCTTATCATGATTATAAAAAGGATTATTAAAAATTGTGTGATCATTATTTGACGTTTCTTTAGGATCTTTAACAAAGATATCACCTTAGTCGATGAGATCTTGAATGAGGTTTTTAAGTTTGTAACAACTTGGGGTCTTATGACCTTTTATTCTATGATATTCATAAAAATCCTTATCATTCCACCAAGTCAGCTTAAAAGGACTGAGCTCATATGGTTTGACTTCAAGAACTGATGACATCTAACTGAATCAACTTTTTGATTGCAGACTCAATGGGTTCTCCAAGTGGAGTTTATGTTTGCTTTGGATTATTAGTCCTTGACACACATGGTGGATTTGGTTGAGTTGCATTAGCTGAGCTATCATTATTATTTGGCTGACTTTTATTAAGAGTAGATGTATTTTCATTATTAGGGCCTCAGAGATAGATTACCAGTTGGGCCCAACTGATTACTCTAGCATTAACTACTCTAATGTTGGAAACGTTCTTATTTTAAGACCAAAACTTAGTCTTTTCATTAGATGTGTTATTAGGTTGAGTACCTTCTTTAGAGGTTTTTTAAAATTCCTTGTGAAATAAGGCCTTTTTTTGCATTTAAATTCCTTTTTAATCACTTGGTGGAATGAATCCATGAATTACATTTGGACAAGATATTTTATTTGAGGGACCATATTTTTGGTGAATATGTCTACTTTATGTTTCTTGAGTATGTGACATGGACTTCTTAAATAAAGCCACCACCAATGTTGTAGGATAGAAGTAAAGGATTCTCACCCTTTATTTTTAGTGGTACACAAATCCATTAATTTGACTAGATTATTGATATTGTGTGAGAAGTGTGCCATAAATTGTTCAGCTAATTCTCCCCATGGGTGTATTCTGGATAGAATATGGGAGAACCATTTCATTACTTGATTCCCTAATCTATAAGGAAAGAGGTGAATCAAATAACTATCCTCATACGTAGCCTCTATACAAATAGTGAAAAATTCATGGATATGATCTTGGGGTCACCTTTTCCTTTATATTTTTCATACTCGGGAGCCTCAAAATTAGACAGGAAGGGTGACATGTGCATTGTTTTGTCAAATGGGTAAGGCAATATATCCTCCATTGTGTTACTCTTCTTAGTGCCCCTAATTTGAAGATTGGATATTTATCATTGTAGGTTTGAAATTTATTGTACAAGAATTTTTATGTGTTAAAGGAGCTTGGATAGCCTAATTAGGATCAATCAATGAATTAGTAGTTGTATATGTTGGTTGTGGTTGAAATATGGAATGATTAAAGAGTTGAGAATTACTTGGAAGATTTAGCAGGATGAAATAGGTGTATCGGGTGTTGACATTTGATTGAGTTCCACCAAATGGATTGAGTGAGCCTTGATTGGGCAATGGAACATTCTGATAACTAAAAATTGACCCCATAAGAACAATGGTGGAAATCTAGGATATGCTAGTTGTATATTGTGAGAGAGCACCACTACTCTAGTGGGATGAAATTGATAGTTCTGATACTTAATGTTAAGTACAGATGCCAAGCTGATAAGATGAGAGGGGGGGGTGAATCATACAAACTTAATCTTCCATTAAAAAATCAGATTCAACCTCGGTAACATATATTTCAGTAATATAACCAAAACTGTTAAACATGCAAACTCAAAAGCATATAAACATCATAAACCTCATAACACCAAATTTAACATGGAAACCCAAATAGGGAAAAACCACTGTGGGATTTCGGACCCACTAAGAAATATACTCTTCTAGAGTATGCTCGATTAAAAGCAAATCTTGTTAAAGATTACAAACACATTGCTAGATGTGATCTGGTTAAGGGATTTCCCTCAGATCTATTAGGATCTTCACCTTGTTAGAAGTGATCTTGTTAAAGGATTTCAAACACTCAATCAAAATGTCACCTTGCTAGAGGGTTTTACAAATAAGACTGTTAAGTCCACTCGGTTAAGAGATTTTCTGTCACTTCACAAAATAACAGTAATAAATTCTATCTGCAACTTCACATCTAAAATGCTAAAGTAGATTCTTATTTGCTCAATACAATTTAGACATAGAACTAATCTTGTCCATCTGCTGGGCTCTATACTCTGTTATTCAAAATAGGTCTTCAAGCTTCTGTGCTCGGTAATCACTATGTAGCATCCCTGTGCATACACTTGCCTGTATACATTGTTTATCAACAGTTCACTATTTATAAATAATTCACCAACCACTTAATCTCCTTGATCACATTTCCCATGATCAATCATAGCCATTAGATCTTCAAACTTTGACCAGGTTCAATGTATCCTTTGATCTGAAAATGTTTTACCCTACCTTGGAACTTGCATACATTTCTTGGAACTTGTGCTAGGGTATTGCGGTTCAATCTGCACTGTAGATCTTCATGTCGATTTTCCTTTGCCATAGATTCTTTAACAAACTTCATTCACGGCATACCAATCATTTAATCATAGCCAGCTCATCAGCTTCCTTCATTAAATAATGCATGTAATCATTTAATGCATTCTGTTACAGCTCGGTTACTACTCAGTAAATAACAAAACTTCACTTGGTAGACATTTTGCCTTCATTAACTAATAGCGATAACCTTAGGGTTTACCGACTAGGTTCCTTAGGGTTTACCGACTAGGTTCTTTGCTCGGTAACATAGTATAGTATTAACCTTTCAATCAATAACATATGTATGATATCAAAACAATCTAAACATCATGATCTCATCATTGTCTAACTAGGTAATAGTTGCCCATTGAATAACTTATTCATCATATTCTTTATGTGTCTTTTACCGATATCTTTATACTCATCAAATCATACTTCTCAAGATATGGCAACATCATACTGATTTAGAAAATCAATATCTTGACATCAATAACAAAATAATAATATTAAGACAGTAAATCATCCTTAATCAGTTATATCCATAATCATCAACAACCTTCTCAATATCCTTATTGAAATGCCAACAATCTCCCCCTTTGGCATTGATGGCAAAACCAATTGATTTGACCTAATTGATTCGGATTTCTGTGAGATTCTGAGATGCTGAAATGCTCTCCCCCTGTCATCAGTTTTCTCCCCCATACATTATACTTCTCCTCTTTTCTCAGTATTTATTTTCTTCAGTCTTCTCCAGTCTTCTCCCCCTTTGACAACAATGCCAAAAAGTAAAGAACTAAAACATAATTTCTTCCTGTATAAAGTGATTTCTTGTTGTGATGTATCAACTTAGTCTCGGTCAGAGCATTTTGTCTTCCATTCTTGTTTCTTGTATTGTTTCCTATATTGTTTCCTGCACACCTTTAGAAAACATCCTAAAGTGTGTAAATCAGCATCAACTCCTAAAAGATATTATGTAGAGTCATCGAATTGATGCCTCCACCGAACTCGGTCAGTGAGTAGAAGATAGGGGTAGGACCCCTAACTTACTTCTAAGAAACTCAAAAGTGTCCCTTGGCAGTGGCTTGGTGAATATATCTTCTATTTGTTCCTTTGTGCTAACATACTCCAACACCACTTTCTTCTCTTAGGCTTCTTCTCTAAGATAATGATATTTGATAGAGATGTGCTTTGTCTTAGAGTGCATAATAGGATTCTTTGAAATGTTAATGGCACTAGTATTGTCACAGAATATAGTTACTAGCTCGGTAACTTTCTCATTTATACTTTCCAACATTTGTTTGATCCATGCTATGTTGGTTCAATTCAATGCTGCAGCAACGTATTCAGCTTCTGCTGTTGACTATGAAACACATCCTTTTTTCTTGCTAAGCCAACTCACTAGTCTTTCTCCTAAAAAGAAAGCTCCTCCACTTGTGCTTTTTCTGTCATCAATGTTGCCTGCCCAATCAGCATCAGTATAAACTTTTAAATCAAAATCATTTCTTTTCTGATATACTAAGCCATAATCTTCAGTGCCTTTCAAGTATCTAAAAATTCTCTTGATTGTTGTCATGTGTGTTTCCTTGGGATCTGCAAAGAATCTTGCAACTATACCTTCTGCATGTGCTATGTCTAGTCTGCTGTGAACAACATATTGTAGCTTTCCAATCATGGATCGATAAAGTGTCTTATCAACAGATGCAAATTCATCATTCTTTGATAGTTTACAGTTGATAGTCACAGGAGTACTTACTGGTTTGAACCCTCCATTCCAAATTTCTTCAAGATTTCCTTTATGTACTTGGATTGAGTAATGAAAATCTCATTTTTCATTTGCAGTATCTATAAACCTATAAAATACTTTATCTCACCGATTAATGACATCTCAAATTCTTTGCTCATTTCATTTCCAAAGTTCTTACATAAAGAGTCATTTCCACAAAATATAATATCATCAACAAATATGGCTGAGATCAGTATTCCATTTTCATCATTCTTCATGTACATATTGATGTTTTCACTTGTTCTTATAAAACCAATCTTAATCAAATAAGAGTGCAATCTTTCATACCATGCTCTAGGTGCTTGTTTCAAACCATATAAAGCTTTGTTCAATTTACATACCTGATCTTCATTCTTGTTTTCAACAAATCCTTTAGGTTGTTCAATAAAAACTTCTTCTTCTAATACTCCATTCAGAAATGCAGATTTGACATCCATTTGATATACCTTGAAATTCTTGTAAGCAGCATATGCCAACAATGTTCTTACTCCTTCAAGTCTAGCCACAGGTACAAAATTTTCACCATAATCAATTCCTTCTTCTTGGGCATAACCTTTGCAAACTAGTCTTGCTTTATTTCGAATGACCTCTCCTTTTTCATTCAGCTTGTTTCTGAAAATCCACATTGTACCGATTACATTTTTGTCCTTTGGTCTTGGGATTAGTGTCCATGTGTCATTCTTGATTTGATCAATCTCTTCTGTCATAGCATTTATCCAATCTTCACTATTAAATGCCTCTTTCACTATTCTTGGCTCAAATTCAGATATTAGACATGTGTTCTATCTCAGTTTGTTCCTTGTCATCACTGGATCATCCTTATCTCCTATAATCTGACTTGGTGCATGATGTCTTCTGACATACTTGGCTAATACAGGCTCAGTAGGCTCTGTATGATCTTCTTCATCACTTGGTAACTAGATATTCTCTTCATTTTCTTCAACAGTTTTCTTGGTAAGACTTGTTGGTTGAACATAGACAAATTCATCGTAGTCTTCTGGTTCCTTGGAATTTCCTTCATCATTTATTTCTGCAAATTCATCAATTTTCACATTTGCACTTTCTACTATTTTGTTAGATGATTTGATCAGACATTTAAATGCTTTGCTTCTAGAAGAATAACCAAGAAATGTTCCTTCTTCACTTTTTTGATCAAACTTGCCATTTCTATCATCTTTGTGTACATAGCATCTACTTCCAAAGATTTTGAAATAACTTACATTAGGTTTCTTGTCATACCAGATTTCATATGGTGTCTTCATAGTTCCTTTCTTCAGTTATACTCGGTTCAGGGTGTAAACTGTTGTGCTTATTGCTTCTCTCCAAAATGTTTGTGGCACTTTCTTTTCAATCATCAGGGTTCTGGCACAATCCACAATAGATCTGTTTCTTCTCTCACCTATTCCATTTTGTTGTGGAGTTCTCAGTGCAGAGACTTGTCTTTTAATACCATGATCATTGCAGAATAAGTTGAACTCATCAAATGTGAACTCTCCTCCTCTATCTGATCTAAGACATTTCAGTTGTCTTCCTGTTTCATTTTCAACTCTTGCCTTGTACCATTTAAACATTTGAAAAGCTTATGATTTTTCTTTTAAAAACATTACTAACATCACCCTTGAGTAATCATCCACAAATAATATGAAATATTTATCACCATAATAACTTTGAACTTTCATAGGACCACAAAGATCAGTGTACACAAGATCTAAAATTCCCTTAGAAGTGTAAGACTTAAGCTTGATCTTGTCATCTTACCCATCTGGCATCCTCGGCACATAGCATTCTCAGGTTTTTCCAAACTTGGTAGACCTCTTACTTGGTGCTTTTCTTTATGCCATAACCAAGTATCATCTATCTTTGCATACAGACACTTATTCCGAGTTGAGTCAAGGTGAAATGTGTTAGCTTTTGTTTGTGTCCCGGTAGCAGCTAACTTTCAATTCTTGTCATGAGCTTTGACAATTTCTTTCTGAAATTCTATTCGGTATCCTATATTGTTTAGTTGTGCTACACTCAACAAATTGTATTTCAAACTTTCAACCCAATAAACATCATTTCATCTTGAATTATCAAGAAGTGTTATAGATCCTTTACCATTTACTGGACATGGTGCATCATTACCAAATCTTACATAGCCTCCATCATAATCTTCTAACATAAAAAACTTGTGTTTATCACCAGTCATGTGATGTGAGCATCCACTATCTATGATCCAAGAATCATTAGTATTTATGTGAGATATTAGGGCTTTTTCTTCATACCTTTCTTCATCTGATCCATCTTTGATAGCCACATAAACTACTTCCTCTGTATTAGTTTCATCTGATTTATCATCATTGGATTCCTCATCAGCTATTAAGCATGTCTTTCTATCTCTTCTTCTGAAGTCTCAGTGTCCTCTGTAATGATTATCTTTCAGTCTATCATCTCGGTAATCTCTCTTTTCAGTAGAATCTTTTTCAGGATAGTTAGAAGCCATATGTCCTATCTTATCACAATTGAAACATTTCAAAGGTAGTTTTCCTTTATGCTTACCTTTGCCTCTCGGTAACCTTCTTGCTAATAGTGCTTCAAACTCTTCTTGCTTTCTGATTTTCTCATATAGTTTGTGTACTTCCTCCATGTTCTTATGAAATCTTTCACTTGCTCCACTGTGATCTCCTTCAGAGTACTTATACTTTCTTTCATTGTAATCATTAGATTCATCAAGATGAAAAGAACTAAATGCATATTCAACTTTATTTACCGATGACCCACTGTTATCAAAGTTACTTAACTCAAATGCATGTAGCTTACCAATAGTAGCATCTAAAGAAAGTGGCATATTAGGTACAGATCTCAATTCATTGATTGCAGAGACTCGGATTGCATAAGCTGGTAGAAGATTTCTTAACAACTTACTTGTTATATCCTTTTCTTCAATAGTTCCACCTTCTCCTTTGATTTGATTTACAATCTCCTTTAGTCTTGTACTGTACTAGGTTATGTTCTCACCTTCATTCATCCTCATAGATTCAATTTTCCCTCTTAGACTATCGACTTTTTCTCTTTGAACATGTTCATCACCTCCATACACAGATATGAGCTTGTCCCACATTGCCTTCGCATCATTGTAGCCTTCTAGATCATTAAACTATGAGTCAGTCAATGCAGATGTTATTTCAATCATTGCTTGGATATGTTCTTGGTTTGCCTTTATTCTTTTCCATTGCCAATGGATAGGTGCTCGGTGTGATGAAATCATTCTCCAGATAATATACAGCATATTCTCCAACTCCTGATAGGTGCAGCTTCATCCTTTTCTGCCATGTAGAGAAACTTGACTTGTTCAGCTTCGGTGCATCCCTCTTATACATCTTTGGATCTTTGCCTCAAGTACCTTTAAACTTTTTCTTCTGGAGTCCAAAGCTCTGATACCAATTGATAGTTCTGATACTTAATGTTAAGTACAGATGCCAAGCTGATAAGATGAGAAGGGGGGGTGAATCATACAACTTAATCTTCCATTAAATCATCAGATTCAACCTCGGTAACATATATTTCAGTAATATAACCAAAATTGTTAAACATGCAAACTCAAAAGCATATAAACATCATAAACCTCATAACACCAGATTTAACGTGGAAACCCAAATAGGGAAAAACCACTGTTGGATTTCAAACCCACTAAGAAATATACTCTTTTAGAGTATGCTCGGTTAAAAGAAAATCCTGTTAAAGATTACAAACACATTGTTAGATGTGACCCGGTTAAGGGATTTCCCTCAGATCTGTTAGGATCTTCACCTTGTTAGAAGTGATCTTGTTAAAGGATTTCAAACACTCAATCAAAATGTCACCTTGCTAGAGGGTTTTACAAATAAGACTGT
This sequence comes from Cryptomeria japonica, assembly GCF_030272615.1. Classification (NCBI taxonomy): domain Eukaryota; kingdom Viridiplantae; phylum Streptophyta; class Pinopsida; order Cupressales; family Cupressaceae; genus Cryptomeria; species Cryptomeria japonica. Next base: position 355,086,664 of record NC_081412.1, on the reverse strand, counting down.
TAAGTCCACTCGGTTAAGAGATTTTCTGTCACTTCACGAAATAACAGTAATAAATTCTTTCTGCAACTTCACATCTAAAATGCTAAAGTAGATTCTTATTTGCTCAATACAATTTAGACATAGAACTAATCTTGTCCATCTGCTGGGCTCTATACTCTGTTATTCAAAACAGGTCTTCAAGCTTCTGTGCTCGGTAATCACTATGTAGCATCCCTGTGCATACACTTGCCCGCATACATTGTTTATCAACAGTTCCCTATTTATAAATAATTCGCCAACCACTTAATCTCCTTGATCACATTTCCCATGATCAATCATAGCCATCAGATCTTCAAACTTTGACCAGGTTCAATGTATCCTTCAATCTGAAAATGTTTTACCCTACCTTGGAACTTGCATACATTTCTTGGAACTTGTGCTAGGGTATTGCGGTTCAATCTGCACTGTAGATCTTCATGCCGATTTTCCTTTGCCATAGATTCTTTAACAAACTTCATTCACGGCATACCAATCATTTAATCATAGCCAGCTCATCAGCTTCCTTCATTAAATAATGCATGTAACCATTTAATGCATTCTATTACAGCTCGATTACTACTCGGTAAATACTAAACTTCACTCGGTAGACATTTCGCCTTCATTAACCGATAGCGATAACCTTAGGGTTTACCGATTAGGTTCCTTAGGGTTTACTGACTAGGTTCTTTGCTCGGTAACATAGTATAGTATTAACCTTTCAATCAATAACATATGTCTGATATCAAAACAATCTAAACATCATGATCTCATCATTGTCTAACTCAGTAATAACTGCCCATTGAATAACTTATTCATCATATTCTTTCTGTGTCTTTTACCGACATCTTTATACTCATCAAATCATACTTCTCAAGATATTGCAACATCATACTAATTTAGAAAATCAATATATTGAAATCAATGACAAAATAATAATATTAAGACAGTAAATCATCCTTAATCAGTTATATCCATAATCATCAACAACCTTCTCAATATCCTTATTGAAATGCCAACAATCTCCCATTGTCTGTTATATTGCCAACAAAAATGTTGGTGTTTTCTTGAGTTCATGAGGATGATGTGTTGATATTTGATTTCTAATTAGAGGACACGGGATCTTGAGTCAAAGTAGAGTGGATTGTTTTAAAGATATATAGATGCAATTCTTGGTGTGGCACTTTGGGTAGTGCTCATTGATGTGGTGCTAGTAGGGACCTGGTGAGAAGATGACCCTTGTATGAGCCCTAAAGTTTGAGAAAGTGAAGTCTCTGATTACATTATTGTAGTGACATCAAAATCCAAGGGCAATTTAGCATTGTTTTGGGCTAGCAATAGAAGATATAGATTAGGACCATGATTTAAAAGCCCATTGATAATGGCAAGAAAATGGGAGTCTTGCTAAGCATCTTTGAATTATTCAAGAGTTAAATCTCGTTGAATATTTTCTACTAAGTATGGATCGTTGGGATTTTATGCTAAATTTGTGGCTCTTCTAGCTTGTCTACATGAATAAGACAATAGGTTCATGGTGCTTGTTGGGTTAAAGTTTGGGTCGTTATATGGATCTAATGAGTTTTTACCCTTTTGTGATCGAGTGATGGTCATTAAGGACTCCTAAAGACACACTAAGGATGCAAGAACTATAATTTATCTATATATTAATTTTTGGCACTCTTATATGGATGATAGTGAAGCTAAACAAACCTATTTATTTTTTAGGATTTTCTTAAGATTGTTGTACAAACAATACAAGGACTATAGATTCTTATGAACATAAATATAAGAATACAAGTCTACTTACATTCAACTAAGGATGTGAAGAGAAAACCTCAACCTAAAACAAGATGGAATTTATTAAAAAAATTTGATAAAGTTGACACCCTAAGATAGACTATGAGCAAGAGGGTTGTACTTTTGAGGATTTGATAGTTTATGGAGGTCTTGGTATCTCAAACATAACTATAGTTAAATCTGAAGAAAATAATCCTTTGGATTTACTTGGAGAGGAAGGATTTCTATAATGAAATTAAGGATGTTGATGTTTGGAGACTGAGTCTTTTATGCTAAGATGACACTTATGGAAATCTATGTTGCATACCTAACACTTTTGAAACTAGGAATATTCTAATAGAAATGAACTATATGCACCTATAGATACTAAAAACTCCATCGATCACAAGATTTGAAGCAATTTGGATCCAATAGAGTGATTTTAATTGATCCTCAAAGCACTAGTTTGATAGACAAATGTGAGATCTGGTTATGACAAAAATGACATAGATTCAGGACAAATGCCAATATGATCTTGATATGAAGAAGTGAAGGAAGGATTTGAGAGTTTTGTTGGATATTCATGGAACATCCTAGTGTGCTCTGCATAATGCTAGAAGGTCTATTTGATGATGCATGGAAATTAGAATTTGTGTTTCAGGGTAACTGCTTTGGTTCGACCGATTGGTGTTGTTCCTTGGCATGTTATGAGTCCTTGGATATCTTCACTTTCTTAGATTTTTGTGTTGCATTGATTTTGGGTCCCAAATTGGCATGTGAGGATTTAAATTGGGCTTGTTCATATGGAAGATATGTTTTGGGACAACTTATTAAGTGTTGTTTGGAGTATCTACATGTTACCTTTTTGTTGACCTTTAGAGGATGATTGATAGTGTGTGAATTGTTCTTATATACATAGAAAAAAGTATTAATATGTTTTAGTTCCTCTCTATCTCCTAGATTGGACCATTTTCACCATAATTATTCTTTGGTGGCCAATTTGATAGGACTTATACTTGTCCTTTGTTTCGGTCAACCTAATTGATGTTTTTCAATGAAGAAGATAGTATATATAGAAGACCAAATTTATATCAAAGGTGTGAGAGTGAGTGTAGATGTGTATGTTTTTTATTAAGCAAAAACAAGTTTTGAGGGGACCTGAAACCCCTTACATAAATGTAGATGTGTATATTATGCCTACATGATTATATTATTTGCATGTCAGTTGTGACAAAGTCAATGTGTGGTGATTGTTGTGGATTTGGTCGCTTAAAAAAAAATTCAAGGACAACTTCATTTTTGGAGATGGCCAGAGGTAGTATTACTAAAGGCCTATTTGTCCCAGATTCATATATTCATTGTACCTTGCTCTAGAGAAGTTATCTTTAGACTGCAAGCTTTGTATCATTCCCTAGGGTTGTCCACTTTAGTTTTCAAGTCCTTTAGGGAGTAGTGCACTTCCTTGGAAGTGATCCTAAAATTGTATTCTAATCATTTCACATATTGTGAGTTGACTCTCGTTGTGAGTTTTCCTTATTTGGGTTTTCCACATAAATCTGGTGTTCTCTTATGCATGGTATTTCATTGTTATATCCTTGATTTCTATTGATAAGAATAAGGTTAAAGAGTTTGGGGATTATGTAATAAAGTATGAGTATTAGGTTCAAATTGATTCAACACCCACCCCTTTCAATCCTAAGGTGTGTTCAACAATTGGTATTAGAGCCAAGTTCCTCTAGAAGAATCTTAATAGCTTAAGGCAGATCTGAGATGGCACAAGATGGATCCTAAAAGATTCCCAAATTTGATGGCACAAACTCCTTCTAAAAGATGTGGATAGAATCATATTTGAACTCTATGCCTTTTGGAGTTTGGAACTCTATGGTAGATGGTTATACTCCCCCTTCTACTTCACTTGCTACTCTAGATGAAATCAAAATGCATGAGAACAACGGAAAGGAAAGGAATGCAATCATAAATGCATTGTTTGATACAAAACTCAAGAAGGTAATGAATTGAAAATCTACCAAAGATGTATAGGAGAAGCTAAACAACATATGAAGGAGACAAGAAGATAAAGTAAGTAAAGTTGTAGAAACTCAAAATCAAATTTGAGAGTCTAAGGGTGTCTAAAGATAACAATATTGATAGTTAGATACACCGGGTAACTGAAGTGGTAGATGGGATTATAGGAGTTGGTGACAAAATGGAAGAAGATGAGGTAGTAAAGAAGGTACTCAAAACCCTACCTAAATAGTTAGTTCCTAAGGTGTCTACTATTGAAGGAAGTAAGGATTTGGACACTTAAATAGTGGATCAATTCTAAAGAGAACTTATTGCATTTGAGATGAGAGATGTTGAGTTGGAAAATTCCAAAAAGGAAGCTAAATTCAAAGCTAGTAAGAAAGTGGAAGACAATGTTGATCCTGATGAAGAATTTGATGCAAAAGAAAACTTTGTAAGAAGACAAAAGAAAGGAAATAGAAAATATAAAGGCAAGTTACCCTTCAAATGCTTTAACTATGGAATAATTGACCATTATGCTTCTAGTTGTACTTTTAAGGATAATAACAAAAGGAGAGGAGAAGATAAAAACAAAAGAGAAGAAGATAGAGATAGAACATACATGCCTAAAATAAGTTTTTACTCTCAAGAATTTTACTCTTCTAAGGATGAGGACTGTGATGATTCAAATCATGAAGTATTGTTCATGGCTATGAAATTTGATAGTGTAGACCCGAAAAATGTCTTCTCGATTACACACTATTTATTTTTCCTATTAGTTAAATAATTATTTAATTATTTAATTATTTAATTAATCTGATTAATCTTATTCTTCTACTTTAATTCAATTATCACCTTCCACATTACTAATTATTTAATTTTTATCTTTTAATCATTCATCATTTAACCTCTTTCTCAAATATTAATTATTTAATTAATTATGATTTATTCCTTAATTAAATAATCTTTATTATTTAATTAATTCAATTTCTAATGATTGAATAATTTCATTGAAGCCGTTCATAGGTTCCCTAGGCTTAATCCTTTGTGCAATGATCTAGGTCTTAAGGAGGTGATTTGGTCAAAACTTGAGCGGGGTTGGGTTAAGATTAATTTTGATGGGGCTTTGAGGGGTAACCAGAGCACCTCAGGATTGGGATGTGTGGCCTATGATGATGAAGGGAAGGTTCTCATCAAAGGTGCAAAAAGACTACAAGATGGTACTAACAATGATGCAGAGGTGCAGGTGGCTTTGTTAGCTACTGATTTTGCAGTGAATATGAAGGCTTTGAAAGTCCACTTGGAGGGGGATTCCCAAGAGGTGGTTAATGCTATTATGAAAGGTGATACCCCAAGATGTAAATTGAATAAGTTCATCGCCCTAATCTGTGAAAAAATAAAATCTTTTCAAGATTTTTGCATTTCCCATGTTAGGAGAAGTGGAATTGTCATTGTTGACGGCTTGTCTAACATGGCTTGTGAGTTGTCCAAGGGAAAGATGAGTTGGTGGGATGGTAATGATAGAAACATTCAATGGAGTTAAGATAGCTTGCTAAGTATAGTACTATCGCATACTTGATATGTGTTATATGCGATTTTCATTAATGTGTCGAGGTCGGATCGAGCATTATGGGCAATTAATGTCGAATGTTTTTGCAATGGCGATGGATGTTGTGCGAGAATCATTAATAGCTAAAAATGGAATTTACGCTCATTCAATGTGGCTAATGAGCGAATTTGGTAGTGGGGATTACGAAAAAAAAATTGAGTTTGACGGTTTTGTGTGGCTTTCAACATGGAAGCTAATTTCACCCTTAAATATTCTAAGTTGATGCCTGCATTCTAGGGTCATGTTCTTGTTAAAAGGCTTCAAAACATGTTTTTTGTGAGTGATCCCTTATTTTTGAAAGTTATTCAACTAGTTCTTGGTGAGGAGCTGGTTGTCATTGGCCACAGATATCGTTTGAGGGTGGACATTTACTCTCGAATTATGGCATGGGTGCTAGATTTGGGTTATTCATGTGAAGAGGTCAGAAAGGTGATGATGATGATAGTCCCGGGAGACTACCTTCTAAACATGGAGTCTCCTCTACTGGAGTGGGTAGTCCCGGGTTGGGGTTTTAACATTTTTGAAGGTATACCAAAAGAAAATGCAGAGCTTCGGGGTAGACACATGAGGATTCCCTTCCTACATCATCATGAGGAGGTTAAAGCCAGGTATTGTGATGATGCAAGGAGAGGGTGAGAAGTATTAAAATTTTATGTTCAAATAATGGAGTTGGAGGAAGTTATCAGGCAGGTGAGGGAGGAATCCAAGATGGTGGATGAGGTGCGGAGGAAGCGATTGATTCCCATGCGTCTCTCAGCAGAATTAGAAAGGCAAAATGAGTTGGATATCGATGCGGTTGGTGAAATAAATAGGGTGGGGGACGCTTCGAGTGCACTGACTATTACAGAGGTGAAGAAAGAAAGATGAAGGCATGGCAGACAAGGGTACCTCTTGGTACCACTTTCCTTTTTGTTATTATTTGAAATTGTAGCTTTCAGTTAATTTCGTTTGAACAGTTTATGCCAATTTAAGTTTGGCTTGATGTATATGGACAATTTCGCTCTAGCTCTTGTGGGGTAGGGTTTATGTGAGATTCTAGTCTAAGAACAACAAGATTTTTGTAGGGTGGTTTGGTGGACTGTGGGTGGTTGATGATTTTTTTTATGTTGATGTACAGTTTTAGTATTTAATAAAATCATAAATATTACCGATCAAAAAAAAAATCAGTGAAATTATTTAATTCATTCATTCATTCCTCCAAATCTCCAAATGAATACTTCAACTAATTTCATCTAATTTCATTTCTCCCAAATTCGCATTTCACCAAATTTGAATTTCATCAAATTTCAAATTAATGTGCATTTCAATTTCATCATTCAAAAATCAAAATTCAAATTCAAATAAGATGAAATTGAATTTCAATTTAAAGTCGTACAACACATATTGAAAATCATGACTGGTTGATCAAATCAGTTAACTCCCCAAACTCCACTTTTCACTCTCAATCACCTTTTCTAACTAATCAATCAATTCAATCATCTCCCTAATCAATTCAGTCCACTAGTCAATCAAATAAGTTAACAGATCAGTCAATCCACTTAACTGATCAATCAAAATCAGTGAACTATCAATCAACACTTCAGTTCCAAATCTCACCCCATCTCACCCAAAAATCTATAAAAGCAAGGCTTATTTCTCAATTTCAATCTAGAATCACAATATTCAAAACAATTGTGTCTAACTCATGCAAGAAATCCAAGTGCAACACCTGAGACCCACCTATCACACAATTTGGAGAAGAGCAATGGAAGCCTATTTAGGTCAATTTAGGGAGTCTTAATTTGATATTCAATTGATATGATGTTATTTCATTATCATTTAGGAGTTGGTTTAATTAGATTAGAGTCTTTGTGATTTGCTCCTATATATCTAATTAACTATGACTGAATTTACCCCTGAAAACAATGGTGAACCTGACATGAACAACAACTTTTTTAACCTTCTATCATGTTTTTTTGTGTTTTGCGGGATCTATACGGATGCTAAAGAAAATGCTATGCATTTGACTACGCAGTAATTCACAATCACTCATAACGTTGTGCAACCGCCTAGACATCAATTCGCAATCGCTAACACAAAAATTCACAGTTGCTTATAATGATTTGGAATCACCTAGATTGATCATTTTTCCAATTTTTGTTGTTATTTTGATTTATGTTCTAATTCTATAGCTAGCCCATCATTCTTTTTGAATTTTAAAAAAAAAAAAAATTCTGCATAAAATGTGCCTAACCCCATGGCAGGTGATGAATTGAAACAATAACTCTTTTTGTGTTCATGTTTGTTATGTTTTTCATGGTCTAAATTGTGTAATTAGACAATGTTGAGGGTATAGGATGTGTTAGAGGTTTTTGATCCTATGCATGATGAACATTATTCGAACCTTTTAAACTTTCTATTGTTTTGGCTACATATATATTCTTGCAGCTATGTGAATTACTATGATAATTTTATATGTGGATGAATGAATGTTATGGTTGACAGAAAATGGATATGTATGTGTTTGTGTTCTTTAACTCATGATGCAAGGATACGTAGGTAGCTGCAGAAGCGGTCAAACCATGCCAGAAAGGAGGATCATGCCATTCAAACCATTAAAAATAGAGTCAAGGTAGTTGTAATCATTAAAGCAATGAGCAAGGTAGTAACCGAGCAGCTAAAGAATAGCGAAATAGTTCAAGATTTATCTATGGTTGTCTCTAGTAAGCGGCAATCTAGCAAGAACTGTTGTGCTATATTCTTGGTTATGAATGATGAATGTCCCACAATCTTTGTGGTTGACTCTTTCTTTATTGTAATAAAACTTCCGCCTATTGTCTTGGGCGTGGTTTAGGTAGTTAGTAGTTTGTTATAGTTTTCTTATAATAAAGATCTCGACCTCCTCATGGAGGTTAGATAGATTTTTCAAAGTTAGACAGTATTCTCTATTCTTTCATAGTATGTAATAGCTTTTGGAATGATAAATAAAGTGATGGTCTTTTGAGCATATAAGACTACTTAAATTCTGGACATGCTCATCCAAGGGGGCCTACTTGGTGAGAAATCTTGTGTCTTTGTTACATTAGTTTTATTTTGTTGTAGTTTTTGTTCTAACATTTGACTGTTCCTACAGCCACTGGAACCAAAACCTATGACTGTTCCTGTAGCCAAAGGCGAACAGAGTAGTTCTTGTTTGTCAACTTAGAACATTAGTGGTAGTTAGTTGCTTGAATTACCTTTCAGCATTAATATTTCCTATATAATTTTAGTCATTACATTTATGCGTGTTAATTTCAGTAATTTCCTTTGTTGTAGTAGAATAGAATGGCTTTTATTGGAACTTAGTGCACAAACTATGTTGGCCCATTTCAAGTAATACGTCCCTGGGTTGACATGTAAATGATAACTCCACCATAGAAATGATAGCTATTCACGATAGATGTCCAATCCCTGATTTTAGGTTTTAAGCCGAGTTATTGTTCTAATTGGGAAGGTCAACATTTTTGGCATTGTTGTCGGGGATGGTGCCAAACTAAGAACCTATCATAGCCATGAGCTTTTAGTTTTCGGTGATTTAGTGTTTTGGTAGTTTAAGATCTAAGTTGTCAAATAATTTTTATGAATCTACATGCATAGAAGAAGAAGAGATGCTCATGGTAGATTTCTTCCTAATCACCCCGATAATAGAGGACTCAACCCTTATGAAGCACCAGATGTAAATCCTTTTGCTACACTTTATCAAGCCCCAGATAATTTTTACTATCATGCTTTTGAGCTTGCAGAAAATGGCCTTCATTTTCTTTTTGGACCACCTAAAGAGGATCATTACCCTTTATTTGTTTACCAAGGACCAATGGCAGGATGTCAAGGTGGAACTAATCCACCAGGGGGTGGAGGTAATCCTCCACCTCCAGGAGGCGGCAATTTACCTGTTAACCCAACATATGAATTTCCTAGTTCTGATTTGCATGATAATGCTAACCTCAAGAACATTCCCGCTTATTCTCTGCCTAAGTTCTATGGGCTAGTTATAGAAGACCCAAACACTTTTCTATTTGAATTTGATGTCCTCTGTAGGAGCTATGATTACACTACAGATGCCCATAGACTTAAAATATTCCCAGCCATGTTGAAAGAATCTGCCTTGAGATGGTTTATAAGCTTAGGGAGTAACTCAATAGACACATGGGAGGAGATGAAATGATTTTTCCTTGAGAAATATAAGGATTATTGTAGGGGAACTGACTACCATGGAGATGATATCTTCAAGATGATACACAAGGAGGATGAGAGTCTAGAAGACTATCTTGAGAGATTTTTATTTTGTGTCAAGAAGTCTAAACACAGTATTCTAAATGAAGAATCTCTCAAGTTGATATTTATGAGGGGTATCAGTGATGAATGCATGGATGCTCTAGACCTTATGGGAGGAGGAGATATAACTTAATCATCATGGAATGAAATCAGCCAAATCTATCAAAAGTATTACAGGGCCACTACCAAGAAATAGGCGTTATAAGCCTGGAATGTCTTCATCAGTAGTAAGCAGTGGAGTTTCCCAAATGGAATTAAGCCATATTCTAAAGGAGTTTAAGGAATATATTATAAACAATATGGCCACTAAATTGGACACACTTCAAGCCAAGAACAAGCATGAAGAAGTTGAAGCAATGCTTGCAGAATTTTGTCCTCACTGTAGGCAAAAGAAGAAGGACTGCAGATGTAAGTTAGCTGCCAATCTTGATAATCACCATGTTCCTGAGTTTAAGCTAGTACATGGAGATGATGAACATCTCTTCTCTATTTCTCAAATAAGGCCATGGTCCCCAAGACAAGGTATGCCTCCTGGTCCATTATCTTTTGTTGGTTCTTATGCGAATTCTTATGCACAAAATAATCAGTGGAAACCTCCATATGCTCAAATATTTGGAAAGTTTTCACCTCAATCTTGGTATAACCCCCAAAGTTCATGGTCAAATTATTCTAATCCTTCATCCCAATGGCAGAAGCCATAGGGAAATTAGTCTCAACCTCAAGGGTCATGGCAACCTCCACATGGAAATTAGCAACCAACTTCTCAATGGAGAGGGGGTCAGCAGTGGTCAAATCAACCTTCTTCTTATTTACAGCCACCATAATAGCCTGTTATAATTCCACCCCCTTCTCCTAGTGCCACTCCACCTAAAGCTACTCAGTTTCCATCTTAGCCCGTACCAAATCCAAATAGTAAACCCCAGCCATAGCAACAAGCATATTTTGTTTATCCTAACCAGTACCCTGCATATTCTCTTAATATAAGTGATATTCATCTTAGGTCGGGGACTACTTTGCCTAATCCATCTTCTCCAATCATTACTGAAGTACCATCAGAGCAAGTAGTATCAGATAACCCTCTCAATTAGCCAGTTCAGACTACCATAGCCCAGCAGCCTTTAAGTTTGCCTTCAGTGAATAAAATACCTCACTTTCCTCAGAGGTTACAAGCTAAGGAGACTAAGAAAAGTGAAGATGTAACTTTTGATCTCATTGATCCGCTGAAACACATATGTGTTAAGATTCCATTATTTAAAGCTATCAAGGATGTTCCCATCTATAGTAAGGTCATTAAGGAAGCATGTTTAAAGAAACCTGGTAGGAAAAAGAAGGATCCATAAATAGTCCACGTGATGGAACAACTACCTGATATTATGTTGGGCAAGGTTACAATACCTAAGTGCTCTGACCTAGGTAGCCATATTGTGGGAATAGTCATTAATGGTACTCAGATTAAGAATACTCTAATAGATCTAGGAGTTGCCATTAATTTCATGACTAAGGACATCATGCAACAACTTAACATAACCAGTCTTTGACTTACTCCCATAGTCCTGCAGCTTGTTGATAGCTCTATTGTTTGAGCTGATGGTATGGTTGAAGATGTTGTAGTTACTTTAGATTCTTGGGAATATCCAGCAGATTTCATGATATTGTCTCCTAATGCCACGTTGGGAGGATATTAAGTCATCTTAGGAAGGCCTTGGCTTGCCACAACTGATGCATACATTGGGTGTCAGTCAGGAGATATGACTATTTTGGATGGGAATTCCACTAAGAAATTGGCTCTTTATTCTCCTACACAACCTCAGCTTGATCAAGAATGAGTCATGTGGCCTGATGTAGGGGAAAAGACAGAAAAATAAATTAACTTTTTTCGTCACCTCATGATGATAAATAGAGAACCATTCATACAGCTTCAAGATGAAGATTGAGTGCTTTCCAATATTATAAAAAATCATCATGGCTCAGAACCCCAGCCGCAAGAGTTAACTTCATGTGTCTTGCACTCAATTTTCCTGCCTTCCTCCTCATCCAAACTTCCTGCAGCCACGGATATATTGCATACCTTGTTACCGTAGAAGGTCCACACTTCTCTTGCTGAAGCGACTCAAATTGACCTAACCACCAAGGTAGAAGTTGTTCGGGATAAGTATTTAAATATTAATAATTAGCTCACAGAGGCACAGAAAGTAGTCTTGCTTGATCTACTTCACTGTCATAAACAGGATTTTGCATGGGACTACCGAGACATGAGAGGGTTAGATCCTAAAGCCTGTACCCATAAGATATATATCAAGGAAGAATGCAGACCAGTTAGACAGTCACAAAGTAGGATTAATCCAACCTTAAGAGAAATAGTTCAGGAGGAACTGCAAAAAATGTTAAATGTTGGATGTATTTATCCTATATCAGATAACCAGTGGGTGTCACCTCTAGTTATAGTTCCTAAGAAGGGAGGTAAATGGAGAATTTGTGTAGATTACAAGGAACTTAACTTAGCAACTAAGCAAGATCATTTTCCATTGCCCTTTGTAGATCAATTTTTAGATTCTCTAGCAGGAACAGAAATACTTTTCATTCTTGGATGGATTCAGTGGTTACAATCAAATTAGAATAGCCCTAGAAGATTAGGAAAAGACCACATTCACATGCCCTTGGGGAACATATGCTTACTTTGTTCTTCCCTTTGGGTTATGCAATGCTCCAGATACTTTCCAAAGAGTTGTCATTAGCGTATTCTCACACATTTCAAATGAGTGCATGGAGATATACATGGATGATTTTACTACTTATGGCTCAGAATTTTAAGAAGAATTGGAGAATTTGAAGAAAGTACTGTAGAGATGTGAAGATTACAGTCTATCCCTGAATAGTGAGAAATGTTTCATGATGATGCAGGAAGGAATAGTCATGAGACATCATATTTCTAAGGTCGGTATCCAAGTTGATCCAACAAATATAGAGGTCATTCTTAACCTTCCTATTCCAACCAAGCAAAAGGATGTAAGAAGTTTTCTTGGACATGCTGGGTATTATAGAAGGTTTATCAAGGACTTTAGTAAAATAGCGGGGCCTTTATATTCTCTTGTCCAAAGATGTTGAATTTGATTGAACCCCAATGTGTGATGAAGCTTTTCTGAAGCTTAAAAAAGCATTGACTCAAGCACTAGTCCTCAAGGTCCCGAATTGGTCATTGCCCTTCCATATTCACATGGATGCATCCAACTATGCTATAGGTACAGTTCTAGAATAGAAATAAGGAAATTTGGGAAATGCAATTTATTTCATCAGCAAGAATTTGCAAGGACCTGAGCTCAACTACACCATCCTAGATGAGGAGATGTTGGCAGTCATATATGCACTTAACAAGTTTAGGCATTATATCACTAGATATCAAATATTTGTTCACACAGATCATACAGCAATACGATATCTTATGAACAAATCTTCCATCACCAAAAGATTTGCCCGATGGTTGCTACTAATGTAGGAGTTTGACATCACGGTTATTGATAAACTAGGAAAAGTCAATGTGGTAGCAGATTATCTTTCTAGGCTTTAGCTACAGGACATTCCTACAACAATAGATGATTCCTTCCTAGATGAACACCTATTTTTGATAAACGTACAGACACCCCGGTATGCTGATATACCAAATGATTTGGCTGTTAACAAGATTCCTTCTCACTTTTCACCAAAAGAGAGAAGACTCTTAGTTGAGAAAAGCTTCAATTTCTCTTGGATTGCAAACTGTTTATTTTACACATGCCTTGATCAAATCCTAAAAAGGTGTGTCTGAGAGGATGAAACTTATGATATTCTTCATGCTTGCCATGATGAGCCATGTGGAGGACATTTTGCTGCCAAGAGGATAGCAATCAAAATTCTTAATGCAGGATACTATTGGCCAACTTTACATAAAGATGTAGCCAAATACACTAGAAAATGTGATAGGTATCAGAGGATGGGGAGGGCTACTAAATCTGATGAGATTCCATTTTATCCACAAGTAATGGTTACACCATTTGATAAATGGGGATTAGACTTTGTAGGAGCAATTGATCCTCCTTCCAATGGCAGATCCTATATCCTAGTATGCATTGATTATGTCACAAAATGGGTGGAAGCAAAATCAATGAAGCATGCTAGAGATAACAAGGTAGCTTAATTCCTCTATGAAGAAATATTACAAGATATGGGGTACCTAGAAATAATATTACAGATCAAGCGCCACAATTTACCTCCACCTTAATCACAGCTTTGGTCAATGAGTATCATATCAGGCATAGGAAGTCTACCCCATACCATCCTCAAGCAAATGGTCAGGTATAAGTCACCAACAAGGAGTTGGAGGCAATTCTAACAAAGATAGTAGCTCTACATAGGAAAGATTGGTCAAGCAGACTAGCAGAAGCTATTTGGGCATACAGAACTACATGGAAAATAACTACTGGTTTTAATCCTTTTGAAATGGTATATGGGAAACTAGCAATGATGCCCATTGAATTTGAGCATAAAACTCTTAGGACAACTTTGCAATAGAATGTGAATCTATCTGAGGTACAAAGAGCTTGAATCATGCAACTGAATGCTCTGGATGAAATGAGGAAAATGGCTCTCCAGCACACACAAATTATTCAAAATAAGCATACTAAGTGGCATGACAAGTACATTAAAGGAAAGAAAATTCAAATCTAGAGACTGGGCACTTTTATATAACTCCAAGTATAAATATTATCTGAGCAAGTTGCAGACACATTGGTTGGGTCCATTTGAAGTTGTTGAAGGTTTTCAGAATGGAGCCGTACAATTAGCAACTATAGATCATGTTAAGTTTAAACTTCTAATCAACGGTCATAGACTGCACTTGTCACAAACATGTCACTAAAGAGGAATTATTACATCAATTTTACATTCAGCCACATGTCGTAGCTTATGTAGGGGAACTCTTTGCTCCACAATCTTGAACCACTCTTTGCATGCAGCCATAATAAATATTTCCACAACTTGTGGGAATACCTTTCTCCATAATAAATAATCCATCTTCACGTCATCTCATATCCTTTCTTTGTCATTTTATTTCGTTCTTCACCCCACCTCATTTTATGATTAAGTGACCATTCAATTACTGCATTCATTCACACGATTTTAGGTACGCATATTATCTATTTTTCTTAAACCATGCATTTATTTATCCATAATGACAATTATCATGTGTGATTCGCATAATATTTTTTTTCCAAATCAAGGTCCTTTTACACATGTGTGGACACGTGTCACTTTAGGTTGGGGTGTGTTATAAGTGAATTTGCAAGTTTTTAATGATTGTGTGTCTTGTCCATGTCAGCTAAACCTATCACTCAGAGTTTGTGTTGTGAATTTTAAACTTTTTGAAATCATTTTGAAGAGAGTATAGGATTGATGTGACAGCTTATAGAAAGTGCAAGTATACTTCTCCTACCACCATTCTCTTTGCACAGTATTGTGGGATAAGTTGCAATAAATGATAACCTGCAATAAAAGTTTTTAATGAATAACAGAGAGGCCGCAGAATATGGTTCCTAGTTTTAATTTTTTTTTTAGTTTTGTAGAGCTCCAGCATTTTGCCTGTGTTGTAGCATTTGAGTAGAAACTCTCTTTGCTTGAGTAGCCATGGGAGGTGCGCCCATACGCCATGAACCTGTTATTCATGATGCTTTGCTGAATGATCAATTATCTGAACCTTATTTTCGGAATTGCAAGTGGATAGATTATTTCTTGAAGTTAATGGATTTTAATGAAGAAATTGCGCAAGATTTCACACAAATATTCAGCAATGGTGAAGCTACAGTTAAAGGGCTATGAGTTGTGTCCATAGAAGAGAGAATATCAGAAGTTACAAGGTTTCCAAGAGATGGGGAATTATTTCTTGAAACCAAAGATGCCTGAAGCGCGCATGCAAAATTTACTCATCCAAAGGATGGACCTCTCATTGTAGACAAGCAAGGGGTGAGGAGAACATCTCTTCCAAAGACATGGCAGCTATCGTCACTGCATTTGATGAAGTATTTGACATGCGAGGGTAGATATTCTAATTTGCACTCCATTCATTTCAAGTTATTAAGTCATTTACGGCATGGGCGGAGAATGAATGTGACAAATATTTTGTACAACCTTCTTTCCATTAGTGTTGAAAAAACATTGAGAGTTAGCTCATGGTCTGTAAGTAATCATGGTTTGATTAAATTGTTGGTCGAACATTCTCTAAGGGACATTTCTCAAATGACCTAGGGAGAATTTGAGGATATTTGGGGAAAATTATATTCCTGTTATAGGAGAAATTCCAGCTCAAGAAGCGGCCAGTGAAGGAGCCTCGCCATCTAATTCTTCCATGGCTGCAAACCCTCCTGCTACCAAAGATATAACATCGGTCATAGGTGAAACCTCGACTAAACCAAGTGCCAAGCCTTCATCAAGCCCAATTCAGACTAGGGTTGTTTCCTATAAAAAGAAGGACAAAGTGAAGCAAACTACAATGGAAGGAATTGTCGAGCAACCAAATGTTGTGCAAATTGCTCCTATGACCAAGAAGAGAAAGATGAATCTCCTATAGTTGACTCTCCCATGGTTGATGCTCCTATAGCCACACAAGAACTATCATTGAGGATAATTCATAGGGTTAGACAAAGGTTGCCAATGAATAAAAGTGCAGAGGTGGTTGTTTTTGTTGAGTCACCTACTGAGAACATGGCGGTCCATAGGAAACTTAGTCGCAAAGGAGTCAGGGTTTTGAAGGATTGCAAAACCTAGCCAGTATTGCAGAGCAATTAACAGAGACAAGTGGTAAGGGTCTGAAACCCCAGGTAACTTGCTCATGGGCATCCCTCTTCTATTACCATTCTGTCTGCTGCTCTTTCATTTTATAGGGAATGGGAGCTAGATAAAGCTAGAATGCAAAAGATAATTGATAAACAGCAAAAGAAAATTGAGAAGAGAGATAAACAGATTGTTGAATTACAAACTAAGATAGATATTGTGGTAGACATGATTCCTGAATTAAGGCAATGCAGGGCTCCACCAAGGGTTCATGCTTTGTATTTGAAATAATAGCACCTATGTTTTAAGTTAACATGCATTGTTAGAGATTTAAGTCCCTCTTTGGAGACCCCATAGGATTTTTATCATGCTTATCAAAGTTCTCATGTAGCCATTAGAAATTTAGTGTGTAAATTATATTTGCACAATTATGTTGTCTCTTCGAATATTGAATGGAATCCCCTGTTATACATTGGATATATCCATTTGAAGGCATTAATGTCTTGGATACAAAATGAAATCAGCATGGGTGAATAGTCTAGGACACGCAGGTACATGGAGCTTAATTATCCACTACCACTTAGGGCTGAGGCAAAAAATTCATTGCTCTTGTACTATGATTGGAAGACATTGTTGTATAAATCTGACATTAAGAGCCAAATTTTTTCACTCCGAGAGGAGGTGTTCCAAGAATATGAGAAGATAATTGATACTAAAGGCCAAATTGTAGTTGGACATTTGGCCCAACAATGGAATAGCTTCCCTGAAGAACTTAAATAGGTTGAGCACCATTCCTTGCCTAATTATCATGCAACAATATAGAGAGCCCCCAAATATATCCACTTGGGCATAACAAAGGAGAACAATTGGTTACCTTTAATCTTCCAACTGCCCATTCTCATGTGCCCACTCATGGGATGTAGGGCTATCAATAAGCCTTATGATGAATTAGCAGAAGAAGCTAGGTGGACCAAGTTGGAGAAAATGAAGGGATTCTACTAGAACCTAGCTACACGAGGCTCAAGACAGGGTACCATTGGTGATTTCAGAGTTACTGCCCTTGTAAGAAATTTTCCTCCTGCTAGAGGACTAGCAAGAAGTTAGGTTGGGGGGCAAAATGATGAGCTAAAAAAATAGCACTTTTTGTGTTCATGTCTATTATGTTTTTCATGGTTTAAGTTGTGTAATTAGATAATGTTGAGGGTATAGGATGTGTTAGAGGTTTTTGATCCTATGCATGATGAACATTAACTGAACCTTTCAAACTTTGTATTGTTTTGGCTACATATATATTCCTATAGCTATGTGAATTACTACGATAATTTTATATGTGGATGAATGAATGTTATGGTTGACAGAAAATGGATACATATGTGTTTGTGTGCTTTAACTCATGATATTGGGATACTTAGGTAGCTGCAGAAGCGATCAAACCATGCCAGAAAGGAGGATCATGTCATTCGAGTCATTAAAACTAGAGTCAAGGTGGTTTTAATCATTAAAGCAATGAGTGAGGCGGTAACTAAGCAGCTGAAGAATAGAGAAATAGTTCAATATTTATCTATGGTTGTCTCCAGTAAGCGACAATATAGTGGGAACCGTTGTGCTATATTCTTGGTTATGAATGATGAATGTCCCACAATATTTGTGGTTGACTCTTTCTTTGTTGTAATAAAACTTCTGCCTATTCTCTTGGATGTGGTTTAGGTAGTTAGAGTTTTTTATAGTTTTCAGAGTTAGACAGTATTCTCTCTATATTTATAGTATGTAACATCTTTTGGAATGATAAATAAATTGATGGTGTTTTGAGAATATAAGACTACTTTAATTCTGGACATGCTCATCCAAGGGGGCCCACTTGGTGAGCAATCTTTTGTCTTTGTTACGCTAGTTTTATTGTGTTGTAGTTGTTGTTCTAGCATTTGACTATTCTTGTAGCCACTAGAACCAGAACCTGTGAACAGAGTAGTTCATGTTTGTCAGCTTAGAACATTAGTGGTAGTTAGTTGCTTGAATTACCTTTTCACATTAATATTTCTTATAGCATTTTAGTCATTACATTTATGCGTGTTAATTTCAGTAATTTCCTTTGCTGCAATAGAATAAAATGGTTTTTATTGGAACTTAGTGCACAAACTATGTTGGCCCATTTCAAGTAATATGTCCCTGGGTTGACATGTAAATGAAACCTCCAACATAGAAATGATAGCTATTTAGGATAGATGTCCAATCCCTTAGTTCGATTTTTAAGCCGATTTATTGCTATAATTGGGAAGGTCGACAGCGGGAAAGGTAACCTTTAGGATTTCGAGTGTAAGGAAGAGATCCGAAGACATAAGACAACAGAGAGATTATCAACGAATGATAAGAGAAAAGAAAAGACTCAAAATCTTGAAGAATTGGTTGCACTATCCCAATACTACAATATTGTGCATAAATACATGGAGAAATTTGACATATTTGATGACATCGAGGTCATGGGCAATATAATAATGGATGAAACCCATGTCTTTTAAAGTTTCTTCTATCTTTTTCTTTCTATGTATAACTGAGTCGCATATGCTTAGACACTGATTTGCATATGCTCAGATAATGATTCGCAATTGCTTAGACAAAAATTTGCAACTGATTTGACAGTAATTCACATCTGCTTTAATAGAAATTTGTAATTGCCTAGATGGTGATTTGTATTTGTTGAATGTTGTCAGATACTTTTTGTTCTATATTTTCTCATGTTTTGATGTTGTAATGTTCTATTTTCCAGATAGACAATGAAGCAGTTTTTTGTAACCGAAGGAAAAATTTAGGCTTGTGAGCCCACAATACAAACTAATGCTTTCATGGGTTTTGCAGGTACAATTGGACCTAGTTTAACTCACACTTCCTTTGGTTTTATTTAGAAAGAACAAAACAAACCTATTTTACTATAATTCCTTTCATCATTGCTATGTGGGATTAAAATGAACATCATGCTTGTTGGAGAAACATCTCTAAATAGTTTTAGAAAACTACAATGAAAGGTTAAAAAGAACCATCTTGTCTTCCATGTCTTGAAGGTGGTAGGCATATGCTCTCCCCTTAAATGGGTGACCAAAAAACTAAACTCACTATTTATCCTTTTTGCCATTTATTGCATTAGGATAAAACCTTTAGCAGGCATGCCTCCCAAGTAGCCCATAAGGCCAAGTGAGAGGGAACAACCTAAGTGGCAATGACTAAAGCTAAGTAATCCAAGCCACTATAAATAAATGTGTTTGTGATGAAAGTTGCAAGCGATGAGTGTTACATGTTGTCATAATGACCTTATGCCTCCCTTAGTGCCTATATGGTACATAAAAATTTGTAGAGCCTAACCTCTACAAACTGGGAGACCTCATTTAACGGAGTGGAAAACACTGCTGATTATGACAACTCGAACAGAACCTTTACCAAAAGAATTAAGAATTAGAGGCCAAGATGAGTCAATAACCAGACACTTGTAATATCACATTGCAAGGGTGGGGAAGAATATGCCCCCAAGACACTCACCATATATCTCCCAAGAAAATGAGTCAATTGAGGAGCAATTCTCTTTGGTTCAACTTCTGAAAAAAGGCAAAAAAATGGGCGCACCCTAGGGTGTGACAGGGTTGTTAATCCTATGAGGATCCGATTAATACTGAGAGGGAGGGTGAATCAGTATTAAGACCAATTGAAACTTTGAATCCAAAATCAAACTTATATCAGATATGAAACCATTTAACAAATATCTCAACTTCTTTAATCAGATCTAACAACCTCTTTATTAGATTTACTTAACACATTAATCAAATCATTTACCACAACTATAAATACTTTCACCACCAAAGAAATAAAATAAACTTGATCATTTACCAACTCATTAACCTTATCAATCAAATCAAATACTTTCTCTAACAACTCCTAATCAGTACTGATAAACTTCTAATAAAACATCATAACCAGTGTCTCAGAAATAATGCATGAAATAAAACATAAACATTAACATCGCATGAAAAAATTCCACACATGAACACCATAATTTTTTGACGTGGAAACCCAAATAGGGGAAAAACCATGGTGGGAGTTGGCGCCCACAAATATTTGTACTCTTTTGAAGTACGCCCTTGTAGCAGCTTACAATACACCCGGTCAGGAGTCACCCGGTTAAGGTATTTTCCTAGTAGCCTTGTTAGGAGTTTGATGATCTATTAGGATCAACCTTGTGAGAGGATTTAAGACTCTTTTGAGGGCTTCCCTATTAGGGGCCAAATGATTAAGGCTTGTCAGGACCTACCCGGTTAAGGGATTTAACTTGTTGCAACTGTTAGGGAACAACAGTAAGAAAATGATATGTTACTTGCACTTCTCTGCTTGCTTGATCAAATCCAGTTATACACAACACTCTGTAACTCTTAGGAAGATATCACTCTTCACTTGGATGGCTTAACACATTCTCTCAGACCACTGACATCATAAACATCAATTATGTCATCCTAAATAGCCATCTCAACTAGGTCAGCCACTAAACCCTAATTACAACAAGAATTTGCAATACAAATCATAAGAGATCATCACAGATCAATATATAGATCATTACAACAAATTACAATGCAATATCAATCATTGGTTGATCGTAACCCATCACGAAAATGTTAGCATTTGGCATTATAACAGACAATGAAAGATTGTTGACATTTCAATAAGGATATTGAGAAGGTTGTTGATGATTATGGATATAACTGATTAAGGATGTTTACTGTCTTGATATTATTATTTTGTCATTGACGTCAAGAAATTGATTTTCTAATTCAGTATGATGTTGCCATATCTTGAGAAATATGATTTGAAGAATATAAAGATGTCGGTAAAAGACACAGAAAGATTATGCTGAATAAGAGGGTGAATAAGGTATTCAATGGGCAACTATTACCGAGTCAGACAATGATGAGATCATGATGTTTTAGATTGTTTTAACATCATACATATATTGTAAATTGAAAGATTAATACTATACTTTGTTACCAAGCAAAGAACCTAGTCGGTAAACCCTAAGGTTATCGCTATCAGTTAATGAAGGTAGAATGTCTACCGAGTGAAGTTTAGTATTCACCGAGTTATAACCGAGTTGCTACCGAGTTGTAACCGAGCTATAACAGAATGCATTAAATGTTTACATGCATTTTTTAATGAAGGAAGCTGATGAGTTGGAACTGATTAAATGATTGGTATGCCGTAAATATAGTTTGTTAATAAATCTATGGCAAAGGAAAGTTAGCATGAAGGTCTATAGCATAGATTGAACCGCAATACCCTGGCACAAGTTCCAAGAAATATATGCAAGTTCTTAGGCGAGGTAAAACATTTTCAGATCGAAAGATGCATTGAACCTGGACAATATTGAAGATCTGATGGCTATGATTGATCATGGGAAATGTGATCAAGGAGATTAAGCGGATAGCTAATTGTTTATAAATAGGGAACTGTTGATAAACAATGTATGCGGGCAAGTGTATGCACAGGGATGCTACATAGTGATTACCGAGCATAGAAGCTTGAAGACCTATTTGAATAACAGAGTATAGAAGCCCAGTAGATGGACAAGACTAGTTCTATGTCTAGATTGTATGGAACAAATAGGAATCTGCTTTAGCATTTTAGATGTGAAGTTGCAAATAGATTTTTATTACTGTTATTTTGTGAAAGTGACAGAAAATCTCTTAATCGAGTGGACTTAATAGTCTTATTTGGAAAACCCTCTAGCAAGGTGACATTCTGATTGAGTGTTTGAAATCCTTTAACAAGGTCACTTCTAACCAGGTGAAGATCCTAACAGATCTAAGGGAAATCCCTTAACCGGGTCACATCTAGCAATGTGTTTGTAATCTTTAACAGGATTTGCTTTTAACCGAGCATACTCTAGAAGAGTATATTTCTTAGTGGGTCTGAAATCCCACAGTGGTTTTTCCCTATTTGGATTTCCACGTTAAATCTAGTGTTATGAGGTTTATGATGTTTATATGCTTTTGAGTTTGCATGTTTAACAGTTTTGGTTATATTACTGAAGTATATGTTACCGAGGTTGAATCTGATGTTTTTATGGAAGATTAAGTTTGTATGATTCACCCCTCCCCCCTCTCATCTTGTTGGCTATTGGATCCGTACTTATATTAAGCATCAGAACTATCAATTGGTATCAGAGCTTTGGACTCCGGAAGAAAATTTTAAAGGCACTTGAGTTAAATATCCAAAGATGTATAAGAGGGATGCACCGAAGCTGAATAAGTCAAGTTTCTCTACATGGTAGAAAAGGATGAAGTTGCATCTATCAGGAGTTGGAGAATATGTTGTATACTATCTGGAGAATGATTTTGTTACACCGAGCACCTATCCATTGACTATGGAAGAGATAAAGGCAAAGCAAGAACATATTCAAGCAATGATTGAAATAACATCTGCATTGATCGACTCAGAGTTTAATGACCTGGAAGGCTGCAATGATGCAAAGGCAATGTGGGATAAGCTCATATCAGTGTATGGAGGAGATGAACATGTTCAAAGAGAAAAAGTAGATAGTCTAAGAGGACAAATTGAATCCATGAGGATGAATGAAGGTGAGAACATAACTCAGTAGAGTACAAGACTAAAGGAGATTGTCAATCAAATCAAAGGAGCAGGTGGAACTATTGAAGAAAAAGATATAACAAGTAAGTTGTTAAGAACCCTTCTACCAGCTTATGCAATCCGAGTCTTTGAAATTAATGAATTGAGGTATGTACCTAATATGCCAGTTTCTTTAGATGCTACTATTGGTAAGCTACATGCATTTGAGTTAAGTAACTTTGATAACAGTGGATCTTCGGTAAATAAAGTTGAATCTGCATTTAGTTCTTTTCATCTTGATGAATCTAATGATTACAATGAAAGAAAGTATAAATACTCTGAAGGAGATCACAGTGGAGCAAGTGAAAGATTTCATAAGAACATGGAAGAAGTACACAAATTGTATGAGGAAATTAGAAAGCAAGAAGAATTTGAAGCACTATTAGCCAAAAGGTTACCGAGAGGCAAAGGTAAGTATAAAGGAAAACTACCTTTGAAATGTTTCAATTGTGATAAGATAGGACATATGGCTTCTAACTGTCCTGACAAAGATTCTACTGAAAGGAGAGATTACCGAGATGACAGACAGAAAGATAATCATTACAAAGGACACCGAGACTTCAGAAGAAGAGATAGAAAGACATGCTTAATAGCTGATGAGGAATCCGATGATGATAAATCAAATGAAACTGATATAGAGGAAGTAGTTTATGTGGCTATCAAAGATGGATAAGATGAAGAAAGTTATGAAGAAAAAGTCCTAATATCTCACATAAACACTAATGATTCTTGGATCATAGATAGTGGATGCTCGCATCATATGATAGGAGATAAACACAACTTTGTTACATTAGAAGATTATGATGGAGGCTATGTTAGATTTGGTAATGATGCACCATGTCTGGTGAAAGGTCTTCTTGATAATGCAAGATGCAATGATGTTTATTGGGTTGAAGGTTTGAAATACAATTTGTTGAGTGTAGCAGAGCTAAACAATATAGGTTACCGAATAGAATTTTAGAAAGGGAATTGTCAAAGTTCATGACAAGAATGGAAAGTTAGCTGCTACAGGGACACAAACAAAAGGTAACATATTTCACCTTGACTCAACCTGGAATAAGTGTTTGTATGCAAAGATAGATGATACCTGGTTATGGCATAAAAGGTTTTGTCATGTAAATTTTGATAATCTGATCAAAATAAGTAAGAAGCACCGAGTAAGAGGTCTACCAAGTCTTGAAAAACCTAAGAATGCTATGTTCCGAGGATGCCAGATGGGTAAGATGACAAGACCAAGCTTTACAAGTAAGTCTTACACTTCTAAGGGAATTTTAGATCTAGTACACACTGATCTTAGTGGTCCTATGAAAGTTCAAAGTTATTATGGTGATAAATATTTCATATTATTTGTGGATGACTATTCAAGGATGATGTCAGTAATGTTTTTAAAAGAAAAATCAGAAGCTTTTCAAATGTTTAAATGGTACAAGGCAAGAGTTGAAAATGAAATAGGAAGACAACTGAAATGTCTTAGATCAGATAGAGGAGGAGAGTTTACATCTGATGAGTTCAACTTATTCTGCAATGATCATGGTATTAAAAGACAAGTCTCTGCACCAAGAACTCCACAGCAGAATGGAATAGCTAAGAGAAGAAACAGATCTATTGTGGATTGTGCTAGAACACTGATGATTGAAAAGAAGGTACCATAAACATTTTGGAGAGAAGCAATAAGCACAACAGTTTATACCTTGAACCAAGTACAATTGAAGAAAGGTACTTTGAAGACACCATATGAAATCTGGTATGATAAGAAACCTAATGTAAGTTATTTTAAAATCTTTGGAAGTAGATGCTATGTTCACAAAGATTATAGAAATGGCAAGTTTGATCAGAAAAGTGAAGAAGGAACATTTCTAGGTTATTCTTCTAGAAGCAAAGCATTTAAATGTCTGATCAAATCATCTAACAAAATAGTAGAAAGTGCAAATGTGAAAATTGATGAATTTGCAAAAAGAAATGATGAAGGAAATTCCAATGAACCAGAAGACTATGATGAATTTGTCTATGTTCAACTGAGAAGTCTTATCGAGAAAACTGTTGAAGAAAATGAAGAGAATATCTAGTTACCGAGTGATGAAGAAGATCATACAGAGCCTACCGAGCCTGTATTAGCCAAGTATACTAGAAGACATCATGCACCAAGTCAGATTATAGGAGATAAGGATGATCCAGTGATGACAAGGAACAAACTGAGACAGAACACATGTTTGATATCTGAATTTGAACCGAGAATAGTGAAAGAGGCATTTAACAGTGAATATTGGATAAATGCTATGACAGAAGAGATTGATCAAATCAAGAAGAATGACACATGGACACTAATCCCAAGACCAAAGGACAAAAATGTAATCGGTACAAAGTGGATTTTCAGAAACAAGCTAAATGAAAAAGGAGAGGTCATTCAAAACAAAGCAAGACTAGTTTGCAAAGGTTATGCTCAAGAAGAAGGAATTCACTATGGTGAAACTTTTGCACCTGTTGCTAGACTTGAAGGAGTAAGAACATTGTTAGCATATGTTGCTTTCAAAAACTTCAAAGTATATCAAATGGATGTCAAATCTGCATTTCTGAATGGAATATTAGAAGAAGAAGTTTTTATTGAACAACCTGAAGGATTTGTTGAAGACAAGAATAAAGATCAGGTATGTAAATTGAACAAAGCTTTATATGGTTTGAAACAAGCACCAAGAGCATGGTATGAAAGATTGCACTCTTATTTGATTAAGATTGGTTTTATAAGGACAAGTGAGAATAGCAATATGTACATGAAGAATGATGAAAATGGAATACTGATCTCAGCCATATTTGTTGATGATATTATATTTTGTAGAAATGACTCTTTATGCAAGAACTTTGGAAATGAAATGAGCAAATAATTTGAGATGTCATTAATCAGTGAGATAAAGTATTTTATAGGTTTACAGATACTGCAAATGAAAAATTAGATTTTCATTACTCAATCCAAGTACATAAAGGAAATCTTGAAGAAATTTGGAATGGAGGATTCGAAACTAGTAAGTACTCCTATGACTACCAACTATAAATTATCAAAGAATGATGAATCTGCATCTGTTGATAAGACACTTTACCGATCCATGAATGGAAAACTACAATATGTTGTTCACAGTAGACCAGACATAGCACATGCAGTAGGTATAGTTGCAAGATTCTCTGCAGATCCTAAGTTAACACACATGACAGCAATCAAAATAATTTTTAGATGCTTGAAAGGCACTGAGGATTATGGCTTAGTATATCAAAAAGGAAATAATTTTGATTTAAAAGTTTATACTGATGCTGATTGGGAAGACAACATTGATGATAGAAAAAGCTCAAGTGGAGGAGCTTTCTTTTTAGGAGAAAGACTAGTGAGTTGGCTTAGCAAGAAACAAGGATGTGTTTCACAGTCAACAGCAGAAGCTGAATACGTTGTTGCAGCATTGAATTGTACTAACATTGCATGGATCAAACAACTGTTGGAAGGTATAAATGAGAAAGTTACCAAGCCAGTAACTATATTTTGTGACAATACTAGTGCCATTAACATTTCAAAAAATCTTGTTATGCACTCTAAGACAAAGCACATCTCTATCAAATATCATTATCTTAGAGAAGAAGCTCAAGAGAAGAAAGTGGTGTTGGAATATGCTAGCACAAAGGAACAAATAGCAGATATCTTCACCAAACCACTACCAAGGGACACTTTTGAATATCTTAGAAGTAATTTAGGGGTCCTACCCCTATCTTCTATTCACTGACCGAGTTCGGTGAAAGCATCAATCTGATGACTCTATCAAATATCTTTTAGGAGTTGATGCTGATTTACACACTTTAAGATGTTTTCTAAAGGTGTACAGGAAATATTACAGGGAACAAGAATTGAAGACAAAATGCTCTGACCGAGACTGAATTGATACACAATAGCAGGAATTCACTTCATACAGGAAGCAATTATGTTTTAGTTCTTTACTTTTTGGCATTGTTGTCAAAGGGGGAGAAGACTACTATAAAGGGGAGAAGATTGAAGATTGGAAAGAAAATTGAAGAATACAGAAGAATTCTAAAGTATGGGGGAGAAAGTTTGATGACAGCAAGAGAGTATTTCAGCATTTCAGAATCACAGCAATCCGAATCTTTTAAGATCAAATCAATTGGTTTTGCCATCAATGCCAAAAGGGGAGATTGTTAGCATTTGGCATTATAAAAGACAATGAAAGATTGTTGACATTTCAATAAGGATATTGAGAAGGTTGTTGATGATTATGGATATAACTGATTAAGGATGTTTACTGTCTTGATATTATTATTTTGTCATTGATGTCAAGAAATTGATTTTCTAATTCAGTATGATGTTGCCATATCTTGAGAAATATGATTTGAAGAATATAAAGATGTCGGTAAAAGACACAGAAAGATTATGATGAATAAGAGGATGAATAAGGTATTCAATGGGCAACTATTACCAAGTCAGACAATGATGAGATCGTGATGTTTTAGATTGTTTTAACATCATAAATATGTTGTAAATTGAAAGATTAATACTATACTTTGTTACCAAGCAAAGAACCTAGTCGGTAAACCCTAAGGTTATCGCTATCAGTTAATGAAGGTAGAATGTCTACCGAGTGAAGTTTAGTATTCACTGAGTTATAACCGAGTTGCTACCAAGTTGTAACCGAGCTATAACAGAATGCATTAAATGTTTACATGCGTTATTTAATGAAGGAAGCTGATGAGCTGAAACTGATTAAATGATTGGTATGTCGTAAATATAGTTTGTTAATGAATCTATGGCAAAGGAAAGTCGGCATGAAGATCTACAATGCAGATTGAACCGCAATACCCTGGCACAAGTTCCAAGAAATATATGTAAGTTCCTAGGCGGGGTAAAACGTTTTCAGATCAAAAGATGCATTGAACCTGGACAAGATTGAAGATATGATGGCTATGATTTATCATGGGAAATGTGATCAAGGAGATTAAGTGGTTAGCTAATTGTTTATAAATAGGGAATTGTTGATAAACAATGTATGCGGGCAAGTGTATGCACAGGGATGCTACATAGTGATTACCGAGCACAGAAGCTTGAAGACCTGTTTGAATAACAAAGTATAGAAGCCCAGCAGATGGACAAGATTAGTTCTATGTCTAGATTGTATTGAACAAATAGGAATCAACTTTAGCATTTTAGATGTGAAGTTGCAGATAGATTTTTATTACTGTTATTTTGTGAAGTGACAGAAAATCTCTTAACCGAGTGGACTTAACAGTCTTATTTGTAAAACCCCCTAGCAAGGTGACATTCTAATTGAGTGTTTGAAATCCTTTAACAAGGTCACTTCTAACAAGGTGAAGATCCTAACAGATCTGAGGGAAATCCGTTAACCAGGTCACATCTAGCAATGTGTTTGTAATCTTTAACAGGATTTGCTTTTAACCGAGCATACTCTAGAAGAGTATATTTCTTAGTGGGTCTGAAATCCCACAGTGGTTTTTCTCTATTTGGGTTTCCACATTAAATCTGGTGTTATGAGGTTTATGATGTTTATATGCTTTTGAGTTTACATGTTTAACAGTTTTGGTTATATTACTGAAGTATATGTTACCGAGGTTGAATCTGATGTTTTTATGGATGATTAAGTTTGTATGATTCACCCCCCCCTCCTCTCATCTTGTTGGCTATTGGATCTATACTTATATTAAGTATCAGAACTATCAGAAAAATCCAATCTGTATCCTCAAAACACTCTACTAAGCATTTCGTTGATTCCCAAGAAATTATTTTCTTGAATCACACCAAAACAGTAATTAAATATTTTCACATGGGTTGTGTCATTAACAGAAATCATTACCGATTTGATGATTTCATCACTGGTCTTAAACCCTACTACAACCTTAGCAAAACTTCATCAGAAATTTGAAACAAGCCTTCCGGTAATCATCACAAGTTTTGGTTTTGGTCATATACACCTTTCCATGATACAAGTTGACCATCCAAAACTCAAATCACCAATCATCATCGATCGTTGGATTCAATCAAAACATCTCTTCTTTACCGGTTAAAGCCCTATTTCACAGACTTTAGTTCTCTATCGGTAAACCCTATCTTCGGGTAAACCAAATCACCTAGATGACATAATAAACATCAAGAACATCAGTTTCCATCAATGACAACACAAATAACTGATCATGTCATCTATTCATAGAATCTCAATCTCTTCATCACAAATAGACCTCTATCCTTTACTGATGTAGTCATCAGACTTCAACTGCATCACCTGCATCTGCATCAGTTATGTCAAATGCCCATTACCGGTTTGATGATTTCATCACCGGTCTTAAACCCTACTAAAACCTTAGTAAAACTTCATCAAAAATTTGAAACACGCCTTTTGGTAATCATCACAAGTTTTGGTTTCAGTCAAATACACCTTTCCATGATACAAGTTAACCATCCAAACCTCAAATCACCAATCATCTTCGATTGTCAAATTCAATCAAAACATCTCTTCTTTACCGGTTAAAGTCCTATTTCACAGACTTTAGTTCTTTGTCGGTAAACCCTATCTTCTGGTAAACCAAATCACTTAGATGACATAATAAAACATCAGGAACATCAATTTCCATCAATGACAACACAAATAACTGATCATGTCATCTATTCATAGAATCTCAATCTCTTCATCACAAATAGACTTCTATCATTTACCGGTGCAGTCATCAGACTTCAACTGCATCACCTGCATCTGCATCAGTTATGTCAAATGCAAACAAGGGTTGTTTGAGCTGATAAAGTATCAAGATGTGGTTTGTGGTATTATTCATGACCATTTGACCCTAGAAGAGTCTGACTATTTTGTGATCGTATGGCCAAAATTTATCGAAAATAAATTAGGTTAGAAAATATCCTAACAACCATTAGGATTTAAAAAGATCCTTTAAACAATACTCTCTTTGGATCATATCAGATTATTTTCTTACTTTGTTGTTGTGTCTTATGTAACACTTTCAAAAGATCAAACATTCACAACGTAGCCAAAACAAAGTCAAAAAACAATCAAGTCTTGTCAATAATCTTTCAACCACAAACATACTTTGAGAACCTCAAGAGAAAACATTGCAATATCAAGTATCAATATCATCAAATCAAACAAAATTGCCACATTTAGAGAAATGGAGAATATACTACCTTTTGTGATCTTAGGTCCCATGCATTTAATCCATGCATAATAAAAACTTACATCCTCATTTTGCACAAGTCCTCACCACATACTTAGGAAGTAAGGTCAACTATTCACATCCAAATAGTCTTTGCAAAGCCATCATTTACATCCCTCCTAGGATAGAATTAGTCTTGCACACTTCAATAGGTTGCAACGAAGTCCATCATCTTAATTATTGCATTGTCTGCACCTGCATCAATCCTAGGTGATAGCTCTTAGAAGTCTTAAGAGCATTTCATTTGCATGGGTCTACCAGGGGATGGTGAATTCCCATTTGAGCAACTAAAACTTGGACCAAATAATGATCAATTAGAAATAATTGATCTTTTGGACAATCTTTCTTGGGAATTAAGAATACACCTCCCACAGTATGAAGAGGTTGAATTTGTCATAGATAAAAAAGTTCGTAAATCAATCTGAATCCAAAGGAAAGTTGAACAAGAAATCAAGAGACAAAGAGAACAAGAAATTGTTTGACAACTTGTCAGGCTTACCATCAAAGAACAAGTTCCTCAGCAGTAGATAGTCCTCATGATAGTTTAAGTTTGTATACATAATCCTACAATCAATAGATCAAAGTCTTGCATATTATTTGTCCAAGTCCTTCATTCTCCTTTCAGGTGCATCATAGAGAGTCAAGATCACTTTGAAGTTACATTCATGTCATTAATGTGATCTCAAAATGAAAAACACCAAATGGATCCGAATAGTGACCCCTATTATAATCCGACTTGAAATATGAGCCCACATACGAGCTCAAATTCACAATCAAGAGGGGGTGCTATGTTACCTACAAACACAAACCAACTACCTACAATTGAGGAGGTGTAGCCTCGATTAACACAAGAAGAGATTTAGGATGCTCAACAAGACCCACAAGTACTAATAGTCCTCAATTCTCTTATCAATAACAATAGAGATAGGTACCTTTCTCTTTTGATCCAAAATGGACCAAAGTTACCCCCGAATGTTGACATTTCTGCAATCTTGCCGCCTGGGGTAACTCTAAACCAAAATATGACTCAGATGTCAAATGCATTACAAAAAATTACATCAAATTCAATGAAAAGTGTTTCTCAAACTATGTCAACACAATCAAATGCAACACAAGCTACCATTGCTTCAACACAAATGTCTAGAACCATGTCTTCAACACCCATCGTCAGTTCACAATTGGAAAATACTTCACAAGTGACAACGATAGTATCTAGAGGATATACTCTTAGTGGTCAAGGGACACAACAAGGATATACCATTCCCTTTGGGTCCACTCAACCCAATACAAGATCACAATTTGTCTACTTTACGACACCTAGTGGAGGTTTTAACTCACAACTCCACAATCAAACAATGTCTTCAATGATACATGTCTATACAAAAACTTTACCATATGTGACTGATACATACACATCAAGTGTACCCTTGGTGCAAACAAAGGTTTTGGCTTAGCAAGTATAGAATCTACAAAGGAATGGTGACAATGCACTTTGTTGGCCATTTGGAGGAATTAATTATGTCTTGCATTGATGTTTTGTCATTGATGTCAACACTACTTGTTTTGGCTTCTTTACTGGTATCCTTCTGGTCCCGATAGGATGTTTGGTTTCTAGTTGGTTAGATTATGATGATCTAGTATGCTCTGGTATGTTTTGGCTTATGGAATTGGCTTACATTTTCTATTCATGTTTAGTCAATTGGTTTTGATTTGGTGATCGGATGCTATCATGTATGCTGGTAAGCTTGGTTTGTTGATCCGGTGAGGGTTTCACCGACAGAGCTTTGTTGAAGATATTTTAATATTATGCATAAGTGGTGTTGGTGCAGCTTCTAGTAGAGATTCAGGATGCTGATGGTGATCATATTCGAGACTTGGCTGATTGGGATCATTGCATTTGGTACCAAACCTATTCTATTCCAAGTTATATTATCTAGGTTATGGACTGGCTTAATGTAACGTGTTGTTTGATCTTCTCGATGTGTTTCTGGGATGTCTTCTGGGTTGGATATTATTTGTTTGGTCTCAGGACGACATGTTCTATAATTATCTAATTTTTTTATTGTCTGGTGGCTGACCTTATTGTTTGTGGTTGAGGGTTTGTATATATATGATGTAAGATCTCGTTGTAGATCTTATGAGGATAAAAAAGATGTAAGGAGCGAATAATGTAATAATCATTCATGCAGAGGATTTTGTCGATCATTGGTGATTGAGTTGGGTTTATGTAAGAGGATTTAGTCCTCCGGTATTGAGCTTAATCAGAAATGTACTCAAGCATAGGAGATGCTATCATTGCAGTTCATTCTCTCTTCTGGATTGTAGTCTGGATTTTTATGTAGTCAGTGAGACTCCTTTTTTTAATGAGAGGTGTGCTCTGGGTTGTTGGCCTTCCTAGAAGTGAAGGCCCCTCAATTTGTAATCACATACTTAATGCAGAAATATTATCTAACTGTGGGTAGGCTTCCCACCATGGTTTTTTCCTTTACCGGTTTTTCCATGTACAATTCTTGATGTCATGTGGATGGTATTTATTCTCTAATTGTTTCTTGTGCTTAATTGGTGAAGATCTCTGACCTTATCCTTTTGATAGGTCATTATACATGCCACCCTTTCCTCCTCATTTTGAAACACCAAAGTTTGACAAGTATAGAGGAAACGGTGATCCAAGAGATCACATCAGAGAGTTCTTTACATTATGCATTGAAGTGGCCCATGAAGATACATACCTTTTACGAATTTTTCCCAAGAGTCTTGGAGAGTCTGCACTAGAGTGGTTTTCACATCTACCACCAAGGATTACCTCATGGGGAGAGCTGGCAAAGTTGTTCATTATGAACTTCTCTCACAATATTGACAACCTGGTAACTCCCATAGACTTGTGCTCTACAAAGAAAAAGGAAAGTGAGACCTTTGCTACATTTTTTCAAAGGTGGAGATCTCTATACTGTCGGTATCCAAGCCACATACCAAAAATAGAACAAGTGGATATTTTTAGTGAAAACCTCATACCTATAGTGAAATATCCTTTACAAATGCAATTTTTGAGTACCTTTAAAGAGATCACCGAAAAAGGATTAAAATGTGAGAAAGGATTGCTAGAACAAGGCATCCTTGAAAATAGCAAAGATAGTGGTACATCCAACACAGCGAGTGCGGATAAGCCTAAATTCTAGTCCAAGAATAAGAATGTCACAAATGATGGAGTGGTAGATGCTCATGTTGTCAACAGAGCTCAACCAGTGATATCACTTAAAGGACCAATTGATTCCTTTGCTTCCAACAAAAATCAACTCCAAGGCAACAATGCAAATGCAAATGCAGTTCAATCTAGCAATCAAAGACCTCCAAGGATCAGTGCACCTCAAAGGAATTACACACCCCTTGAAGAGCCAATTGAGTCAGCTCTTAAGAAGTTGATACAAAATAATGCTATCACTCTACCAAAAATTGGACCATATGAACCGAGTCCATTCAAACATGCTTGGTGGAATGATAATGACTGTTGTGAGTACCATCGTACCAAAGGATACAAAACAACAAGTTGTTACAAACTCAAAAATCTGATACAAGATCTTATTGATCAAGGGGATATCATTGTGGATGCTAATAAGGGGTCAACCAACATAGATCATACCATATTCAAGGACCCTTTTGTTAAACATGACAAAGGGAAATATTCTAGTTCAAGTGCACAAAATAATATTGCAAATTATACCAATGTGGCGTATGATTATACAGTTAATACAATCAGTGCAGGAGATGATATGGTGGCCATGATTATAGTTAATCCAAGGAATCGAGATTGTGCAGTCATCACCCGTAGATCTAAGGTCACTTTGCAAGGGGTACCACCTAATCCTCCTCCACCAACTAGCAACTATAATATGATTGATCAATTGAAGAGAACCCCAGCCCAAATTTCATTATTTAAGTTCCTTCGTATCTCACTAGCTCACAAAGCAATTCTCGATAAATCATTACAAGACTTTGTTGTAGCCCAGGACATAGATGAAAATGCATTCCAATCCATGGTTGGAAATATGGAAGCTTCCAAGGTAGCATTCATAGAGTAGGACGTACCGACAAACAGACCCATGCATAATGATCCTCTACACCTAGAAGTATTTGTTCACAGAAAGAAAGTCAGAAGAGTGTTGATAGATGGTGGATTCGGACTCAACATTTGCCCTTTATATCTGATCAAAGCCTTAGGTTACTCTCAACATCATATTGATTCTACCAAGAGAATCAATATCAAAGCTTATGATAATGAGGAATGCCCATCCAATGGTGTAGTAACCTTACCAGTGCAAGTAGGACCGGTTACCACAGACATCACCTTCCAGGTCTTAGATAGAGAATTGGGGTATAACATGCTACTAGAGTGCCCATGGATACATGCCATGGAGGCAGTGTCATCAAATTTTCACCAATGTGTTAAGTTCCCTCATAAAAGCATTGAGATCACCATACATGGTGATCCAAACCCTTTTCAGCATTGCAACTATTAAGAGCAAGCACGGACAATCAAGTCCCATCAATCAGGTAGCTCCACTCCAAATGCAAATGTAATCTTTGAAGATTGCATATACACTGACATCATCATCTTGCACACCTATAGCACCACCTCTCTAAATCAAAGATGAAGGGTGTGGTGAGTATTCATGTTTCAAAACATTGCTAGTAGGGCAATTATCTCCTAGATCTTTCAGGAGAACATTATCGAATCTGGAAAACAGAAATAAAAGAAAGGAAATTGTCCAGTTTTCCAATTCTTGTTCTTTCATAAGATGGGGAGAGCTTAATGAATAATCTCTAGATGAATATGTCAACAGATGGTTGTATAAAAAAGAAAATGACACCCCAAACATCAGACTCTCATTAGAACAATATGGAAATGGTGTTAACATGTTACAACAGCATGATTATGATGGAACAATAGGCTTGGGGGAACATGCTAAAGGTATCATAGAACCCATACTTCTCTCAAAGAACCCACAGAATTTGGGTTTAGGATACAATGGCCTGACAAGAAAAAGAAGATACTCCAATTAGTGAAAATTTGCCAGCAACAACACAACTCACAAATGAAGGTGATGATCTAGAATCACCAAGATAGAACAACACATTACAGATGGTCTTTGCACTAGTGTCACATGTCAATACGGCGGCAGAAACAGGAATTACACCAGCATCTCATGTCAATATAATGACGGAAACAGAAGTTGCACCAGCAGATGAAGCAGATAATGCCTCTACATCATCAGTATCAATCAATACCTCAAGGGAAACAAGAATAGCACCAGCTAGAGATGGTAATTCCATATTACCCCTATCTCCCATTCAAGCCCTCAATGAGGCCTCTATCACAGAAGAAGGATCTATAAGTCATGAAACTCTCCCATTCATCATCAATACTGTTGAAAGACCTCTTTCTCCAATTGAAGAAATTGATGAAGATGGATTAGACAAAGAGACATATATGGAAAGTATAAGCGATTCCTATGACTATGAGTTCTTATATATTCATAGTTGTAGCACATATTCAGCTTTCAGAGCTTATAAAAATCAAACACCTATAGATGATGGAATTGAATATGAGGACATGTCATTTGATCCAAATTCGGTCAAATATGTATTTGACAACAGAATCTGCATGATATCAGCAGCATATCCTCCTAATGAAGATAGAGACCTTTGTTTTATGTATCCTCACCTGATAGATTGGGGGAAAGAGAAAAAACCACATTTAGATTGGTTCAAAAATGATGAGGCTATAGCTGAATTTTTAGGTGCTAGGGATGGATTTCCCTATGATGATCACAAAACTTGTTTCATCATAGATCTAGACAGAACTACCTACTTTGGAGAAGCAAGCTCTTCCTCTAATCCAGAAGA
Organism: Cryptomeria japonica; assembly: GCF_030272615.1. Lineage (NCBI taxonomy): Eukaryota > Viridiplantae > Streptophyta > Pinopsida > Cupressales > Cupressaceae > Cryptomeria > Cryptomeria japonica. The sequence goes on along the minus strand of NC_081412.1, from coordinate 355,050,387 downwards.
TGTTGAAGAAATGGTTAATACAACTACACACAGACTAGATATTCTCCCTATAGACAAAGAACAATCAACATTGTTGGTAGAAGAAATTAAAGAAATCAACATCGAAGATGCTGAAACAGTACACAAGATACACCTGGCTATCTCTAAATCCCACAGAAATAGAAAAGTTTATTCAATTCTTTACACAATGACCAATCAATTTTGCATGGTCATATGTTGATATTCTAGGGTTGGATCCCAAGTTGGTCTTACATCATTTTCCATTGCTACCAGGAGAGAACCCATACAAGCAAAAGCTAAGGAAGATGGATCCCTAGATAGCACTACTAGTCAAAGTGGAACTGCAAAAATTGTTAGATGTGGGTTTCATCAGACCTATAGACTATGCAGAATGGATCCCAAACTTAGTACCAGTGACCAAACACACTTGGGGCATTAGAATCTACACTAACTTCGAGGACCTCAACAAATCCTATCCAAAGGATGATTTCCCACTTCCTAACATAGATATGATTGTGGATCTAACAACTAGAAATGAAATGCTATAACTCATGGACGATTTAGTCTGGTTATAATCAAATCAGGATTGCACCAGAAGACCAACATAAAAAAAAAATTTCTTGTCCTTAGGGAGCATACTGCTAGAATGTAATTTCGTTCGGCCTCTAAAACATTGGCAATACTTATCAGAGGGAAATGACCACCTTATTTCATGACATAATACATAACATCATGGAAGATTATCTAGACAACTTGTTGGCCAAATCAAAAACTAGGGATGATCATCTTGATGTCTTAGCTAGAATATTTGATAGACTTGAGCAATACAATGTCCGACTCAACCCAAAAAAGTGTGTGTTTGAAGTAACATCTAGTAAACTTCTAGGGTTTATTGTATCAAACAGAGGCATTGAAATAGATCCTGAAAAGGTGAAATCTATACTGGATATGCCATAACCTCCACACTTAAGAAATTGAGAAGTCTACAAGAGAGATTACAATCTACAAGGTACTTCATTGCACAATTGGTAGATAACTTCCACCCTTTCCAACACCTTTTAAAGAAAGGTGTAACATTTAAATGGTCTAAATAATGCTAGGAGGTATTTCAAGCTTTGAAAGACTATATACTGACCACACTAGTATTAGTGCCACCAATCCATGGAAAACCACTATTGTTGTATATATCTGCCACAAAATCTACTTTGTGTGCTCTCTTAGCACAATAGGATGATTAAGGAAAAGAAAGAGCAATCTACTACATCAGTATAACCCTTGTAGCATATGAATTGAATTATACTCCTATTGAGTGTGCATGCTTAGTAGTGATCTTTGCTTCCTAGAATCTCAGACACTATATGATCAATCATAAGATCTAGCTCATTACAAGGTTTGATCCACTTAACTATTTATTAAGCAGAGTTGCATTAACCAGAAGGCTAGCAAAATGGGCTATGATCCTAAGCAAGTTCGACATTGAGTATGTTGATAGAAAATCCATCAAAGGATAGATTATAACAAACCAGTTAGTAGAGGCTCCAATACATGACAACCACCCAATGTTGATAGACTTTCCTGATTAATTTGTCTTCACAATTACAACATCCAGCAGTTGGAAACTATACTTTGATGGATCACATACCAACCATGGAGCAGGAGTAGGAATCCTTTTTATCACCACTCAAGGTGATTCTATTCCCAATTCATTTAGAATCAACTTCCCAAGTACCAACAATATAGCTGAGTATGAAGCACTAGTCATAGGACTTCAAACTAACATAACATGGAAAATCGAGGAATTACAAGTCTATGGTGATTCCCAACTTATCATCAATCAAGTAAATGATGATTATAACACCAAAGATGACAAACTCATACCCTACAAGTGATTTATAGAAGAACTCAAGCCACATTTCTCCAATATAACTTTTGAATAGATCCCTAGAGTTCAGAATAGAGCAGTAGATGCAATGGCAATTGTGGGATCTCTCCTTGATATGTTGAATAATGGAACTCAGTTTGAGTTCATAGTAGAACAGTTGATGGTGCCTTCATATGAAATACCCACTTTTGAATATGTATATGCAATAGTGGGGCTTGAATTCTCCTAGTATCAAGAAGTCTACACATATCTACATAATCAGTATATGCCACCTGTCCTTTCATCCAATCAGAGAAAGGCCCTCATACGGTAGACATCTAGATACACACTTATTGAAGACACATTGTACAGAATAAGCTTGGATACCACCTTGCTTAGATATCTCACTTCTAAAGAAGCACAACAAGCACTAAAAGAAGTTCACAGTGGAATCTACAATGCTCACGTCAATGGCCCAGCTCTAGCCAAGAAACTATTGAGAAAAGGATAGTACTAGTCAACAATAGAAAAAGATGCTTACAAGTATGTTCAAAAATGAAGAAAATGCCAAATACACGGAGATCTAATTCACGCACCTGCACAATACCTTCAACCCATCACATCACCATGGTCATTCTCACAGTGGGGTCTTGATCTAGTAGGGAAAATCAACCCTAAAACCTCTAATAGACACAAGTTTATTATCATTGACACTAAATATTTTGCAAAATGGGTCGAGGCAATCCCTATGACCTACACTATTGGCAAACAAATAGCAAAATTCATCTTAAATTATATTATTTGTATATATAGAGTCTCGATGTGCATTTTTATAGACAATGGGTGATCATTCAAAAACCAAGGGGTCACAAAAATTTGTGAGCAATTACATATCCAGCAATGCTTTGCAACCTCATACTATCCCCAAAGATATGGTCAAGATGAGGCAATAAACAAAACTATATTGAAAATTTTAAAGAAAGTTGTCAACAAAGCCAGATGAGGTGGTCATCATCAACTAAATCCAGCGCTCTAGGCCTATCAAACTAGTGTATGCACGGCCATCGGTGCAACACCATACTCTTTGGTATATGGTTCATAATCCATTTTGCCTATTGAGGTAGAATTTTTATTATTAAGAGTATCTCTGAAATACTTCATATTGAAGGAAGACTACAGAGTCACATGCTTGCAAGAACTTGAACTACTGGACGAAAAATGGAAAAGCACTCTGAATCATTTATAAGGATACCAAAACAGAATGAGATGAATCTATAACAAAAGAGTGAGACCACGTTGCTTCGAAGTAGGGGATATAGTCCTTAAGAAGAATCAAAAGAACCTAGCAGAACACAAAAAACCAGAAAAATTTGAGCCTAACTGGTTAGGTCCTTTTGTGATAACACGAGTGGTTGGAAAAGGCGCCTATAATCTAACAACAATGGAGGGAGATCCACTCCCTGATCCTATGAACAATATGCACCTTAAAATATACATCTAAGGGTTGGGTTAATTTAGTCTTTGCTTTTTGCACTTGCATATCATTTTCTTTAAAGCATTGTATCTCATATAGTATCTTTCCTAAATGCATCGCATTTTTAATCTTCATATCATATTGTCTCTACTTACGCATATAGTTGTATCAATAAAACAAAGACCATTGTCTTAGTCATTTCACCTATCTGCACTGAAAGGAGCAAAGGTGGTTTCATTTCCTACATATCGATATATAAAGTTTTTAAGAAGCCTTAGGTCATTCATCTTCAACGTCACCTTGTGATTAAGCTTTATCCATGGTTGGGTAGAAGTTTCACCATTGTCTTGTTACCCAAAATCTAGCAATTGATATATCTCACACATTAATCAAATGCTCTAAGTCATTACAGATACCTAGTTGGTCATGTGGCTAGTGAAATATCCAAATTTCTACTTCAATGTCGTTGTAATCGTTATACCCAAGTAGGTTTCATTACTTACAAGTCAAGGCAATAAAATAAAAGAAAAAAGGGCTATGCGAAAAAACATATCAAAATATCAAGGCAAAAGACCAATGATATATAACTAAAATATCACTCATACAAGTGTGATAAAAACTTGACTATGGGAACATGTGAGTAACTCCATCAAGGCTATGAACACCCACTAGCAATGGAGAAATATTCAAGATATTACAATGTATAACCTCATCAGGGCTATAGACGTCTGACTGGTAGCGAGGCTCTATACAGGATGCTTTTGAAGTTAGAATAACTCACGTAGCTAGTCACATAGGATTCTAAGGGTCTCTAATGGTTATAAGAGTCAGAATAAATTCAATTGCGCGCACGTGGGAAAAAGATGATCAAAGTATCAAGAATTGGTGGGGAATTTTTCTACGTCTCCATTTATAAATCTTGGTTACATAGTGTGTTAAGTTGGATGGTCTAAGGTCTTCTGAGAACATATTGAACTCCTATCTCTGAAACATTTCGCACCTTTAATTCAATTAGTGCATTTCAGAATGAAAGACACATACAATCATCCTTGTTTGTATAAGAAATGCATCTTCATCCTGTATAATGCATTGGCATAGGTCATGCCAAAATTTCATTGTCTACATGTGCATTCTGCAGATCATCATGTCATCATAGGTCTGCATACTGGGGGCATAGCTGAAAAAACTATAAAAATAGTAAAAAGTCCTGAAAAAATCATAAAAATTTGATAAAGAACTGAAAAAATCATAAAAATTGTAAAAAGTCTTGAAAAAAATCCTAAAAATTAGATAAAATTCCTGAAAAATTCCTAAAAATCAGATAAAGTCTTGAAAAAATACTAAAAATCAAAAACACGTCTTGAAAAAAAACACAAAATCCAAAAACATTGAGAAACACAAAATCCAAAAAATGTGAGAAAACAAAAAAAAACATTCAAATTTGATCCTAAAAAAATCTACCAAAAACATTCAAATATCAATCCAAAAACAATCAAAAACATCAAAAACTTGCAATAAAATCTCTCACAAGAATCAAACACCCTAGTAGATATCCAGTATACACTTCGCACGAAGTTCGCAAAGGATAAAACTGTCTTGTCAAATCTGCAACCAAACTAATCAAATTGTCTTATCAATTGTATCACTATCTATATCAAGTGATCATTATCTTGTCTTAAACAGAGATGGATACACTCGAAACCAGACAGGTCAGTCTTAAACGGGGCCCAAAATTTTTGAGATCAAACATTATCAACCATCACATCAAACAATCAAAGCAAAGGCACAGTCAATATAGCTATTGAGTTTTGTCTAATTTGGTTTTTATCTTTTTATCAATTGGTGAAGATCATGTTTCTATTCTACTCAAGGATGTCCAAAAGTGACTAGAGGAGCTATGATGAGCATGATCCTTTTCTTTGTTTGTTGTTTGTGGTGTGAACCAATGAAGTTCTAGGGCAATGGTGTTATGGGTGTTTGTGATAAGTGTGTTCAATATCTGAATGCCACACATACCTCAACTCATAGCATCATTCTCAGAATGGAGGGTTCAATCCTTGTCTACTATGTGTTTGTTTCTACAATGAACTATATTTACATCTTGGTTTCTTAAACCATGATGTACGCAGCTTCATTGTTACATAATAAGGCTCGGTGATGAATATGTGTTGCACTACGAATAAAGACACAAAAAAACATTAATTATCAATCATATCATTTCATTTTCTAATCTCGTCATGTTGATTGTATCAATCAAGATCATTCTTTTATCAAGTATTTTTTTTGTGGATCGACCTAATTATTCTTTCTCATCATTCTATCATTTAACATCATCTCTCTCATCATGTCTTTCTAATCTTTTTATCTTAGTAACAATTTTGCTTCATTACTAGAGTCCAATGGCAAACCAAATAAATTCTAGCATGTTATCAAGCAAAAAGATTCATTCATTCACATAGTTACTGTAGACACCTAAAAATGTCTCATTGATCTTCCACTAATTATTCGTCTATTTAATTAAGTAATTCTTTAATTATTTAATTAAACTAACCTATTTTCTAATCAATTCAAATCATTATTAATTGTCCAAACTTCTGCATCATTCTAATTAATTAACCCTATCTCAATTATTAAATAAACAATTATTTAATTAATTGCGACATTTTCCTTAGTTAAAAAATCTGTATTATTTAATTAATTCAATTTCCTAAGTTTAAATAATTTCATTTAAATTATTTTAATTAATTAATTAAATTCCTCCAATTCCCCAAATTATAATTCCAATTAATTCCATCTAATTTCATTTCATTTCTCCCAAATTCGAATTTCATCTAATTTCACATTTCACCAAATCTGAATTTCAATTAATTTCATGTGTGTTTCAACATTCGAATGACCAAATTCAAATCCAAATTGAAAATGAGAATCAAATTCAATTTTCAAAATCCTACAGCACATGTTAAAATCAGAACTGATTGATCAACTTAGTTATCTAATTAGTTAACTCAGTTAACTCATCAATCATCCTTTTTAACTCTCAATCACCTTTTTCTGATTAATCCATCTAATCAGTCATCTCCCTAATCAATTCATTCAACTAGCTAGTCAATTCAGTCTACTGATCAATCAATTGAGTTTACTATCCAATCTATTTAGTTCACTCTCCAATCTATTGAGTTAACAAATCAATCAACTCTGTTAACTGATCAATCTAAATCAGTTATCTATCAATCAGCACTTGAGTTCTATTTCTCACCCCCTTTGTGTTGAAAATCTATAAGTTCAACCTCATTTTCCCAATTCAAGCTAGAATCATAATCTTCAAAATTGTTGTCCATCTTATGCAGGAAATCAAGTGCAATACCTGAGAGCCACTTGTACCAACAATAATGGAGAAGAGCAATGGAAGCCTTGCTATGTCAATTGAGGGAGTTTTAGATAGATCTTTCTTTCATTTCAATTGATTTTGCATCATTCCATTGTAATTTAGGGGAACTATTAATTAGATTAGAGTTGTGATTCGCTCTTTGATATCTGATTATGCTATTTACACTTATTTTACCCCTAAGTATAGTTACATTCATTTAGTTCAATTGCATTTTCATTTAGGCGATTACATTCAAATCATTTAGACTTATGATCACTCCATTCATTAGCTTTACATATCAATTTCATTAGCTACATTGATTTATGGTTGTATTATAACAAATATTCAATAATCCATAGTTCATTTAAATTTTCGTAACATCATTTCCATTAAGTGATATCAGTTTGCATTATCATATAGATTCATTGCATTACATCATCTACGCATCACATCATATATCATAAAATCACATATAACCATGCATCATAAAATCATCGATCATATAGAAAACATAAGTAAAATCATATAGATCATATAGACTGCATCATAAAAGCATAATAGAACCATGTGTCATAAATAGAACACAAAGCATATAACTGTTGCCAAAACTGCATATCATATATAACTCAAAAATGATAATGTGTCAGAATATACAACAAATGCCCAATGGCTCAAGTGACATCAAAAATAAGTGTCTAAACCGACATTGCCCCTATCACCAGGTGGATCCTGCCTACTAGATCTTGCTCTGGGATGACTCGATGATGCCCGAGGTGGACCCATGACACCCGCGGTGCTAGTATCTCGACTAGTGGATCTACTCAACCTCCTCCCTAAAATATATGTGTTGTAACTCGATACTCGCTATCTCTCAGGTACAGCTCGCTTGTACTCACGATGCCAATATATGCACTACTAGGCCAAATGAATAAGTTGATCATCTCGAGACCCCATAGTTGGATCAAGATACTACTCTTGCGCATCCTGAATCAATATAGCTCTTTGCACAGCCTCATCACGCTCTCTCTAGAGATGATCCATCTCTTGTATCCATGCATGATGCTCCTGCAAAACCGCGGCCTGATCATCCTGTCTCCCCTGTCTCTCTCTAGCTATAGAATCATCTAGACTACAGACCTGTGCTCTCAGGATTTGTATAGTCTCACCCTCACCCTTAGCATGTCTCTCTCTAGCCAATGCATCCTCTAAAATCCTAACCCCTGCTCTCAAAACCTATGGATCATCATCATCCCCACCCTGTCTGCCATCCCCACCTCCCTCTACAGCGGGAGCATCCTCCAACTCAGGCATATCAATGTCCTGTCCATTATCATCATCATCATCCCCTCCACTACTCGATGATCCTAAATTAGGATCATCACTCCCATCCTCATCCGAACTACTAGACTTGGTGTCTCCACCAATGTCTACATACTCCTCCCCCTCCTCCTCACTTATCTCCTCCTCCTTGGTGATTGCTGCAATAGCCGCAACCTATCTTCCTCCATCTTGTCCCCCTCCTCTCCCTCCCTATGGCCTCCGAAGTTGAATTTGTTTTGGTGAAATTGGAATTGTAGGATTTGTCAATGGTACAAGGCTACGTTGTACCCACCAAGAATCAAACTGAGGACTAGTACCAGGATCTAGTACCCTAGCTGCCCAACCCCACTACATAGGAAGAAGAGAATCAAACTTAGCAATCACAACATGTGGCTGAACACACACCCCCAATCACCAATCTCCCAACTAATTTGATCAAAATAGACAATAACATCGATTATGCCTTGTAACTCTCCAAACTAATGAAGTACACGGCCTGGAAGATGAATATCAATAATCCTGTTGTGATCCACGTCGTGACCAATCAAGTACCTATGTTGTCTACAATATGGCAAGTGTTGTGCATCATCTGCCCAACCGGGGCAACCAAGATAAGCCCTCCATAATACTGCAAGATATCGAGCTATTGCCTCCAATACAGGGTGTTCCTTGAACCCCTATATGTGATCCCTGTTGTATATCTATAAGCATAAGGCTGCTCATCCTAAATCTCTACATAAACAGTCAGTCGATAAATGGCTATATTCTCCCATGCCCAAACCTGGAGTAATGTAACACCACATCTGATGGATATATGTCTAAGATATACAATGTTGTACATCTAATGATACAATGTGGCAAGAAGACATGGACCCCATGCAAACACGCATCTGTGCACAATCATGTCATGTATAACCCTGCCCCAACCAACTAGGAACCCATACATCCTCTTGTCAAGAATCAATAGACCTACCACTATGATACATAATACGATGGTAAGATCATCATAGTCCATATCCTCCCATGAAATCTCATAAAGGCCCCTAATATGAAGCTCCTCCTTAGTACACTCATGAAGCTCACACATGTCGGCTATCCCTACTCTGTGATCATATATCACCCTGGCACCATTAATAGGAATGTGCAATATGCACTAGACATCCTCCAAAGTGATCGAAGCCTCACTAGTGGGTAAGTTAAAGGAACAAGTCTCTGAATGTCAGCACTCCACTAATGTTGTGATCATGGCCCTGTTGGTCATAACCTTGAGCAAGTGTAATACATGGTACAATCCCACACATCGACTCAAGGAAACATCCTCAGCACTCAACTCGGATCGGATATCAAGACCATCAAGTCTCATATGTCTACATACCTGCACATGAAGATTCTCCTGCAAGTGAAAATAAGAAAAAAGTCAGACTAAGTATTCTCACAACAAATTCCAAATCAAACATGTTAAAAAGGTATCACAATCAACAAACGTGAATCACTTATATCAAATGCAGACCATTTAAGTCAATTGTGAATCACTAATAGCAAATGCAAACCATTTATATCGATTGTGCATCATTTATAACAATTCCAAATTATTAAAATCAAATGCGCAACATTAAGAACAAATGTGAATCATTAAGTCAATTGCGAAGTACAAAACTCAATTGTGCATTTATCAATAAGCAATTGTGAAAAGCTTAAAATTTTGAGCTCTGAGAAAAAATTGGAAAATCTAGCAAAAAGAGGGGAAAACGAGAAAATTTAGGAAATGCATACCATGCCTCTAGTGTTGGGTGGTCTTTTGTATGATTGCACTCAATCAGATAGGTGCAATCGTGCTCAGTAGCGAGCCATGATGCTCGCAAAGTCATAGAAACACAGGAAAATCAGAAGGAACTCCAAGAACTCACAAGAATGAAAATGAGCAAATGAAAGGGCTAAATGACTATTTATAACCCAAAATCAGGGTTTTTACTACTCTGACGGTCATGGACTGTGAGGCCATACCCTGACTCAGTTTGATATTTTCAGTTATTTGCATATTGAGACTATTATGGATGCTTTATTTTATGCTTTATGGATTTAGAACTTACATGATTCCATGATTTGGATCACATTGACATATGTTGATGCTTTATTTTATGCATGATGATTATGAAACTTTACATGTTGCTAGAATAGAATTACTTTGAAATGGTGAATGTCATTATTGGAATTTCAGGACTTCATTTTGATGATAGAAAAATGATGCTTAATTTATGAATGGTTCAATTTTGAGAATTATGTTAAGTGCTTATGTGGAATTGAATTTGAATGAATGAGATATTGAATTATTGTTGCCAAATGTATGAGTGTTTGATGTGCAATGAAATCCATGTATTTAATTATGTATAATTGTGATTATTTGGAATTACTAATGTGTTAATTGAGATGCGCAGGAAAATTATCCATGTGACCATGGAATTTATATGGAGAACCAAACCTAGACCAATGTACGTTTGTTAAGCCAGGAGTTGTCTATTTGGAGAGACAACACCCCGTTTGTAATGTATTTTATTTGTGAAGTAAATTATGCATGTGTGTTAATTTGATTTTATTTAATTGTGTAAACCTACAAGAGACAAATTCCATGTGTGATTTTTATATTGTATTTTATTGTGTCACTTGACACATGTGATGATTAGTGTCATTGATTTTGACTTGTCTCTTGGAGGGAGTTTTGCTTCTACCAAAGCCATTCAAACACATGAGTGTGGTCCCAAATTTGCCTTGGGTAGGGAGTCTTGGGAGTGGTCAACTCAGGTTTGACCCGTAGGTTAACTTCAGTTGGGTTTCTAAGGGGTTAAATAGACTCCTAGGGTCAGTTTTAGGGCTTTTCCAAAGGTCCAAAGGGTATACCTATGGGTTAGGGGTATTTTGAAACATGTGACTGTTTAGTCACCTCAAAAAGTGGTTTTTTCAAGGTGAGCGAAAATTCAACTTAGAAGGTTCCTCCTAGTATAGACAACCTTCCCTTTTGATGTCAAACTCTCTTCCCCATCTTCTCTCACCTTTTCCCTTTCCAGTTTTAGTAATGTGTAAGAGTTTGGGAAGAGCAACCAATGGGAACTCTCACCTCACCCAAGGGGTTGGGAAGTGTGTGAGAGGCCTTCTTAGGCAAGGATTAGGGACTTAGTGAGTAATCACCCACTCTCCATTGTTGGAGATTATGCATGGTTTTGAAAATTAGTTGTAGGATAGAATTTTGGTGAAGTGTTGGTGGAAAGTTTGTGTGGAATTGGGCAGCTCATCCCCAACTAAATCTAACATACCTATTGGCATATTAAGGTTGGTTTTACTTCCTTTTGTTTAAGTTATTTATGTTGTTTTTTTTTTAAAGAAAGCAATGCTTGTGAAAAAGATGTGTATATGTAATTTGTTGTAGGAGAAAAATGAAAATTTTCATTTCTATGTTCTTTTTTATGTGTTCTTGTTTTGGGAGTGTCCAAGACCTCCTACTCTTGGGAGAGTAGGATGGTCTTGGGGTGGAAGAAGTATGACAGCCTTGGGTGAGAGGCTCTCCTTATGGAGAGTGATCTCAAGGGTGTCCTTTGTGACCCTTGCTGCATAGCCTTGTGTATGCATTTGGGGGTCATAAGGGGAGGAAATATGGCCTTTGAGCCTTTGGGGGGCATAAGGTATGGAGATGTATCTTTTGTTGTATTTTGTATTGCCATGAGGTGGCTTGAGTTGTAATTTGGCTTGCAATCTCCCCAATGGTACTTGGTCCACTTCCACCCATGGAAAGATCATCACAAGTTGTGGTGAGAGTGAAGCTTGGGATGGGAATGTGCATGTTGAGTGTTTGCTTTTGTTGTTGTATTGTTTGTTTATTTGTGACCCGTCTAGTACTTGGTTCTCCAAGCTCGGGGGTGGCTTCTAGTAAGCCTAGGCTGGGAGGTGAGCTCTCCATGGTCAAGTTGTATTTTTTTTATTGTAGGTTGCTTGGGATGGGAAAAGAAAGAATAAAGAGCTTTGTTGTTGTTTTGTGTTGCAGAAAAGTTTTAAAGAAAAAAATGTATTCAATATTGTAGCTTGTATAAAAAAAAAAAGAATGTGAGCTATGTTGTATTTATTTGCAAAAAAAGAAGTGTATTTATGTTAATCATATTCCTATGGAAGGGAAATATTTGTTGGGTTTTCAAACCCAAATATATTTTTCCTACTTGGGTTAGTATTGCAAAAAGGGAAGAAGAAATGAATTAGTTTGTATTTAAATCTTCATGAAAAAAATGAAAAAAAAATGATGTTGTTGCATTTATGTTTATTTGGCAAATGAAATTAATTTTGTTTCTACATGTTCATTTAGCTATAGTAACGCTGTTGCAAATAAAACTATCATTATTTTTCCATTTAAAGCAGAAATAAATCTTATTATAGTAGTCTATTTCTTTTCAAAAAATTAGCATTTAGTTTTAGTTTATTTTGTTATCAAAAAAATATATATATATTAAGTTGCTGTTAGGATGCATTGTAAATGTTAGTTGCAGAATGTTGTTTTTAAACAAAAAAAAAAACAGGATATTCAACATATATTTCTTCAACTTTTTTTTTAGAAAAAAAATATATATTTTCCCCATTTTACAAACTACAAATAGTATTAGGAAAATCTTTGCATGCATTCTAAAGATATACAAGAATAATAATCTCATAAGCTTGCTTAAATGAGTTATAAATGATTATATATATATATATATATATATATATATATATATATATATATATATATATATATATATATATATATATATATATATATATATATATATATATATATATATATATATATATATATATAGTTGTATATATATTTTCTTCATTTAAATGCTATTCTGAAAAATCTGTTTATAAAAAAAAAAAAGTGATGTATTTACAAATTTAATAATACAAAAAAAGAAGGAGAAAACTGATAAACTTGCTAAATAAGTCATTCATATATATATATATATATAAGGTATTAATGAATTATATATATATATATATATATATATATATATATATATATATATATATATATATATATATATATATTTCATTAATACCTTATATATATATATATAGAAAAATAAAATAAAATAAATAAGTATTTCGCATTTTATTTTAACATAAAAAAAAGGGGTTCCAAAAAAAATAACGTTTTGGGGGGGGGGGGGGGGGGGGGGTGGCGCAACCTTGGGCAGCGATGTCCACAGGCTGTGGGAAGCCGCAGCTGTGGGCGGCGGGGGGGGGGGGGGGGGGGTGGCGCAACCTTGGGCAGCGATGTCCACAGGCTGTGGGAAGCCGCAGCTGTGGGCGGCGCCGTCCACAGGCTGCGAAATGGCAAAATGGGGGGGGGGGCAACCTTGGAAGTCGTCGCCCACAGCTGCGGGTTCTGCAGCCTGTTGGGGGGGGGGGGGGCGGGGGGGGGGCGCAACCTTGGGCAGCGATGTCCACAGGCTGTGGGAAGCCGCAGCTGTGGGCGGCACCGTCCACAGGCTGCGGAACCCGCAGCTGTGGGCGGCGACGTCCACAGACTGCGGGAGTCGCAGCCGTGGGTGGCGCTGTCCGCAGCCCGCGGCACTCCCGCACTGTCTCCTCCCACGCCCGCGAACAAATTAAAAAAAAAAAAAAAAAACCCCTGCTCGGCTCTCTCTCTCTCTCTCTCTGCCATTCCACTTCAGCTCCGCCGAGAGATGAAGCTCGGGCGCCCACACCTGCACACACACACACAAAAATAAATAAAAAGTCATTCACACACACACAGCACTCAAAAAAAAAAGATAATAGATGTTAACATATTTGCCCTAACCCTAGTTTCGGGTTAGGGCAATCACACTTAGATTTTAAAATAAGAGATGTGTGTGTGTGGGAGTGTATAAGAAGGGGTTAGGGTTAGTAATGTGGCTTAGTAGGATTTGTTTTAAAAAAATAAAATAAAATATATATAGATGGAGGTAAATTAATAAAATAAAATAGAAACCCCCCCCCTTCTCTTTAGAATATATTCATAAGCATATGTATACATTTATAGGTAGGTATATATATATATATATATATATATATATATATATATATATATATATATATATATATATATATATATATATATATATATATATATATATAGTTTAATTTCTATATTTATTTGGGATCAAATAGTTATTTGTAAAATAAGGAATGTTCTTTTAATTAATAAATGAATGTAGGAGCATTTAGTGAGAAGAATTTAAAACGTTGGGTAGGATAAACCCTTGGGAAAACATAATGATTTATGTAGTGCCCTATTGGTCCATTTATTTTGAAATTTATTAGACACTTTTTCATTAATGGATATTTTATTTAATAGATTTATTAATCAAAGAGTTAGGGTAAATTAATTTTAGACCCTAAGTAATTAAAGAACTATAGGAGATCATTAATAGTCCCTATTAATTTAGTTGTGATTATTGCTAAGTGAGTTTAATTATTTATTAATGGGAGATTAGTGATAACTCTTTTGGAGAGATATTAGCTCGCTGGTAACTTAGATAATTTTATCACCAAATTAATTTAATTGTTTGGTGCACTCAAAACATAGTTAAGACCAAACTAGTTTGCATTATTTTAATTAAGTAGTCGTTCTAAGTTAAGTATTTTAAAAAAAAAATTATTCCGTTTGTGCCCAAAAGTTTGGGCATGACATGGACCCTGTGAATTTCAAGGCACCCTATGAATTTCAGGGCACTTATAGATCAGTCAAACGGACTCAAAATTGCACAAAACTTGACACGATTTCTCACTACCATTGTATCGGAAAAGTGGTCTCAATTCCATGATTTGTCTACCACTTTTCCCAAGGGGGCATATTTACACCCTAAAGCGTCACTGAGACATACTAGGGCAGAATTTTTTTGACACCTAAAAATGTCTCATCGATTACACACTAATTATTTATCCTATTAGTTAAATAATTATTTAATTAATTTGATTAATCTTATTCTTCTAAATTAATTCAATCGTCACCTTCCACATTACTAATTATTCAATTTCTATCCTTTAATCATTCATCTTTTAACCTCTTTCTGAAATATTAATTATTTAATTAATTATGATTTATTCTTTAATTAAATGATCTTTATTATTTTATTAATTCCATTTCTAATGATTGAATAATTTCATTCAAATTATTTCATTCATTCATTCATTCCTCCAGATCCCCAAATGAAGATTTCAACTAATTTCATTTCTCCCAAATTCGTATTTCACCAAATTTGAATTTCATCAAATTTCAAATTAATGTGCATTTCAATTGCATCATTCAAAAATAAAAATTCAAATTCAAATAAGATGAAATTGAATTTCAATTCAAAGTCCTACAGCACATGTTGAAAATCATGATTGATTGATCAAATGAATTAACTAATCAATTAACTGAGTTAACTCCCCAAGCTCCACTTTTCACTCTCAATCACCTTTTCTAACTAATCAATCAAATCAGTCATCTTCTCAATCAATTCAGTCCACTAGTCAATCAAATAAGTTAACAGATCAATCAATCCACTTAATTGATCAATCAAAATCAGTGAACTATCAATCAGCACTTCAGTTTCAAATCTCACCCCATCTCACCCGAAAATCTATAAAAGAAAGGCTTATTTCTCAATGTTAGTTAGATGCGCAACAAAGGATGCATACTTATATTCCACAAGAGTTTATGTGAAATGAGAAAAGGTAGCTCTAAAATATTGGTTGTAGAAGGAGCAAGGATTGATGGAAACATCTATTAGCTAAAGGAGGAAAAATCATTCATAGTCTTAAATATAAAAGCTTAGGAAAACCCAATGGAATCTAAAGTGATAAAATCTTAGAAGGATGTGATGGTATGATGAAAGAATAAGTATCCGGTAGATTACTGAGAGGGGGGGTGAATCAGTAAACTGAAAAACTGATACAAACTTCCCAAACTCAAACTCAATCACACAAAGTAAACTTATCAATAGAATATCACTGTCAAGATCAATACTCATAAGAATACTCAACATCAATCGATTAACTGTTATACCAGCTTAATAGTAAACAACTTCAATCATGTAAACATCCAAATGCTTAATCATATATCAACACACTCCATCTCTCAATGCTTCCAGTTATCATGCCTTATCAGAATAGTTAAGTAGTTAATCAAATCAACAAATAAGATCATAACCACAAAAACATTCACCACATGACACAAATGTTTATACGTGGAAAACCCAAATAGGTAAAAACTGTGGTGAGATGAGACTCACAAGATAGCTATCTAAACTCTTTTGAAGTTCACCCTGTTAGGAGCCAAGCCTGTGAAAGCTTTTACAATAAGTCCTGTTAAGAACTGATCCTATTAGGAATCACCCGGCTAAGGGATTTACAAATGCTTTGATAAAAAGCAAATACCCTGTTAGGAGTAACCTCGGTAGAGGATTTGAGAATCCAAGCTAATGGACCACCTTGTTAAAGGATTTAAGAAGTAACCAAGCTTGTTAGAGCTTACCCGGTTAGGAGATTTCAATTCTGTTGTAATTGTTAGAAGACAACAGGTTTTTCTTGATCTATCTGAATAGCACTACATTTGCTTGATCAGATCTTTTTAAGCTTCAATCTGCCTTACACAAACTGCAGATGCATTCTCCGATTAGGCAACCACACACTCAACTATTTTCTACCAACACCTTTTACAAAACAACTTCATCGACCTTAAATACAAATCAATTAGGTCGATAACATAATAAAAACCTAATTCTCTCATAAAGATTACAAACAAATTGGTTCAAGTGTGACAGTTGGATTTACATAGCAATCTGTACACATGCTTCAAGAAAATTCCAACCGCTCCATGATCACCGCTTCATCGGACTTGTAACTCATCACACGCTTTGCATTAGATGCAATCCACTTTGCTCATTCCCTAGACAATCAAACAAACGCACCAAAATAGTTTGAACTTATCTTCATACAATGACAACACATGTCACTATCATTACCGCTCAATCATTAATAAACCAATATAACAATTTCAGCAAACTTAATTGATTAGGGTTTAACAAAAATAACTAGTAGGGTTTACCGGTTACATAACATAGAAAGGGTTTAACCTTATACACCGGTTACTGGTTCAACTCACATACTTATATACCGATTTACAACATCTTCCATGAAGCTCTTCCTACCGGTTACAAGACAATATCAATAACAACAATATCAGCAATATCATAAATACCATTACCGGTTCAATTGACATCAATGACAACATAACATATCATTATTGCAATCTTCATGCAAATGCCAACAGGATGATTGCAACATTGATTGTGATAACATTGTGTAATGACTCAAATTTCCAAAATTCACAAAATACAAAATTTGACGTTAATTTCCAAGAAATACATGAAACAAGAGATATTGATGCATAAAAGTTATTAAATTACAAATTGCTCGCTTATCAAAAGACAATACAAAAGCAACCATATTGGTTGATTTACATATACATATGCTCATGATGTTATCAGTTATCACTTATACAATTGACCAATGGTCGAATACAAATACATGAACAATAAATAAATCAAGAAATTCATAGATCTATCTCCAGTAAGCCTCAAACTACCCTCCAACTGATCCTGTGAGATGAACATGTGGCCCAGGCGCTTTAATCCGCCCAACCATGAAGCATTTATGCTTCCCCAGAGTTCAATGAACGCCCGACCCATGCACGAGGCTCCTAGCAAATTGGAACCGGTAAGTCGGATGGGATCTAGTACAGCATGAATACATCTAACTACATATCACCTATGACTTGTAATTCCTATATTCATGGTATGGTAGGAGGTAAGAAGGAAAACAACAATAATAACTATTGTAATTACTTTGGCCAAAGATTTTGCCGACTACCGACAAGTAAACCAGGTGTCGAGGTTTACCCTCCCCTGTTATTCCATATTCAGCACCTGCCCATTTAATAACATGAACCTTATGATTTAAAAGAAATTTATCCTTTGAATGATATAAAATAAAATAAAAATACCCTATGCAATAAACACATCACAAATTGCGTAGATCCTTAAATACTAATAATTGTTAAAAAGATCAATTAGATTTACATGTTAATATAAACTATTTATTTTATTTTATTATAAAATTTAATTAAAAAAATTACTTCTAAATAGTAAAGAATATTTATTTTCAAATGATAAGTAGTGCTTTATATTTTCAATAGATAATATTTTAATCACATATTTATTATTAATTAAAGATCTTTTATAAATAAAGAAACTAATATTTAAAACAAATTGCATGTCTAAAAAGTGAAAACGTATTAATATTAAATAAGCTATGTTAACAATAGCTTTATTAAAGAAACATGTTTAAGCAAATAGAGTTTAACCTAAGTAAATATATAAGTCAAGGTAAATCTTTAACTTGAAAAGCTTATAAGAGAAGCTTCATAAGAAAATCGTATGCCTTTATTTTTTTATTTCTTTTTAAAATCAAGTTTTTATTTTATTACTTACCACGTAGACTTCTATGTCTTTAATAAAGCATTCTTAAAATTTGAAATATCTTCACTAAAGACAAAACTATTCACTACTTTTAATTTTGACTTCTATATAAAACGGAATATTTAATGTGTTGAGGAAAGATTATTTATGAGGAGGAGGAAAAAGCACATTCTATCTCGGTGTTTCCAAATGCAAACCTTCATCATTTAGACCACATTCTTAAGTTTGAGGATATAAATATGCTTGATAATTATAAACGATGTTGCTGTAACAAAAGTTTGACACCACTACCATTGAAACAGTCTATGCCTTAATTAATATTTTTGATTATGAGAGTTCATGTCCAGGATTAAATATAAAATAAGGAAGTTTCTATATTGTTGTTGTTGTTATAACAGATGTTTTGACACAAATGAATGACACAAAACAACAATGACCTTTCTTATGAAAAACACTAATGGACCCTGAGAGGGGGTGAATCAGTGTATTTTAAAATTTGAACTATGTGTGCAAATACTAAAACAACAAATTAATTAAGAACACACACCCACACACAAATCAAACCACAACACATAATATACGAGGAAACCCCAATGTGGGAAAAACCTCAATGAGAATAGTTGTTAGAGTCTACAACTCCAATCCAACCTCACAGTGAATAATAGATTACAAAGTTTAGGGCACCAACCCAAGGAGCACCAACCCCTAAACTTTAGGGCACCAACCCCTAAACTTTATGAGCACCTACTCCTGCTCTGAGAACCCACTCTGAGATTTACAGTAATTATCAAAGTCTACAATGCAGTGGTGAAACCTTGTTACAAAAGAGTTTTGTAACACTTACAAATTTCTCATATCTTGAGAATGAATTTCTCTGCCTACTGAAGTTCCTTCTTTGTTTCTTCTTCTTCTTATGTTTCTTCTCCTTCCTCTATCTTGTTATCTTCTTCTCTTTGCTACAGCTTCACCTTCCAGAATACTTTGTTTTTACTCTATCTACTTCTACAAATTTGCTTTGTTTTCTCTTGGCAACAATACCACTCTATTTAGCACTCTCTCTTGGCAGCAACACCACACTCAATGCTACACCCATGCAATCGACAAGTAGAGATATCTTTCTTTCCACCTCTATCTCTATGTCACAATAGCCACACCTACCAGTCTCAAATCTCATTACATCTGCTGCTAGATTAGATCGACTCTATACACATCAGATTTTTCTTCTGCAATCTTGAATATTTTATTCAAGTTGGTTATCTTAGAGATTTGCACCTCTGGAGATTTTATTCTTTGTCCTGAATATGATCTCAGATTTGTTGTCAGTTTTAAATGCATATTGTTTGTCTTTGGATCATTCTCTGTACTTAGATTACTAAGTTTAGTAATATTTCTCTACCCAAAATGATCTGGAATCCTTCCTCAAGCCACACAAACTCCCTACAATTTGGTCACCATTAATGCACTCTCCATCCTCTGTCGACCTACACTGAAAGGATCGACAACTACCTCCATCATCATTGACTTTTGTGTATCTGATTTGTTCATTTTCCATTTAGAAAACACGTGTCTTCATATTCTTTGTCTAGATCATTCGGTCAAGGTCGGTCAGCCTCCACGTAAAACCATTGTGCTTGTCGACATGCACAGATGTCGTCAAAAGTATTCTTTATTGACATCCAAGTCACCTAGTCAACCATGGTCAACTGCCACATGGACTACCACGCCTATCGAGCTATCTCATTCTTTCTTTTCATTATCCTGAATCATTATTTACGAGCCCTCTTTAATCATGTGGGCTGACGGGGTGTAATGATTTTCAACTTACCTTGCCCCGCAAGAGTTTTATCCTATGGTCTTTGACATCACGGAATAGCAAAGAACTTGTCTCCCTTTACTTTTGTTAGCCCGCATGATTCTCAGCACGACCTCTTAACCCATGCAGGATAAGAGACTTTATTGTTCTCTTCATTCTCATTTACCCTGCAGGTTCCTCTATCCATCCCTTTGCATACTGTAGGTTAGCGGGATCCTTCTCTCGCTTTACCATCTTATCCCGCACAATCATTGCCTTATGCTTCTTATCACTGCGGGCTAGCGGTATACATATCTCGCTTCTCCTAGTTTTACTCCGCACAACCATCGCATCTCACACTTTGACGACGCAGGATAGCGGGAACCTCAATTCCTATCATTGTTCTTCTAACCCCACATGATCACTTTTCATACATCCATCATGTCGCGGGATTGTGGGAAGAATCTCTTGCTTCTCCATGTGTTACCCCACACAGCCATTTCTCCTCAAGTTTTGATGTTGCGGGATAGCGAGGAGCTACCTCTTACCTTTACGTCTATTAGCCCGCACGGTTTTGTCACCCTAGCTTTCTACGGTGCGGGATAGCGGGATACACCATTTGCCTCCGACTTTGTTATCCTGCAAGGTCACAAGTCTCTTGTTCATCACTCCGCGGGATAGCGGGGCACCAACTCACACATACTGTGATTCCCACACAAACACAATCACAGCTTGAGCAAACCACTCAGTTGCCAACACGTGTACATATGCGTACACCTAGATAGATGGGGACCACTCGAATCCAACTCAGCCTTTCTAGCTAAGTGCAATATTCTGATAAGTGATAGAGGTCGTCGAGTCGAATCGCCATACTGATCGAATTGCCATGAATCAAACGAATTTGAAACTGCAGTCCACTTGAATCAAACCCGATGGGTCCAACGCACTATGGGACATATGTAGATCAGCACCAACACTGACTTGCACTCTATAGTCCATATTCTTTTGCAGCCTGCAACATTGATGCATAACCTACGTGTTATGCGCTTCACATGTCTTCTCCTATCTTCATGCTATGCATGATTGCTGCTTGTTTCTCTACAACCTCTTGACATCCTTTGACATCAATGACAATAATGCCAGCACCTTATCACAACTATTAACTAAAAGTTAGACTAATTATATTCTGATGATGTTGAAATTTTATTTGTTGGCATAACATCTAAAAGCAAAACATCATTGTTTTGAAATAGGTGAATAATCTATGGTATACAACCAGTTTGCAGGTAAGGAATGATAACCATAGAGGAGGAGTTTCTCTGTTATGTGATGAATGGGTGATGGATATTTGCAAAATATTTGTCAAAAATAGTTTATAACTCTACAACGAAACACAATTGACAAGGGAAAAACCAAATTCTAAAAATTTTGGTCAATGCTATGTTGGCATTGTGTTGTCATTGATGTCAACCGATATAGGATGGCAACCGGTATGGGAGATGTATGTGCAGTATTGTCATTGATACATATAGGATGTGATGTCTTTGATGTCACCTAGCCTAGCAGGTCACCAATACACATGTTGTTGTTTGACTTGTCTTGAAGATATGGACAAGAGACCAGTATGATATAACAACTGGTAAATGATGACATCTATAAGAGGGCAAGATGTTGGGTTGTTGATTGTGATGAAGAGGGGGAATGTTACAAAAATCACATCAACATCGGAAGTGAAGTATGTGCAGGCCACCGGTATCCTGTGTGGATGTGAAACAACAGGACTCCCACCAGATAAAGATGCAGTCACCAAATGAAGAGATGACTGACAGTGAGTGTGCTCAACCGGATCACGTGTGCCTGTTTGAAGATATGCATACTCAAACAAGGAAGCTACATTGGTGCAATGCAGGATGCAGATGAGAAGGATCCACTCCCACCGGTAAGTGGAGCTTATCTCCTATTATGCATGAAATGCATCATAGTCCTCTGAGATAAGACAAAATAATTGAAGACAGGTGATTGAAGGCTCCCACCGGATCAACCAGTGAAACACTAAGTTGCCTTAGGTGCATGAGATCGGAGATATGCACCGGATCGGTTGGGTAGACATGATGAGTTTCTGGTACAAAGATTGAAGGATATGTTTGTCACTTTGACAAACCAATTGATAGGAGAACCAGTCTATTGATGAATAAGGCAAGTTTGAGCAGTTGCATCCAGATGGAGATTGGTGAAGGTTGATGACATGATATCATCAAGGTGTTTACCGGTAAGTATATCCACTGGTAATGCTGACAAAGTACAGATACAAAAGGCTCCCATCTGTTGAAGATGTGCATGAGGTAGGTTGGCATGTGTGCTAACCAGTTTAGGTGCTCCACCGGAAGAGAAGCAAAGTGCAAGGTTGAAGGCAGACCGGTTAGGGTATAACCGACAGGGTTTGTGAACCGGTAGATGAACCCGGTTGTGTGGTTGGTTGGTGATCCTATCCAAACCGACATAGCAGACTAAGTTGAGGTGGATGTTGATAAAGAGGCCACATGGAGGTGAAGTGGCATGCATGCACAGGTCGGTGTAATGTGTCGGTAAAGTTGTTGGCGACTGGTCCAACATTTATGGCGACAACGAAGCTCAAGGAATGAAGGTAGAGGATTGTGGCTCGAGATCAAGGTAACAACAAAGATCCAGTACAAACTGATCTTGCAGATTGAAGAGGATGAAGGAAACCGCATTACGCACGTGATTGATTAGACAAAAGGACGAAAATCATGTTACAGACGGAAAAAGATAGAAGATGTGTGTTGAAAGGAAAAGAGCATATCGATGTTGATTGATGAGTTGTAAGTCATCAATCAAGGACACGAGATCTGATGAGATATGATGTGCCACATTGATCAGAGATCAGATCGAATGTAGATTCAATGAATAGTGGAAACCCTAGCATGCCAATGTTCAAACCAACGTTTAGGCGGGAAAATATGGCTATAAGAGTGCGAGCCAAAGATGTAGTTGTGGTTGTTGCATGAGAGAGGAAGGTTAGTGAAGAAAGTCAATCAGTCAAGTGCTCAACGTCAATCTGAGAAGAGACTGAGTGTTGAAGGTGCAACCGGTGAGAGATTTTGGCAGAGGCAAAACCGGCAAGGACAAAGAAACCAGTAAACTACAAAGTGAGATGCGGTGTTGTAAACCGGTAGTGTTAGAACCTGCAATAAAGCAGAGAAGGAGTTGCAATGCAGAGCAAGCAGTCGAGGAGATCCGGCAACCCACAGATCAGTGCAGAGTTAAGCTTGCAACTGAAGTAGTCGGCAAGCTGAGAATCGGTAGTGTGTAGAGAGCAGAACCGACAGGGAAGGAGAAGAGGTTGAACCAGTAAGGGTACAGCAGAGAGTGAGTTGCAGCAGGAGATAAGGTTGCAGCAGTGAGAGCGTGAGCAGAGAATCGACAGGGAATTGAAAATAGGAGAACCGGTGGAGAGGCATACATGAGAGTTACAAAGATCTTTTGTAACAAGGAAACTATTTTTTATTTATCATATGATCTTGTAATCACTGAGTTGGAGCTCAGTGTAGGGGCTGGTTCTCCCTGGGTTGGTGCCCTAAATGTTGTAACCGAGATTTTCATTGTGAGGCTGGATTGGAGCAGTAGTCTCCAGCAGCATTTCTCACCAAGGTTTTTCCCATCTTGGGTTTTCCTCATACATATGGTGTTATGTGGTGTCCCTTTTATGTGTAGTTGCATTTGTGTTTGTCTCCCATCTAACCAGTATGTTTGCTTTGTGTTAGATTAGTTAACCGGTATATACACATAGGATAGAAAAGGGAAAAGATTTGTAAACCACTTATTCACCCCCCCCCCCCCTCCGCCTCTCAGTGACATCTTGTGTTCAACATGCTACTGGTCTGAAAACGTAAACGGTGTATTGTTACTATGAACAAAGGTGAAATGTCTGACAAGTACCTTATTTACTCTCAATTCACTCTTTTGTCATAATCCATCTAACATTTACAAACACTAGTATTTCTCGTCTTTAATGATATTAGTCTATTAAAGGCGACATACATCACAATAAAAGATAAGGGTGATAGAACATGTTGAGAATGGCTCTACAACAATAAAAGGAGACATTCCAATCAAAATCCAACTCATAAAATAGATTGAGAGGCACAAAGGGTCACAGTGCTCCTGATACTGATGGCACCCATACCTTTTCTAATAATAGCTAGAGGATACCAGATTGGGAATGACTTTATTAAAACCTTCATATGATAAAAGAAATCAGAAATTTAACCCATTCTCCTATCAATCAAACCAAGAAAGAGTATTAACATTTTAGTTCCCAATGATATATGCAATCCCAAGCCAATGACAGGCTGAGGTGACTTCAGGTGTCAAACATATAGCATTGTTTAGCAGGAAAGAAGACCATTAAGTCCCAACCAAACCGCTATTAGCTATGAACAATAGATTGATCTAAGCCATCTGAAGTTAGTGATGATATACATAGCATCATGGTGATAACTTTTTGGGTCTTAAGCCAGGTACATAAAGATAATCATCCCAAATCCTATGCCTTCCTGACTATAGTGTGCCGACAGAATAAATAAGGATTAACAGTTTATGGTTTGATCTAACTATGGTAAGGCAAGTCGGTACTAATGAATAGGTTCATTCTCTGAATTCTTGTAGCAAGTAGTCTAGAAAGAAAATAGGAAAAGAGATGCAACTTAGAAGAACTGAATTCAATCCGTAGGATTGGAGATTAACTAATCCTTCTCAAACAAAAAATAAAACCAAAAATAATAATCAATTGATACTTATATTTATCATAGTGAATTGCATTCCAAATTGAAATATAGCAATTTGCACTTATCCATCAGTAAAATTTTAAAATACCAAAGTAATTCAAATTCTTCTAGATAAATCGAAAGTCTAGCTACATATTTTTTTTATTCTACATATTCAATTATTTAATAATAATAAAGTTTATGAAGATATGGTTTATGACACATTGGTCTAGATGACTATGAAACAAAATTTGAAAAGAATCTTCAGTCTACTCTTGATGACCTTGCTACTGCAAAGTTTGAATGTGAAGAATACAAATCAAGATTGAAAAAGGCAGAAGATGAAATTATCAAGCTAAAGTCAAAAAAATGGAGAAAACAAAGAATATGAGGACAAACTCAAAAGGGATGAAGTTAGCAACCTAAAGATTTAGATTGAAGAAGAAAAGATGATTGTGGATTTTTTAGATTCCAAGATTCATGAAAAAATCATTGAATACACCAAGCTTGAGGAAAAACTTTTTGCTTTGAAAAAAAAATTTAAGGAAGCAAAAAACACCTTTATATCTAATAGAAATAAAGATGACTCTGATAGCTCTAAAACAAACATGGTGGATAGAAAGTATGAGGAAGAAAAAGAACATGAATGCAAGAAGACTAATGGATATGAAAATGAATTTAGATAGTTCTGGAGCCAAAAGAAGAACTTTAGAAAACCTACTCCAAATCAAACTGCTTTGTCTTCAATCTTTTAATGGAAATTATCTCTTGTAAAAGGATTGGACATAAGGTTGCAAAATGTAGAAGTAGAATGAACATAAGTTTAATTAGGTCTTCTAGGCCTCAATCTTTTGATGACCAATGTTATGCATGTAACAAATATGGTCATGGAGCAAGTGAATGCAGAAGTAGAACTATGAGAAATGATGTTATGGATATGAGTGATGTTAGATCTTTAAGTGGATATTTTTACATGTGTAACATGTTTGGTCATAAGGCTATGAATTGTAGATCCAGTACAGGAAGAAGGTATGTATCACAATAAAATATCACTTGCTATAATTGTAACAATTCAGGACATGTTTCTAGATTCTATGGAAGAAAGAATGCCAGGACAAATAATTCATAGAAGGTTGATTAGATAAAGAAAAAAATGGAAAAGATATGAGTAAAGAAGATAGAAGACAAGAAATATGATAAGGTAAAGAATGAATCTATATTTCAAGATGGTGCAGATGGTTCTTCTAGAAACTAACACGATAACAAAGGGTTGGGAGGAAGTATCCACTATATATATCTTATCCTCCCTTAAGTGTTCTGGATAATATTTGGGAAGCTTTATGGTTCAAATATGTTCAATATGATAATGAAAGCAAGTTGTTTTAGAACATGGCAAACACTAATTTAAGTTGTATATTAGATATTTATGGCAATATGTGTTGATGATTTGATAATCTTAGTAGAAGATATCAAAGGATGAGAATAGGAGTATTGATGTTGTCCCCTTAGGGGGAGATAACAGTTTATTGGATTAATATTGATTGGGGTATATTACGCAAAGTATGTGCACAAAGGAGAAAATAATGCAATCCAATAACTTCAAGGTATATCCTATGTATTTCTACTCTCTAGGGGAGCAGATGGTTGTCCAAAGAGAAGAATATAAATAAGAGATTGTGCTATTAAATCTTAATCCTAAATCATGTAATGATATACACCGTTTGAACTTGAGGTCAAAGGGAGACATATACTATAGGAGATATTGATATGGAAGGAGAGACCATTGTATTATGTATACATCGGTGAGTGTTTCCATCAATGAAAAAGGTTGTAGAGATCGTTGGCATTATGTGTTCTCATTAATGTCAACCTAATGTCTGCCAACATATGTTATATATATGGTCCTTTTCTGGTGATAAATGTTGAGGTGTCATTGAAGATTATAGAGGTGAGAAATTAGGGTTAAGGTTAAATTAAGATAATAAAACCAATAACAAGCCTAATTTACCAATAGATTGAGGAGGATAGGAATCTAATAGATCTATCCTTGATAGATATATATTCTGATCGAATTCTAGGCTCCTTTGATAGAGCTCTATCCTCCTTAAATATAATTGATTTGAATTGTTGAAGATTACGGAAAGATAGTTTATTATTGAAGAAATATGATAGAAACAATGAGTTATAGATGTCGTATGGAGACACCAACTTTAATCTGAGTAGAAGAAGATGATTCAGATCTATTCCTAGAAGTTTGGCCTGATTTTTTGGGACCAGGTAGTATCAATTTGCCATAATCCTGTGAATTTCTTGCGGTCAAAAGTTGAACATATTCATCTATGTGAATCCTTTCGATCCTCCCAAACGTAGCTCTATACTTGTTTCTTACACAGAAAAGAAGGGGGAAATTGTTGGGAATAAGGGTTTGCCTTAGGTCAAACCCTAGTTTTGGAATTAACCATGAAACTGAATTAAAAATGTAAATGAAGTATTGCAGTAAAATACTTTTCTTTTAAGGGAAAGGCTAAAGATGAATGAAGCACTAATGATATACCATTAATGAATTTTTGTTTGTCTACACCAAGGAATTAGGGTTTCATATAGATTGTCTTCATTAAAAATTGAACATGAATGTCATCTTTAATGCTTGAACCTTGATTTCACTTTTGCTCCAATGCTTGATAGAAACTGATTACTTGCTCACTTGAATGTAAGATCTCAATTTTTCTCTCTTGAGTTGATTATGAATTCAAATTATATTATGAATTTAAATTAGTTTATAAATGAGAGGGGCGGACCTCCTTTTATACTTGGTTGTCAAATATCTAATTAATTTTTTGACCTAAGCCGACACGGGACCTAATTTCCCACTCTCAAAATGTGATTGTTGAAAGGGGCCAATTTGGGGCCCAATTGAGGAGCCTAGGGTGTATACACCCTAGTATTGAATAGCCCCAAGGCATGGGTGCCATAGTCATGTTCCCTTGTCCTAAAAGTTAGGATCTTAGTCAAGAGGGTTAAATTGGTGGAAAGGTGACATGAATGAAGGGTGTGAGCAGGATTAGTGCTTCAGTCAGGATTTAGAGGAAAAACGCCAAAGTGAGGACTAAGTGAGGACCAAATTGTAAGCAGGTACAAGTTGCCTACAATTTGGTCCTCACTTAGGCCTCACTTTGGTGTTCATCCTCTAAATCTTGATTAAAGCACTAATTCTACTCACACCAGTTAACAAACTCAATTTTCTCATTGTCTGCACTTTCTCCCCCCTTAATCCTAGAGCCCTGATGTCCTAAACCATGGCATTGGGTGTCATGGTCCTCTAAAAAGGGCCCATTTTGGGGCCTCATAATAATCACCCAATTTAGGCGAGGACCTAGATCCCGTGTCAACCTATGTCAGAAACTCAAGTCATTTTTCAACCAGCAAGTATAAAAGGAGGTTTACCCCTCTCATTTTAAAACCTAATCCGAAAATTTCAAGTTCTCAATTATACTCTAGCAAATTCAAGTGAGCAAGCAATTGTTCTTCTATCAAGCATTAGAGCATAAGTAAAGTCTAGATTCAAGCATCGGAGATGACATTCATGTTCTATGTTTTATGAAGACTATCTATAAGAAACTCTAATTCCTTGTGAAGACAAAGAAAACTTCATTAAGGTATATCATTAGGTTTTCATTCATTTTCAACCTTTCCCTAAAAGGAAAGTATTTTATTACAATACTTCATTTACATTTTTAATTCAATTTCCTAGTTAATTCCAAAATTGGGGTTTGACCTAAGGAAAACCCTTATCCCAACAATTTTCCATTTTTCACTATGTGCAGGAACATGTAAAGAGCTACATTTCGAAGGATCAACAAGATTCACAAAGATGAACAAGTTCTCCTTTTGATAGTGAGAAGTTTGGAGGACCAAGGAAACCACCACCACGGTCCCAACAATTTAGGCCAAATTTCTAGGAATAGATCCAAACCTTCATCTACTGCTCAGATCCAAGTTTTTGGCTTCTTACAATTATTGTAGGTCACTATTTATGCAAATTGCTTCAATAATTCACTATTGTACCCTAATCTTTCAATAATTCAAATTTAATTCAATTCAAGGAAAAAAATAGACCCATTTATGAGGTCTAGAATTTGATTAAAATCTTGGTCTATTAGGCTTAGGTATATCAAATTCATATATTTTCCTAATGTGATGGTAATTAAGAAAAATTAGTGGTTTTAATACATTCTATGGTGAAACCCTAATTTTTCACCTTTTACATTTTGGTGAACCTGGCATCTTGCACCTTATTTTTTTATTAGTGATCTCAAATCTGATTGTTTATGCATTTTCAAATTCAAATTTACATTTACAAGTTTAATTTTTAATTGAATTACATAAATTTATAGGTTAAATTCACAAAAACCCTAATTTATAATTCTAAAATTGAACTTGGACGGGTTGCCTAATTTGGATTCATTATTTCAAATATGATTGTTTATGCATTTTAAAATTAAAATTTGCACTCTTAGATCTCATTTTCAATTTAATTACATTAATTTAGAGGTTAAATTCACAAAAACCATAATTTTTTATTCTAAAATCTACTTGTGGGTTGCTTTTTTCAAATCTATTTTCAGATCTGATCTTTATGATATGTTATGTTATGATTTAGAGGCATTTATCTTTCAAATTCACAAATAATATTGCTTAATCAAATGGTTAATCAATCACTTTTATAAAATTTTGCATTGTTTAATCACAATCTTCAATTTGTGCATTCAAATTTCCCTCCTTTGTGCATGAGTTTTGTTACCATTAGTCCTACCTACAATATTCCTCTGAGAAGAAGTTGTAGAATTAAGGCTTCCCAAGGTTTAATTAGTAAGGATATGGAGCCTAATATTGATAACTTATCTCATGAGAATGTTGGTGATTCCTCCAACCCAACAAATGATGTCATTTATCCCCATTCTTTTCATAATTATCATGATGAGGATGAATCACTATCTAGGGTTATCATTGACCAATTAGAGAAGATTGACAATGAACTTGAAAATCTTCAACAATGGATGAGTCAACAATAGCCAGAAAGTGAGGCAATCCCATTGATTGAAGGTGTAGATGTCTAAAATTAATTAAATTAAATATTTAATTAATTTATCCTTTCCACATAGCTATTTAACTATATTACCCTATATTACTCTCAAAATTAATTAGTTAAATTTCATTAATTTTTTCACTATAGTCCAATGATCAATTTATCACATAAATTAATTATTTTCCCTATTCTTCTAAATTCAATCAAATCATTAATTCTTCCAAATGCCATTTAGTTAATTAATTAACTTATCTAAAGTGATTCCTACAAATCACTTTTCCTAATCCTCACTTAGCCTAATTAATTCTTCTAGAAGTTCGA
The DNA here is from genome assembly GCF_030272615.1 of Cryptomeria japonica. Classification (NCBI taxonomy): domain Eukaryota; kingdom Viridiplantae; phylum Streptophyta; class Pinopsida; order Cupressales; family Cupressaceae; genus Cryptomeria; species Cryptomeria japonica. The sequence goes on along the minus strand of NC_081412.1, from coordinate 355,019,853 downwards.
TTATCATTATTCCTCAATTTTAAATTCCTCCACTCATTCTCTCTTGGCTTGTCAAATCCTCCTAACTTATCCATTTTCTCTCTAATCCTTCATTAACCCACTTAACCCCCTTTCTTAATCATTTGCACATTGCTAATCCTCATGATTAGGAATAAGTCAACTATTTGTCATAAAAAAATTGTCCCCTTTCAAACCCCAAACCTTAAATGTACCAACTTTGGTCATGTCAAGGATTTCAAATTCTTCCACTTCCCCATGCTCCTACCCCTCCATTCCAAATCGATCTTGGCCCTCCATTTTGGCCTCTTCAAATCTATAAATTGGGGTCTCCTCCCCTCATCTTCATATCCATCTTTTATGCAATCATATGTTGTCCATTTGAGCTTAGAATCACTATCATAGCACCCATATTATATTCATTTTACTCTATACCTAGCTACTTCGTCCATTCATCCATCAAGCAATTTTCTTTGTTGTTGTGTAGTGGAGAGCAATCCACATCCAATCTTGGAGCCAATCCAATCAAGTGGAGATACGGCGCTCATCAAAGGCTCAATCAAAGAACAAGAGAACTTCACTTGAAGGTTTTGTTGGAACCCTAATTTTTGGCAAAATTTAGTGTTTCCTCAAGTTCTCAAATAACTATTTTTCTAGATCTTATGTGCATATCATCATCAAGATTTTTGTATTTCATTATCCTAGGAGAAAACTCTTTACTTTGCTGACACTGAGCTCTTCCAAACTATGGATACTGGTTTGAGAAGAATGGTTTATTCAGTCACCAAACAAGGTAATTATTGTTACAAGTTCATTAATGAAAGATGAATACTATTGAATTTTTAATGGAGCTTGTTGTTTCAAAATTTCACACAATATGTGGGGTTAAAATGCGGCTCCCACAAGGGTAGAGCCCAGCATATAGTTTCCACAAGGGGACCCAGCGTATGTCATTATTCAAAATTGAAATTCTAAAGTCCAATAAGTATAATTTAAATAAATTTAAATAACAAGTTAATGATCACTTGATAGAAGGATATTTACATTATGATATTACTCCCCAAAATAAACATGAAAATAAATGGGGCAAAAAATATTGAGCCCATCTTTGAAAATAAATTATAATTATTTCAAGGAGGTTTGGGCTCTCTTAAATTTGTTTGATTGTGAAAGAGTCAAGATTAATTGTTCTATGAGAGGTAAGAGTTGGGCCCCACTAGTTATTTAGTATCTCTCCAAAGAAGAAATATGAAGACAATTAACTTTCAAGAAGAATTTATATTTTGGATATAACAATATGGTAGGCTCGTTTTCACACAACCTTCATAAGTGAAAAACCTATTTAGGGGACAAGACAAATTTACTCATCGTTATAACATTGCATATCTGGCAAAGGCAAAATAGTTTCATCAAAATGGGATTCTACACCGAATGACATAATGTTCAAGAAGCATTAAAAAATATAAAAATGGACTCATCATTTTTGGTATAGCATTATATATCTATGAGGTAAAAGACAACTTCACCGAAATGAGAAGTTACATCAAAAAATTAGTTTGTTGAAAGACAATAAAAACTTTCAAGCAAATGCAATTGGTGGGTATGAAGATAAACTCCACAACCCTCATCAACTATCCACCTTGCCCACATCGTGGGTTGGAATCAGGTATGATCATTCACCATGGCATTAAAAATTAAAGATTGCTATCAGAAATTGTCATTGTAATTGCCTTGGCACAATATGGAGAGTGCAGATACGACCTGTGAATTGTTTGAAAAGATTGTCTCAACTGGATGTGATCGCATAGCTGCCGAGGATGAAAGATATGCACAAAATCAAAGGATCAATATGGACTTCCAAGCACGTGCATTTGGACTGTGCAGAGGAAATTTGTTTCGGTGGATGTTTTGGTTTAAAAATGCTTTGGTAGATGCAAGCGCAATAAGGTGACAAAAACAAGAATTGTGAATTGCTTGATATGCCACCTTGCGGATTGCATGGTCGAATGGTTATACACAAAAATGAATTTACAAGAATTATTTTGTCAGCCACCAACAACAAAATAAGAATGTGTGCAAAATGCAAAAGCATAGACATGACATGCAAATCGATTGACAAAGATGTTTCAACAAAATGTGGTCTCATAGATTTGTTATGACCGCAAACCATACAGAAGATAGTGTAGCTAGGAATTCGGAAATCATCACAGCAAATCAATATTAGTCATAGCTCAATCACGAAAGCTCAAATGCAATGATCAATCCTAACACACTCAATAAAGACATGAAAACAAAACATTCAAGATTTGAAAATTAAGCAAACCAAGTGCAGATTTGAATGTCTCCTTCATGTGGCTCCATTGTCCTTCTTTCTCCTTCAAATAGCTTTGTTGTGGATCTCACCTACTAGTGCATGATCATGATATGAAAGCAAGTAGACAAGATGATTGCTCAAGAATACTCGAAGCGTGATTGATTCGACAAAGTGGTTATTTCGATAATGTGATTATTAGATAATGTGATTAGTTGGGGATCAGGGACTTTGATTGAAGAAATTCATCCAATTTATAGATAAATTGGAGAAAAGACAAGATTAGCATGAAAGTGATTCGAATAGAAATTCAAATCAAAAATAGCAAAATTATGACATGTGTATGACAAATTGCTATGCAAGGATTTATGACGATTTATGACAATTTATGACAAATTGCTATGCAAGGATTTATGACAAGATTTTGAAATAGAAATAGATATTTAGGAATTTAGGAGAAATTAGAAAATTAAGTTGGAAAATAATGACTTGGAAATTAGAAAATTGATGAAAATTAGGTAAATTAATTAATAATTTCGCATTCATTAATTAATTCACAAAAATAGGAGGAAATTAATTAGCCAATTAAATAAACATTTAATTGTGACAAGAAGACTTAGGATAAATAAATAAATTATTTAACCTAAAGGGGAGAATGACAATCAAGATTAAATGAATAAATCATAAAACCTTAGAAGATGAATTAGAAATGCAAAGACGACAATTAGGTCTTGATGTAAGATTGATTTGATGTCGATTCGATCATGATTTTGAATTGATAAATGATTTGATTGATAAATGCGCCGAGGAACAATGACAAATTGATCCAAATTGACATGATTGAGAAGGACAACGATCGATGACAAATCGATCGCAAAACGACAAGATTGATGACAAATTGATAAGGATCGACCAAAATCATGACTGAAAATTGTTATCGACAAGACCTAATTTGAAAGCGATAAAAATGAGGAATGCAGAAGAAGGACTCGATGCTCGCAAACGATAAAGACCAAGTGTGTGACATAGGAGAAATGTTAATGCGACACAAAAACTCTAAAATGAGACAATGCGCCAATGTTAAAATACGACTCCGCAAGCGTTGACCATTTTTAGGTGTCTACAGATAGATATACTAAAAACGCCTCCCACGCTTATGGATCTGCACAAATACACTAGAAAGATTTTCAAAACATTAAGAATAGAGGAATTGTGTCGATATTGAAGTTGCAGCTACCACAGTAAACATGAATGCAAAATATGAGAAGCATAGAAATGACATGTAACAGTTTGACAGACACCCCAAAGAACTGACGTCTCATGTTATGACGTGATTGTTGAATATGTCCAACAAATATAATTCATAGGGAATTGAAGAGGACATGGTCCTAATCATGCATTTTGAGCCAAATCAATGTAATATTTGCAAAAGATAAATTTGTGGAAAGAGCTTTAGAAGCTTTTGAGCAAACGGCAAAGCCGAATTCATAATTTTGACACTGTCCTTTTAGCCTGTGTCATATTGAGAATGCAGGTACTAGTTAATAATATTTATCAAAGCATATTGGAAACAAAAAAATTATAATGTTGAATCTACAAATGCTATGAAATACATGCTTAGGAAAACGCCATCTCATGAATACAAACTATTCACAAAACTTATCAATTGAAAAGGCTTAGGAAAATTTCTAGCGAATGGAATTGACAGGAAAATGGCGAGGTATCATTTCAAGAAGATCAATGTTCGTGGACTTGCAAAATATTTCTCCAAATACAATCGGCTGATGTGAAACCGAAATCCACGAACTTTGCAAACATCTTCCCTGCATGAAAATGGACAATTTTGATAGCACGTGGACATCCATCGAGGAGATTAAGAACAGGGGGATCTTCATGTTAGATGCTAAGTGTGTGAATTATTTCAAAAAATGCCTCGAAATAATGCGGTCTCATCATTTCCACAGGATATATCAAAATAGTTGCTTAAAAAAACATGAGATCTCATGGAACGCAATGATTGTGGTGTACACAAAATGTGTTTGTCTTAGAAACTCTCAAACAGATGCAATTGGTAAATGAACTTTGCTAATATCCTCTCAATGCTTAGTTACCAGAAACGAGAAACGAGAAATGCAACCGCAACGACAACGTGACGAGAAACGGAATATTTAAAGGTTGCATATAAGAAACGTATATATATATATATATATAATTATTTTACATAAATGAAAAAGCATGGAGTTTTATATATATTTTCATTAAAAAAATTTATTTCACATAAATAAAAAATATGAAGTTAAAGTTTCTAAAATACAAAACAATAGATATATTCGCATGCAAGTTTAAAACATGACATAGAAAACTATAATCTGCATCTACTAGTTAATCCAAAGTTAAGCCATGAAACATGCAATTTCACATGCCAAAAAAAATCAGTATGTCAATGTTAAATCGATAAAAAACAATTACTTTACTGTCAAAACTGTTTAAAACATTTACTTTACTATCAAACCTGTTAAAAACAATTACTTTACCATTTAAAACATTTACTTTACTGTTAAAAACAATTACTTTACCCCACTTATAATGGAAAACAATTATTTGACTGATAAATCAAAACAATGGAAAACATATTACAAACAAATTTCGCTACAGAAACGGTCGTTAGAAACGAGAAATGCGTTTCTCCCGTTGAAACAATGGGAGACCGTCGCGTTTCTGGCAAAGTTATATTTTATTTTAACTTTATAACAACATACAAATAGCTTAATAGAAGGTCATAACAAATATCTGCTAGTAATAAAGGACCGCCTTCCTACAGTTTACAAGGATGAAACCCTAAACTATATACGGTACAACGAGATAAACATGGGGGATCCAGCCTATGCACATAAAATATATAACATGACACCACTGATTACAATACAGTAATTTGAATCTATCAAGTAAATATCAAAAACTGCAAAGTGAATACAAGTAGAGGTTTAGGGTTTCCTTTAATTATCATTGTTTAACCAATCACAACATTGGCATAAATGCCAAATGAATTAGCTGTAAAGAGTGGTGAAGATGGTTAGATCAAAATAAGGTACAATATTTATGGGATTAAAATAATGATGATTAAATTATTATGTCAGCGGGGGGTTTTATTCACTAAGTGAGATGATTTGATAAACCTATGAAGGGCAACAACATTGAGCAGAAATATTGATTTTAGAAAAAATCAAAGTAATTCTTAATGAAAATATTTCACCTGAAGTGCCATTTGAGTGAATATGAAATTCCATTCATCAGAAGAAAAGATGGGGCAAATAATTTTGCCTAAGAAAAGTGTAGACATCTAAAAATGGTCAACGCTTGCGGAGTCATACTTTAACATCTGCACATTGCTTTATTTTAGGGTTTTTGCGTCGCATTAACATTTCTTCTATGTTGCGCACCTGGTCTTTATCATTTGCGAGCATTGAGTCTTTCTTCTGCATTCTTCATTTTTTTCGCTTTTGAATTTGGTCTTGTCGATAACAATCTTCAGTCATGATTTTGGTCGATCTTATCCTGTCTTATCAATGTGCGTGCTCATGTATCATCATTTTGGACATCGTCAATCCTAATCGATGATAGAATTAGGGTTTTGTCCTCTTGTCAATCTTGTAATTTTGTGATCGATTTGTCATCGATCCTTGTCCTCTTGTCAATCTTGTCATTTTGCGATCGATTTGTCATCGATCCTTGTCCTCTCCTCAATCTCGTCATTTTGTGATTGATTTGTCATCGATTCGTCATCGATCTTTGTCCTTTTTAATCATGTCAGTTTGGATCAATTAGTCATTGTTCCTCATCAATTGGCGCTTATCAATTGGTCTCCTTGTCAATCTTGGTCAATTTGTCATTTGATTTTTGTCAAACCAATCTCAATCATTTATCAACACTGGTCCTTTGTCAGTCAGAATCATGATCAAATCGACCCTACATCAATTATCTTTTGTCAAGACCTAATTGTCGTCCTTGCATTTCTAATTCATCTTCTAGGGTTTTATGATTTATTCATTTAATCTTGTTTGTCATTTTCCCTCTAGGTTAAATTATTTATTTATTTATCCTAAGTCTTCTTGTCACAATTAAATATTTATTTAATTGGCTAATTAATTCCCTCTCTTTTTGTGAATTAATTAATGAATGAAAAATTATTAATTAATTTACCTAATTTTCTATTTTCTTAATTTCCAATTCATCATTTCTAACCTAATTTTCTAATTTCTTCTAATTTCTATTTCTATTTTCAAATTTTTGTCATAACATCTTGCATAGCAATTTGTCATAATTTGTCATAAATTGTCATAATTTGTCATAACACCTTACATAGCAATTTGTCATACACTTGTCATAATTTTGCTATTCTTGTTTTGAATTTCCTTTCAAATCTCTTCATGCTAATCTTGTCCTCTCTTCAATTTGTTTATAAATTGGATGAATTTCTTCAATCAAGGATCCGAATCAATCACACTTCTAGTATCCTTACGCTGTCATCTCATCTTGTCAATCTTGCTTTCATACTATGCTTGTGCACTTGTAGGTGAGATCCACAAACACACTAATTTGAAGGAGAAAGAAGGACAATGGAGAATTTTGGAGGAGATATTCGCGTTTGTAATGGTTTACATTTGGTTTGAATGTCTTATTTTCAATATTTCTATTGAATGTTTTTAGGATTTCTTATCATTGCAATCTAGTTTTTGTGATTGAGCTAGTTAATATCTATTTGCTTTGATGGTTTCCAAATTCCTATCTACATTAATCAGAAGAAAAGATGGGGCAAATAATTTTGCCTAAGAAAAGTATTACCAATCAAAGCAGAATTACCACAACACAAAAATAAAATATTTTCACTTTTATTAGCAGTGGAAAATTCCATTCATCAGAAGAAAAGATGGGGCAAATAATCTTGCCTAAGAAAAGTATTACCAATCAAAGCAGAATTACCACAACACAAAAATAAAATATTTTCACTTTTATTAGCATTGGAAAATTATTTTCACACCAAGCATAATATACAATGACACAATTGAAGTTGCTAATCACAATATGTGTCTTCATAAGATATTTTAAATCGGTTGAACCTGCAGATAAAAGAAAAATGGAGAATATTTTATGGAAAAGGAAAAAGTATAACATCAGAGTTACTATTTTACAATGTTTTCATTTAGAGGGTAAATATTTTTCACGGGAGGCATTTCTCACATAAAATTTTGCCATGATATACATTATGATATTTTCTTATTCTGTGAGAAATATTATCCACGGTAGTGTGAAAGGAGAACAATATAGAAAAATATTTACAGAGGAAAACCAAAGCTTTGTTAATAAAATAATTAATTTATGATTTTGGTTTTAACGAGGAGTAAATGATTTTAATCTAATGAATGTAACGATTTGAAGCACTCCTTCATTTTATATAAGAAGGAAATCAGGACCGATATAAAAGGGGGAGATATCATCAACATATTTGTAATATATTAACTAAGACAGAATAATATAAGAAACAATACAGATGAGCCTGCTTTTCATTTCTATTTGGTGTAAAAGATTGTTGTGAGTGCTTTTTAATTCGAGCTTGTTAATTTGATTCTAAGAAATCAAAGGTTGTTAAAGTGCTTTTCTACATACAGTTGTTATTTTGTTATTGGATTGATTACTGTGTTAGCTTCTTTTGAGGAAATATTAAAATTGCTTGCATGATAATTGTCATAATAGGATTCACTCACTGAGTATGAAAAGATTAATAGTGGATGGTGTTTTTAACTGTCTAACAAGGAGAATATAGGGAAAGAAACTCATAAGTTTTCAAGCCCAATGGGTGAAGAAGGTACTGGTCTAAACCATATATTTATAATCTTATAATATTATATTTCATTTTTCAATTTTATGAAAGTAGGAGATAGGAGTAGGGTTAGAAGTTAAATTAGTCTATTCCAGAAGTTCATGTCATTCTGAGATAGAGATAAAAGATAAACTAAAGGAAGATTAAATCTGCTTAGTTGAAAGGTGCACCCACTTAGCTTTAGCAGAGCCTGAAGAGTAGGGAATTATAATCACATTGATTAATTACGTTAGTTGGTCAGAGTTGAGTGTTGAACCTGAACATAAGGCTTGGCCTACCTTTAGGGTTTAGCAACCTACAATTTTGAGCTCCAACAAGTTTAATGGCTTTTGTTGCATTTGATTATGTGTTTCATGCTTGTTTTGATTGAATTTAACCATTAACCCCTCTTGTGATCTTTCCCTTGGTTCAAAAGGATTAAAAAGAATGGTGCAAAATGATAAAACTGGTATTGATTTGTTGTGTGGCCTTGCACGTATTGTTGACAATAACATCATGCCTATCAATAGTTGTGTTGAAGTCCTTTGTTACACTCAAACCACTGGTCAAGTCAATCATTCTCTTCATATTCCTACATCCTTGCCTTTTGTGACTACATTCACATCTTCTATCATGACTACATCCACATAAAATATTAATCCTACACATATTGGTTAAGGGGGAAACCTTGTTGTATACACATAAAAATGGCTATGAGCGATTAAATAAATATTTAATAATTATTCTTCTATTAAATAGTTAATTTGATAAGATTAATTTATTTAATTCATTTCGTGTCTTTCTATTAATTAATTTAATTGAAATATTTTATTAATTAATTCATCTATCCTATTCCTCTAATTAATTAAATATCTAATATTTAATTATCCTTCTACTCAATTAATTAAATATCTAATATTTAATTATCTCCTTCAATCAATTAAATATCTAATATTTAATTGTTATTCTCCTATCCTATAGTCTCAAATATTAAATAATTTCTTAAATTATTTAATCTTTCTTATCCAACTCACCCTCCATCTCCACTTCATCTTCCCTTTGTCAACTCATCAAACATGTGGCTAAGGAAATTAATATTTCTTAAATATTAATCCATCATTTATCTTCAACCTCCAAACTTAATGAAATATTGTGTATGTACACATATTTCATAACCTTCTTCTATATTCTCTCCAACACCCCCTACATCTTAGGAAGGACTTGAGTCCACTTGTCCTCTCATGCCTAAATCTTCTCCAACCATCCTTAGATTCTCTCAGTCAGCAAACCAGTCAAAGTGAGATGAGTGACACTTGTCTTCTCCTTCCCCCTTTCTCTCAACCTTCACCTTTTCTCATAGGCATCCAAATCTGTAGATCTGATCATGACCATTGATCTGGGCCACATCATCTTATCCTCTCAAGGTCTATAAAATCAAGAGCTTCAGTTGAGAGAGAGTTAGACTTCAAGTGAATTTGCAAGCCAAATCATTTGTAAAACTTATGCATCCGTGAGTTTTAATCTTGAAGCAAATAACAATTAGCATTTTAGCATAATCGTTTTAGCATAATCATGTAGTATTGCATATCATAGTATCAATTAGCTACTAGTTATCAGTCCATTTTTCATATGCCATCTTGGAAGCTATCAATGCTTGTCTGAGAGAACACCATCTGCAACCAAGAACAATGGAGTTAGGACACAATGAGACATAAACCATGAAGGTAATATTAGTATTTTTAATTCATATGTATTTCATGTAGTTTCATTGGTTGAGTTTGGATTTCCTGTAGCATTTCCTTTGTATTTTGTAAAACTAACATGTTACAGGTAGCATTTTGATGATGAAATTCAAGTCGACACACTTGTTAATCAAAATTCGTATATACCTCTTTCTGTGAGTATTCCATTTGTATCTCAATCATCTCGCATACCTACATATCATAGTGTTACACCTCCTTACTCTCAACCTCCACCTACATACAATAATTTTACTCCTCCATCACAATCCAATATGTCCAATTTCAACCCATCCACTAAACCAACCATCAATAACTTAGCCCAAATTATTTCATCCCTACAACAACAGTTGGCTTCGATTACCCAATCCAAGTTTAATGTGCCCATATTTGATGTAGCAAGCCCATTATCTGATGACATTGTCCATGTTATCCCTCCTAAACATATGGAAGTCCCTCAACCGAAGTTATACAATGGAAAAGTGATCCCTTGACTCATGTGAAAACATTTTGAACTTTGCGTAGTGACTTTTCTCATGATCAAAGACATGGATAAATTGTTTACTTGAACCTTTAGGGATAAAGGCTTGCAATGGTATTGTTCTTTGCCTCCTTACTCTATTACATCATTTCAATAGTTAGCTAATGCTTTCATTCAACAATTTCATAATAATATTGGTCCTAAAATTACTTTGACTAATTTGATTCATTGTAAACAAGGTGTTAAAGAAAAAGTGACTTTTATTGGTATATATAAACATTTGTATTCTCAAATTGCTTATCTAATGCCTGATCATGATGTTATAAGAAATTTTATTTCTAATTTATAAAAAGACATTAGGGATAAGCTTATCTTTTATGAGTTTACTTCCTTTATGTAGTTATGTGTAGTGCTTCATAATTATCAGCTTCAAGTGAGCCAATTTGAATCATCTCCTTCAATGGCTCTGATTGATAAGAATGAGAGTGCTCAACAATCTTTTGCAAAGTTTAAACTGAACAAGGGATACATCAAGTTAAATAACAACATCAATACTCAAGTGGCAACCATGACATCAGGTGTGGCCCCTTTATCCAAATACTTTAGAAAAGAATGTACTCCTCTTTTTCAGTCTTTACATCTATAGCAGAATGTCAAAATTCATAGATAAAAATATGTTGGAACTTCCTCCCATCAAGCCAATTGATACCTCTAAACCTTTTCCATCCTATCATGATCCCAAATCATTTTTCCAATATCATCCTCAACTCGGTCATGATATTGAGAAGCGTTATACCTTAAGGAGTAGGATTCAAGACTTTATTGATAACAATACCATATTTGTAGTTCGTGTGAATGACAAAGGAAAGAAATTTGTAGCACCTCCTCATCATAACCTCCAAATCTTTACTAATCCTTTGTCTTCCCATTCTACTAATGCGGTTGAGTATGAACCTCTTGCATATTCTCTTGATGACCTTGGTGTTGAGTCCAATAATGTTATGAATCTTGTTGACAAACATATACCCTTTAAGGACCTATGCATTACCTTTGATCATAGTGAGACTATTGTTGCACCTGATTGCCCACTATATATCATTGTGAAGATAAAAAAACAAACTCTCACGAGGAGTTCTCATTGACCCATTATGTATGATGAATGTGATCATTGAAGAATGTCTCTATACTTCTCAATTGCATCAAGTAATATATGATAAATCTAATGTAATGTTCAAGGTGTATGATGGTTTCTCTTTCCCTACTATTGGTTCTATCACTCTTCTTGTTGAGGTTGGCACTAAGGGCATAGATGCGACTTTTTCTATCATTCCCACATCAAATCAATTTAATGTGAAGTTGGGACATCCTTGGCTCTCTTCCATAAAAAGTGATCCCTTCTACTATTCATAAATGTCTAAAATTTCCTCATAATGACACTATAATAATAATTAATCATAGTATGTATCAATCCACTGTGAGGCATCGACATGTTACTCTTGATTACTTTTGGCCTAAATAATTTGAGCCTCTTAAGCCTCAAAGTGATTCTCTTTTTCTATCTTATCAAAGGTGGAAGAATAAGATGATCTTATCTTTGACTAAGCCTAGAGATCCTAGACCTATTGCTCCTCCTCATGATGGACTTGGTATCCTTCCTACACCTTCTATTCCTCCTATATATGTTGCAGTCCCACCTCCTACATCCTACAAAGGAAAGCACCTGACACCTCTTATTTGACAACCTAGTAGACCTTCTCCCATTCCTCCTCCTTTAAAGAAAGATAACAAGCCTATGTTTGTTAACCCTCAAACTTCACAACCCTTATCTACAACTAAAAGAAACCATTGTGTGAGAGAACGTTGACAGAGATGTCGTGCTAAGGCTTGTGAACTTGTTTCTCAAATGTTTTCCTCCTCGAAGACACCAATTGTTGACTTATTCCCATTTGTATAGCTTTCGCATAACCCTAGGGAGGAAGTTCAACCTAAATCACTAAGATTAAAAATCCTTAATAAAAATGATGGTTTATGCTCTATTCATCTTAGAGATCCTATTTTTATTGATCTTGATGAAAAAATGGATGATGATGTTGTTCATGATAACAATTCTAATTCTAATTATTCTTATGATATGTATGAACTTGTTGATGTTGACAATGATTTATCATAACAATTTTCAAAAGCATTAATCCTAGCTCCTAGTGACAGACAAAGTGACTCATCATTAGAGCATGGTCCTTGTTTGGAACTTGCAATAGCTCCATCTAATGTGCTTGAATTTGCTCCTCTTGCATCTTGTCCACCATCCCAAAACAATGTTCAACAAGATTGAGAGGTGGATGATTTGCTTGATTAGCTTCATTCATGTTATATATTCTCTCTCCCCTCTTTCTTGTTTGTAATTTTTTTCCCCATGATGTGTTATGTTAGGTTCTATTTGGATGACTCTTGTCACTTTGTTGGTACAAGGAAAAAAAAAGGTCAAATATATTTTGACATTCTTCTATTTGTATCTCAATTCTTATATTTGTTGTCCCTTGTCTTGTCTACTTGGGGACGATGCAAAGCATTGAGATCTCTCTTGGTATCTTCCATGTTGACTCAAAAGACACATGTTCCTTTTATGCTTTGCATATCTACCCCCATCATTTTCTTGGGTATGAAAAATGTCAGTCCCCCTTTTCCTGTCTTGTTTTCTTTCTTTTTGCCTTTCTTTGTGTTTTTGTTTTGGGGACCTCGGAATCTTGGAACCCCAGAGTTTTGAAGTGCCCCTTTTATTTGTTTTTGTCTCTGCTTCAGAACCCAGAAGTTCCAAATCATTCTTTGTGCCTTTGTTTTCTTGTTGAAACCTCAGCATTTCGAAACCCTGGAATCATGAAGTCTCGTTCTTGTTGTTTGGTTCAAGACTTTGGAACTTCGAAACCTCAAAGTCCTGAAGTCTTGTTTGTGTTGTTTTATTGAAGACCCCGCAACCTCAGAACTCCAGAGTTCCTAAGTCCCTCTTTTCTTTGTTGTGTGGAAGCCTCAAAATTTTGGAATCCTGGAATCCTGAGTTCTTCGTGTTTTGTTGTTTTTTTGTTTGAGTTTTAGAATTTCAGAATCCTGAACTTGTTTTGTGTGTCATCTCGGAACTTCGAAACCCCGAAGCCCTGAGGTGTCTTTTTGTGTATGTCCCAGGGCCTCAGAACCTCGAAATCCTAAGGTCGTGTTTAGTGAGGTAGTACGGTCACCGAAGAAGGGGGTATAAATATGGCAACATGGGTGATTTTCATTCATTTGTGCATTCTTCCTTTGCAAAACTTGAGCTCTCCCTCTACACGATTTTCTTCCTCATGTGTTCATATTTTTTGGTTCACCGCCTTGCCAAGTCAGTTTGTTTGTTTTTGTTTTCTCATTTTTCGTATCATTTTAGCTAGGATTAGATTAGATTTTTCCAGCTTTCAATAAATTGGCCGTTTCATTTTTCTTTTTCGCAAGACCCTAGTTTCGGGGCTTTGAGATCAGGGGATCTTGAAACCTCGAAGCCCTTAAGTTTGACCCAACCCAACACCTCAAAACCCCGAAACCCCTTAGTTCTGAAGTGTTCATCCGATAATTTTACTCATATCGGGATTCTAAAACTCTGAAATCCTTGCGCCTTGTAATGTTGAGTATTTTACTCACCTCGGAATCCTGAAACTCTAGAGTTCTAAAGTGCTTGTTTGATGTAAGTTTTCCCTATCTCGGGATTCTGAAATCCCGAAGTCTATTTTGAAGCTATCTTACCCAATTCTGGAACCTCGGAACCCTGGAGTTCTGAAACTAATCCTTGGAGTGTTTTACTTACCTCAGAACCCCAGGGTTCCTAAATTTGTCTTTTGGGTCCTTTACCAAACCTGGAACCCCGGAGTTTCAGAGTTAGTTGTTTTGCCCTTTCCTTAACTCGGGATCCTGAAAACCTGAAATCAGCTCTTTTAAAGGGTTTTATGCCTCGAAACCCTGAAGTTCAAAAATATGTGATGATTTGATAATATAAAGTAATAGCTAATTATTGATCTTTTCTTGCAGGATAAAGAAGATTGATGGACCCATCCCCAAGCAAGAAAATAACTAAGGAGGAAGTGAAGCTTGACAAGAAGCTAGTAACAATGAAGTATCAGTATCAAGGGTAGACTCTCGCCTCAAAGATGGAAGATGAAGTTCAATGGGTGATTGATATTGAGATCATGCATATAGAGATTAAAGACATCAAAACCCAACTGACGCCTGCACCTCATACCCTTGAAACACCATACAGGAGAATTAAGAGATCAAGGTTGGTAGAGGCAACTATTTTTCCTCAAGCCATGCAGTCGCCTGAGCTTATTATGACAATTGCCCAACACTACCAACCAGATACAAGGCAATGTGTTGATGTAGATGTAAATGTGATTGTAGATCTTTCGCCCAACATGATAGGAATGACTTTTGGGATACTACTGAGGGAAGAGGTTCTAGTGACAACTGAAGAGCAGCCCACCTCTATATTTTTGAAGAATGCTTCTAATCACAAAAGACACATTAATGAAGCATGGCTCGAGGAACCAAGGAAGACATGGCTTGTTGGTTCCCTAAAACGCACTTGGTGGGGTTTTTGTGTTGCCCCCAGGGACAGAAACCAAGTTGGGCCCTTGAATCATGCGTGGAGGGGTCAGCCTCCAAACCGTTTAGGATACTCAGGGACTTGGACCAACAATATAAAAAGGATTTTTTGATTATCCTTCTACACTTTGGGCTCTACAAAACCCAAGAGGGTATTCCCTTAATGCTTCTGCAATCTCCGCACCACACTTGCAGATGGCATTAAAACAAAGCAGATGGTCTCACTCCTAAAAGGGGGCTCAAACAAAGAGCGAGAACGCTACATAGTGGCTAGCTCTCAGTGATCCTCGACCTGCTTGGGAGTGTGAGACAACTTTTCTACAAACAACATCATGCATAGAAAATGAAAAGATATTATGATAATATCATAGCTATAGCAAGCTATCAATGAGTGATGAGTAAAGAAATGTCATAGAATAATGACTAGAAGCAACAATCAATGTCTTATAAATTTAGGAAATTGAAATTGCATAATGCAAAGATAAATATGCAACAGAAACCTTAATCTAATAGCCAAAGATCTCGAGATAACATTGCCTTACAATGTATCTCATCTGTCTATCCCAACCCATAATACTTATTAGAATCCCTATATAAGCCATGTTAGTCTGCAAATCCTATATAATCAATTTATCCAGCCCCTTAGTCACAGGGTAAGATAGAAGAAACATGCATCATAACAATACAACAAAAGAGAAAAACCCTTGATCTTACTCATTCAAAAACATAACAGAGTCATACATTGCAGAAAATGAATTCAGACAATATTTTCATTCATTGCATAAGCTATTTTCTCTTACAAATTACATTACATATAACTCCTTCAAGAACCTACAAAAAACTAAGACACAAAACCCATTTTATTTGCTCTGCAGATTCCTGTTACAGCCTACTCATTTCACCTAAACCTACTATACATGACCAAGGATTTGAATCCAAGCTTTTTGGACCAAATTTCTCGGCCTCTGTCTCGTGGCCTTGATTTCCTTTTTATAGAAACGAGGGAGAAACAAGCTTCAGGCCAAAGGAGACACCTGTAACAAGATTATAAGATTGCTTGTTACTTTGTTAAAAAATATTCCTCACAATCTCCCAAAAGATTGTCCATGCTAGCGGTCACGATGAAGTAGAACCCAAAATTTCCCAACTGCATTTTAGTAGAAACAAAATCTTTGAGTTGTGTCATTATCACTGCAAATGCTTCCAAATGGATCGTGAGATACATCATCTTTGTTCTGTAGAGCATTCCCCTTCAGGAAGGGGAATTAGATACTGACAAGAAGTAAAGTCCACCCTAAACTACAGGCGAAGCTTCAACCTTCATGCCCAGGATCAGAGAAAATGGAAAGAGGAGATCACAGAGGAAAATGAAGTGAAGGGAAGGCATTGCAGCTTCCATGCCCATGCTAAGATGATCGGTTGCCGCCCCAATCCCAATCTTGTTCTGATACTTTTCCTCTATAAGGCTCCTCTTATATCCCTCTACCAATAAGTGATAGAGGAGTGACGGAGGATGAGTCCTACAGGGCTTGTTCTGATAAGAAACTGTTTCAAGCCTCCATTGACTATCCTCCCCATTTTCAAGACTCCATTGACTATAAGCATACTCACTCCCAGAAGGAATCCACCTAGTATCACAAAGCTCAATGTAACTCCTAGCACGATATGGCTCAAAAATTGTCTTCATTAGTTTAAAATCTTGAGAGAAAATAATGAACTCTCTATTCTTTCTACCAACCGGAGACACCACCGAGTTGTATTTATAATGAAAATACTTCTCTTAGCGATGTTCATGCATGGGAAAAATCATCATTCCAATGCTTTTCTACTCATCCTGCCAGCAAATGAACTCAAGAAACTATATCCATCAAATCGAGAAATCGTCAAACTTAAACCACTAATTCATTGCTTTTCTGACCAAGTTCACCTTATGTGAACGATCTTGTTTCTGATTTCTTCACTGCAGATTCTCTACTCTAGAATCCTCTTCCCGGATACTGTATCTTTATCTTTTGAAAGTTTCTCAGCAATAGTTTATTTATTTTTTGTCTAACTGTGAGAATCACTGAAAATACGCATCCTATGATTTTGTTGACAGGTCCTTGATCATCTCACTTCCAGCTCAAAAATCATCCTTATCCCTTTCATCTCTCTGAAAAAATTGATTTTCTCTCTGTGGTGGCAAATGAAAACATGCAGAATTTGCCACCTCAAGTGTTGCTAGCTTTATCCTGCAAATTTGACTTGACTTAACAAAACACCCTTGAAAATGGCATTTTGAAAATCATGTCGGTATTCACTTGTCTCTATTTGTCTTTGTTTTCCATGTTGGCATACCTACTTCCTTCTGCCTTTTCTTTCCCATGTGAATAATAGTGAGACAGTCTGAATCACTCCTTTTGAAAACCTCTTATGTTTCCAGGGTTGATTTGTCCAGCATGGCATATCGCATGATCACCATCAATCAATACTGATATTGACTTTCCAACGTAGCAAGTGAGTCCTTTAAAACTTGACGAAGCATCGCCAAATCATCCTAGAAACTCCGCTCTATCAGCTACCCTACTATCGAACTTGTTCAACCCGCCTGGGACACATGGCATCATCTCATGATGTCACAGTCCTTAATCTTCCTGCATCTTTCATCACGGTTTTGCAAGAGTCATCTGATCTTCTCACTCATTATGCGTCGCTTACATAGTTCACTCAATATTCATCGTTATCCCTCGAGCAACTTTTTTTCTTAAGTCAAAACATCTCCATCCTTTTGAAACTCATACAAATTCACGGTACCATTAGTTGCTCGACATTTAATCGAGAAAATAAAACTCAAAAACCAAAGTCAGACTTGGGGAATTGAGAACCTGCAGAAATATAAAAAGGGGGGCCTGACCATAATGCAAAAGACATAGTTTTCTTAAAAGGTGAGTAGGAAATAACATCTAGGGAAAGAAAGCAGTCCCCTTTTGATGATGGTAAAGACCCTCAAGCTTTAAAATGAAAAAGGTAACACAAAAATATAACAGGCCTATGGTTTACAACAAAATTTCATCTGAGAACATATAAACCTAAAAACCTTAAACCCTGAGGGCGAAAACAAAGAGCAACAGAGAATCAAAATAACTAAAATAATTGTCAGAGACACCAAATTTTGCATAGTCATTTTTAGGACTATCAGAGGCTCTAGTTGGGGATGACCATCACTACAGGATGGTACAAGGATGTTGAATCTCGGGTGGAGCAAACCAGCTGTAGAGCAGACCAAAAAGGGAACTACCTAGACAAGGTAGCCCAAAATAGAAAAGAAACCTACTCTTATATGTACAAGATCTAATCTACTACTCATGGAAAAGAAATACTTCAAGAGAAGTAAAATTCCAAGAATTGTTCATGAACAGGCAATTCAAGGACTACATCTATCATTTCTTGGAGTACATATGAAATGAAAACCCTCTCCCCTCTTGCTATGAATCAAATATGGGCCTAAGCAGATGACATCAATTTACCATGCCTTCCTTTGTCTTCCTTCCTGTCACTCCATATCTTGATCAAAACCTGTATCCAAAAACTTAATACAGTTTCTCTTTGTACAAGTTTCATGACTTGCATCTGTAATTCATCATTTTGGTATTAGCTTCTTTTCGAGTTCTATTATAACTCACCAAAGCTTCAACACTCAACTGTATTTAGTTTTCATGTTACCAACACAAGAATGAAAAAACTTGTATATGTCCATTAGGTTGCAAAGTTAACCTCCCTCCCCTGCACCCTATACTGTAGTTTGAGAAAATCAAACTCTGATTGATGGCCAAGGCCATCAAAAATGAAGCATCAGTGTTTTCCTTTATCAAAAAATTGATTTTTATCCACACATGTAATCAATGAGTTGAAAATATCACCATATACATGTTGACCACCTTCAAAAACATTTGCAAATTGCAAACCCATCTTGCACTTGATATCATCCAAGTCCCTTTTGATTGAGGAAACACTCAACTAGCAAGTAATCAAGAATTCTGACTTGTATTCTTTCACATTGCTATCGTCAAGGACAAATAAAACTTCTTGATCAACTTGGATGGCCCCTTCCTTATTATAAATACCATCCCCATAGGCGTCAGATATGCCTTCAACATTATCATCATAACCAGTCATGGAAAGAAATTGACCTTCATCGCAGGACATTAATTCAGTATTCACATTATGGTCAATCTTCACCATTTCTGAGTTTTCAACCTCCTCCTCATATAAAGGATTTGAAATCATATGAAAACCTTTCCCATAAATATTTAGGCAGAGCACGAGCTGATCTATATCTACATCCTCATAAAATAGTGCTTTAAAAACTTCAGTGAAACTACTGCCCACCTCAAATTCACACTCACCCCTATTAGGCATAAGGTAATCATAATCTGAGCTATAACAACTTTCAGCATCATAATATTCATTGTTGTAACTATCATAGGATTCAACAAAATCATCATGACAGCCCTGGCCCTTTTCTTTATCCTTTTCAACCACACCTGTTGGTTCATATGTGTTTTCATGATCTGAGAATTTAGGAATAATTTGATCTACTACATAAGGATTCTCTTGAAATAGGTTGGGTAACATGTCATTATTCATAATATTTGTTTCAAGCATATCTACCCAAACCATTTCTTCACGCTTATCACCATGAATATATCGGCATGGTGTAAGCTGAAGCATATCTTCTTTATTGGAGGACACCATGGAATTCTCTATCTTATCAGTAAAGAATGGTACAATAATATTTGAGGTTTTGCCATTACACACAATTCCCGAGAAGATAAATCTATCTCAGCAAAACCTTGCATCCTATCATTATCACTATCAGGTGTACACCATTCTAATTCTTCTTGATACAGGCTATCAGATTCACCTGAACCATAAGATTTAAGACAAACCCTTTGTGTGGCATCCTTACTGAAAGGAGCAATAATTTTATCACCTGATGTAGCCACTGAAGTTACCTCCATCTTTGTACCATTTGTATCATACAAGCTTTTACTAACCTTTTCTTCACTAATATGAGGAATAACCACTGTCTGAGACAAGTTTTCTTCACTCATATTTTGATTTGAATCATAGGTTTTAACATGTCTTCTGTGATCAACAAAAGTGTAAATGCTTTGGCATTGATCTCCAATTCTTGACCCACACTTTTCTTCAATATCTAGTATTTTTGGATAACAAGCTCTTGTAGTGAAATAACCCTTAAGGATTCCATATTTCAAATTGTTCTCAATATCCATTGCTATCCTATAAGCCTGGTACAAGGTTTGAGGATTTTTATCCCTTATTAAGTAGCTCATTTCTTCATCAAATGTTGTTAAGTAAACAACCAAACATACTGCATCATTTGTCTTGTAACTTTCAGGAATATTATCAAATATTCTCGCAATTCTGAGATTAAAAACAGGGAGCAATTCATCCTCTATTATTTTAATAGTCATGAATCCTTTTATAGCCAAACTTGGATTGACCCTCTCACCAAATTATTCTATAAAAGATGCATTCAGCTCCTCCCATGAAGAAATATAACTTACTGGTAAATATGAAAACCAGACCCTAGCATTCTCTTTTAAACATTGGACAAACAACTTCATGCAGACATCTTCCTAACTAATCTCAAAATCTCCTATTAAATCAAAAAACCTCTTCAGGT
Source organism: Cryptomeria japonica (assembly GCF_030272615.1). NCBI lineage: Eukaryota > Viridiplantae > Streptophyta > Pinopsida > Cupressales > Cupressaceae > Cryptomeria > Cryptomeria japonica. The sequence goes on along the minus strand of NC_081412.1, from coordinate 354,999,159 downwards.
GTTGACATGCTGATTCTGATCTTCTCCCGTTAAAATCTAGCAAATGTTACCTAACAAAAGTAGGAACAGGGTGTTGGCATGATTGAGAATGTTGTCATTATTGGCATAATTCATACACATGAGGTGATGCAGTTAAAGACTGATGACTGAACTGGTAGAGGATAGAAGACTATTTGTGATGAAGAGATTGAGATTGTCATTAGATCACTTGATCAATTATTTGTGTTGTCATTGATGGCAACTAATGTTAAATGATGTTAACTGATGTTTCCTGATGTTTGGTTTGTCATCTAAGTGATTCAGTCTACTAGAGACAGGGTTTATCAGCAATTTGCAAAAGACTGTGAAATAGGACTTTAACCAGTATTTGCAGAGATGTTTTACTTGAAGCGGATGATTGGTGATTTGTAGTTTGGAATGTAAGATTTTATCATGGTAATGAGTATATTATCGAAACCGCATCTTCTAATGACTATCAAAAGGCATGTTTATAATTTTTGATGAAGTTTTGCCAAGGTTTTAGTAGGGTTTTAGAATCGATGAAGAAATCATCAAACCGGTAATGATTTTTGATATGGTCATGATTGACATCAAGTTCACGTGTTGATGATAATGCGACACAAACCGCGTGAAATGTTTGAAAGATGTTTTGGCGCGTTTGGAGAGCAAATTTCTTGGGAATGTGCAAAGTGCTTAGCAGAATGAGCTAAGGGTTTGACTTTGTACCAGAACGACTTGTCGTGATGACTTGTGTTCATTCAACGGCTGATATTGATTTGATATTGATTGTAATGATCCATATGATGATCTGAAATGAGTTGTAAAGATATGTGATGATCTATGATGCAATTTAGGGTTTAGTGGTTGACATAGTGGAAAGCATTATTTATGATGGCTTAGTTGATGTTCATTGTGTCGGTGATCTAAGAGAAGAGTTTCAAGCCATACCTGAGAAGAGTGAGATCTTCCTAAGAATTGCAGATAGTGAAGCATAACTAGATCTGATTTAGCAAGTTGAGAAGTGCAAGTAACAGATCACTTTTTCACAGTTGTTCTCTAACTATTACAGCATATTAAATCCTTTAACCGGGTAGGTCCTAACAGGCCTTAATCTTGTAAATCCCCTAACAGGGTAGCTCTAAAAGAGAGTGGTAAATCCTCTCATGAGGTTGATCCTAACAGGTCATTAAGCTCTTAACCGAGCTACACATCCAAATCCCTTAACCGGGTGACTCCTAACAGGGTCTGCTACTAACAGGGCATATTGTAAGCTCCTAACAGGGCGTACTTCAAAAGAGTACAAATATTTGTGGGTACTAACTCCCACTGTGGTTTTTCCCTATGTGGGTTTCCATGTCAAAAATATGGTGTTCATGTGTGGAATGATTTTCATATGATGTTATTAATTATCTTTAGTTTATTCATTATTTTTGAATACACTGGTTATAGTAGTTTATCAGAGATTTATCAGTGATTACCGGTATTGTTTAATAAATTGGCATGTGGTAAATGAAGTTAGATTTTTTGCAAGGTTGATTTGGGTTTAAAGTTTCAAATTGGTCTTAATACTAATTCACCCCCCCTCTCAGTATTAATCAGATAACTACAAAATTTGGAAAGATAGAATGAAGATCTACATCAAAGGTATTGATGTACAATATTGGAAGAAAGTTGAAACAAAATATGTTTCTCCTACTACTACTCCCTTGACATCGGATGAACTCAAAGAGAAGCAAGAGAACATGCAAGCCTTAGAAGCTATTGTTAGTACTTAATCTGATTTAGAATATATTGATATTCAAGTATTGGAAACTGCAGGTGAGGCTTGGGAAAAGTTAGATATAATCTATGGAGGAGATGAGCATGTACAAAGAGCCAAAGAGGAAAGCTTGAGAGGAAATTTTGATGACATGAGAATGCTTGAAGGAGAAAATATTGCACAGTATGGTCAGAGAATCAAAGAAGTTGTTGGTGGCATAAAGAGTGTTGGAGGTAAAATGGATGATGACACAATAGTAAGTAAAATGCTCAGAAATCTTCAACCTTAGTATGCTATTAGAGTATCTGCAATCCAAGAGCTTAGATCTATTTTAAAGGATAAGGTAACTGTTGATTCATTGATTGGTAAGCTCACAGCTTTTGAGTTAAATAGTTTTGACAATAGTGTGACAAAATCTACTGAATCTACCTTTAAATCTTTTGTTACCGGTTCATCTGCTAGAAAAGGAAAAGATATATGTCAAAATCATGAGTGCAGGTCAAGTCATGGAAGTAACTGAGGAAATGAAGACAATGAAGATCAGGTGATGGAACTTGAGGCACTATTAGCAAAAAGATTAACAAGAGGCACCAGTAAGTATAAAGGAAAGCTACCTTTGAAGTGTTTCTCTTGTAGTAAAATTGGTCATATTGCTGCTAATTGTCCTAATGCTGATAAGATAGAGAAATTCAAAAAATATAAAGGAAAGGGCAAATAGCAATGTTATGTTGCAGTAGATGAAGGTGTGACCGATGAGGAGTCTGAAGATGAAGATGACAAGGAGGAAATTGTGTTTGTATCCGTGAAGGAGGAACTGACAGATGAAAAGGCACTGGTATCTCATATGGAGAATAGTGATGAATGGATTATAGACAGTGGCTGCTCACACCACATGACCGGAGACAAAAGTAAGTTCATAACCCTTGATGAATTTGATGGTGGTGTTGTTAGATTTGAAAATAACTCTCCCTCCAAGGTGAAAGGTAAAGGTTCAATTTCTCTAAATGGGAAGAGTAATGATGATGATGTATTTTGGGTTGATGGTCTAAACAATAATCTTTGAAGTGTTGGTCAGCTCAATGATAAAGGTTATTTGTTTGAGTTTAAAAGTGGAGTCTGCAAAATTATTGGAGGTAATGGTGAACTAATTGCTACCGGGAAGAAAACTAGAGGTAACTTATTCCATTTGAATAGTAATGTTAATAATTGTCTGGTTGCAAGAATGGAAGACAATTGGTTGTGGCATAAAAGATGTTGTCATGTTAATTTTGATAATTTGGTTAATGTAAGCAAGTCACTTGTATTGTAAGAGGATTGCCCCAACTTGTTAAACTAGATAGTGTGATATGCAAAGATTGCCAAATTGGTAAGATGAAATCTATTTCTTTCAAGAGAAAGAATTGTGCTTCTCAGAATATTTTAGATTTGGTACATATTGATCTTTGTGGCCCTATGAGAACAAATAGTTATTACAGTGATAGTTATTTCATTATTTTCACTGATGACTATTTTAAAATGATGTGGGTGACATTTTTGAAGGACAAATCAAAAGAATTTAGTAAATTTAAATCATTTAAAGCTCTAGTTGAGAATGAAACTGGAAAGAACTTAAATTGTTTAAGATCAGACTGGGGAGGAGAATTCACATCTAATGAATTTGTTAAGTATTGTGATGAACAGGGTATCAAGAGACAGATGTCAGCTTCGAGGACACCACAATAGAATGGCATAGCAAAAAGGATGAACAAAACAATAGGTGAAGCTGCTAGAACCATGCTATTACAGGGTAATGTACCTAAAATATGTTGGAGAGAAGCAGTCAACACTAATGTATACACAAAAAACTGGGTACTAGTAAAACGAGGTAACAATAAAACACCCTATGAGCTATGGTATGGAAAAACTCCTTGTGTAAGTTATTTCTAAAAAATTGGGAGTCAATGTTTTATTAAGAAAGATATTCACTGAGAAATTTGATGCAAAATCTAATGACGAAATCTTTCTTGGTTACTCTACTAGAAGTAAGGCATATAAATGTTACAATAAGAAAACTAAGAAGATTATTGAAAGTGCTAATGTGAAGGCAGATGATCTCTCTAGAAAGTCATAAGGTACCAGTAGATCTAAGCCTGAAAAAGATGATGAGAAACTTGTGATTATTGAACCGGAAGCATAGAACAATGAAGAACCGGCAAATGGAGAATGTGGTGCTCAACCGGTAAGTGATGACAGGGATGAAGAAAATGAAGAACAAGAAGCAGAAGATACAGAACTAGTACCGGTATTGCCCAGGTATGTCAGTTTAAACCAATCACAAGAGCAGATAATTGGTGATAAGAATGTTGGTGTGCAAACAAGGAGGAAAATGAGAGAAAACTCTTGTTTGATATCTATAATATAACCCAAAATAGTAAAGGTATCACTGAAAGATGATGATTGAGTTAATGCAATGAATGAATAATTAGTTCAAATTGAGAAGAATCAGACATGGTCACTTTTTCCTAGACCGGAGGATAAGAATGTAATTGGAACAAAATGGGTCTTTAGGAATAAGTGGGATGAAGAAGGAAAAATTGTAAGAAACAAGGCGATATTAGTCTACAAAGGGTATGCACAGGAAGAAGGTGAGGATTATGGAGAGACCTTTGCACCGGTTTCTAGATTAGAAGGAGTCAGAATGCTACTAGCATTTGCTGCATATAAGGGATTCAAATTTTATCAAATGGATGTCAAATCAACCTTTCTAAATGGGATTCTAGAAGAAGAAGTCTACATTGAACAACTCGATGTATTTTCTCTATCTGATGATAAAGACATGGTATGTAAATTGTATAAAGCACTATATGGTCTAAAGCATGCACCAAGAGCATGGTATGAGAGGTTACATGCACATCTGATCAAAATTAGATTCCAACTTACCAGTGAGGACAACAACATTTATTTGAAGATTGATGGAGAAAAGATGTTGATAGCAGCAGTGTTTGTAGATGACATAATTTTTGGAGGAAATGATGATATGTGTATGAATTTTGCTGATGTAATGAAAAAGGAATTTGAAATGTCTCTAATCGGTGAAATAAAGTTCTTTATTGCGTTACAGGTCCAACAACTAGATGGTGGTATCTTTATTTGTTAGAGAAAGTATGTCAAAGAGGTGTTGAAGACATTCGGCATAGAAGACTGCAAACCAGTAGGATCACCGATGGTGACAGGCTACAAGTTGTCCAAACAAGATGATTCTCGTACTGTTTGTGAAAAAGAGTACATGTCTATGATTGGTAAGTTGCACTATGTTGTTCATAATAGGTCAGACATTGCTAATGATGTTGGATTAGTTGTCAAATTTCAGAAAGAGCCTAAGGAAACACATTTAGTGGCAATAAAGAGAATTTTTTGGTATCTCAAAGGAACAATAGACTACGGTTTATGGTATCTTTGTAAAGGAGATTTTAATTTGGATGTCTTTATTGATGCAGATTGGGAAGGTAATGTGGATGACCGAAAAAGCACAACCGGTGGAGATTTTCTTCTTGATGGAAGATTAGTGGCATGGACGAACAAGAAGAAAACATGTATTTCTCAATCTACAGTTGAAGTAGAGTATGTTGTTGCATCCATGAATTGCACGCAGGCAATATGGATGAGACATGTGCTAGAAGGATTCAAAATAGATATGTCTGAACCGGTGACTATCTATTGTGATAATACAAGTTCAATAAATATTTTTAAGAATCATGTACTTCACGCTAGAACCAAGCACATTCAATTGAAGTATCATTTTCTAAGGGAAAGAGTTCAAGAAAAACTAATCAAGATAGAATATGTGAAGAGTAAAGATCAGATAGCTAATATCTTTACTAAGCCCTTACCAAAGACCACCTTTGAGTTTCTTAGAGGTAAACTAGGGGTTAGACCCCTACACCGGAAGAACTAGAATGATGGAGATGCATCAATCCTGTGGATCTAACGTTTATTCTTCATTAAGGATTGATGAGGTGCTAGCTACTTTGTAGGGGGAGCAACTCGAATATAAAGTTCTTATTTAATGATCTAATATAATGATTAGATACAATGTTCTGATTTGGTTAGGAGAGATGATGATGACAGAAGCAGTAGTAAAGAAGATTGGTGATGCACATACACCTTTGGCATTGTTGTCAAAGGGGGAGAAGAACAAGATCAGATTTGGGAGAAGAACAAGATCAAATTTGGAAAAAGAAGAAAATCAGATTTGGGAGAAGAACAAGATCAGAGAAGTTGGAGAAGACAAAAGAAGGAGACGGGCAGATGATATGAACCGACAACATGTAGCAGTTATGGTGTAACAGTGATGGTGTTGCAATTTGATTGATATATCTTATTGGTGTTGCCATCAATGCCAAAGGGGATATTGTTGGCATGCTTGAGATTGTTGTCATTATTGGCATAATTCATACACATGAGGTGATGCAGTTAAAGACTGATGACTAAACTAGTAGAGGATAGAAGACTATTTGTGATGAAGAGATTGAGATTTTGTGATTAGATGACTTGATCAGTTATTTGTGTTGTCATTGATGGAAACTGATGTTAAATGATGTTAACTGGTGTTTCCTAATGTTTGGTTTGTCATCTAAGTGATTCAATCTACCAAAGACAGGGTTTACCGGCAATATACAAAAGACTGTGAAATAGGACTCTAATCGGTATTTGCATAGATGTATTACTTCAAGCGGATGATTGGTGATGATTGGTGATTTGTGGTTTGGAATGTAAGCTTTTATCATGGTAATGAGTATCTGACCAAAACCGTATCTTGTGATGACTATTGGAAGGCATGTTTCTAATTTCTAATGAAGTTTTGCCAGGGTTTTAGAACCGGTGAAGAAATCATCAAACCGGTAATGATTTTCGGTATGGCGGTGATCGACATCAAGTTCGTGTGTTTATGATTGCACAGCACAAACCATGTAAAATGTTTGAAAGATGTTTTGGTGTGTTTAGAGAGTGAATTTCTTGGGAATGTGCAAAGTGCTTAGCAAAATAAGCTAAGGGTTTGACTTGTACTAGATCGACTTGTTTTGACGACTTATGTTCATTCAACGGCTGATATTGATTTGATATTGATTGTAATGATCCATATGATGATCTGAAATGAGTTGTAAAGATCTATGATGATCTATGATACAAATTAGGGTTTAGTGGCTGATCTAGTGGAAAGCAATATTTATGTTGGCTTAGTTGATGTTCATTGTGTCGGTTATCTAAGAGAAGAGTGTGAAGTCGTACCTGAGAAGAGTGAGATCTACCTAAGAGTTGTAGATAGTGAAGCATAATTGGATCTGATTTAGCAAGATGAGAAGTGCAAGTAACATATCACTTTTTCACTGTTGTTCTCTAACAATTACAACAGATTAAATCCCTTAACCGGGTAGGTCTTGACAGGCCTTAATCTTGTAAATCCCCTAACAGGGTAGCTCTAAAAAAGAGTGGTAAATCCTCTCATGAGATTGATCCTAACAGGTCATTAAGCTCTTAATCGGTCTGCACATCCAAATCCCTTAACAGGGTGACTCCTAATAGGGTCTACTTCTAACAGGGCGTATTGTAAGCTCCTAACAGGGCGTACTTCAAAAGAGTAAAAATCTTTGTGGGTACTAAATCCCATCGTGGTTTTTCCCTATTTGGGTTTCCACATCAAAAATCTGGTGTTGATGTGTGGAATGATTTTCATGTGATGTTATTGATTATCTTTAGTTTATTCATTATTTTTTAATACACCGGTTATAGCAGTTTATTAGAGATTTATCAATGATTGTCGGCATTGTTTAATGAATTGGCATATGTGGTAAATGAAGTTGGATTTGTTGTAAGGTTGATTTGGGTTTAAAGTTTCAAATTGGTCTTAATAATTATTCACCCCCACCTCTCAGTATTAACGGGATCCTCATAGAATTAACACAGGGTTTGGGAAACCCTCAATGCCATTAAAGTTTAACAGTTTGTATCTTTAAATAGAAAATATTTTGTTATGTCTTGACAACAAGTGCATATGTTTCATGTTTACACTAAAAATTTATTTGGGGCATATAAGCAACAACGCATCTATTTAACAGTCTTACAATATTACAATGTATGACTCGGAAACATACTTCGCTCACCTTATTACAGGCTTTGCAAATAAAATCCAGAAGTATTTAAGAAAATTATGTTTATTTCCCTTCTTAGTGCTTATCTCACTTAATAGGTAAGTATTACATACAACTGACTTTCATGAAAATACATCGAACTCATGAAAATCCAAAATACCTGGAAGTAGTATAGTAGTTGGAACTTAGGTTTGTTGTTTCATTGCAGAAATACGCTTCTGGGTTCTTAGGTCAAATTTGACCTAGTACTGGTACTCCTTCTTCTTTGTCATGTGAATTCATTCCTCAACTTGTCAAGGTACTTCACCATAAGAGCTCAAATCTGCTTCACTTCTATTGTAGGCTCCTTAGTTCTTAGTTTTTCTTCAAAAATCGCAGAGTCGTCACCCACAATTTGTGAGATATCTTCTTGTAATATAGACAAATCTCAACAGAATTTACATTGAAATGTGAATTGCAATAAATTCCCAAGCAACATTTATGAGAATTGACTCAACTGACAAATATTTGGACTACAAGGGATATTGGTGGTTCGGACAGGGTAGTCTCTATCACTATGACCATTTCATCTTTTCTCAACGAGAGATTCTAGACTGCTATTCCCCATCAGAGTCACCATTTTTTGTTGGTTCCCCAAAACGCACTTGGCGAGGTTTTTGCACTTCCCCCAGGGACAGAAACCAAGTCGGGCCCTCAAATCATGCTTGGAGGGGCTAGCCTCCAGACCGTCTAGGATACTCAGGGACTTGGACCAACAATATAACAAGGATTTTCTGATTAGCCTTCTACACTTCGGGCTCTGTAAAACCCGGGAGGATGTTCCCTTAATGCTTATGCAATCTCCACACCACACTTGTAGGTGGCATTAAAACAAAGCAAATGGTATCACTCCTAAAAGGGGGCTCAAACAAAGAGGGAGAATGCTACAGAGTGGCTAGCTCTCACTGATCCTCAATCTGCTTTGGAGTGTGAGACGACTTTTCGACAAACAACATCATGCATAGAAAATGAAAAAGATATTGAAGAGGGGAAAAGGTTAGTGAGGAGGATTTAGTTAACAAACCATGCAAATCAATCATAGAAACATATGAAATTGAAAGACATAATTTGAATCACACAAAAAAAAGAATGAGATGCATATACCTCACAAACCTTATACCTTCTCCTTTGGATGGATCTTGATGAAGTGAAGGCGCCCTTGGATGATGCTCCACTTGATGTGCTCCTCTTGCTTGCTTGATGTGAATGGCTTTCCAATGTTCTGCACAAAATGAGATGGATCTTGAGGGATGATAGGGATGAGATGATCAAGTATGGATGGGAGATGATTTTGACATGATAAGGGTGCCAAGATGACTTTTCTAGGCTCAAATTAGCAGCATAAGATTACTAAACTTGGAGATGGAGAATGAAGGGATGGATTCCTCAATTTATAGGAACAGGAGAGGAAAAATGGATGGTTAGGATGGATTCAAGATGAAGGGCTAGGATTTCTTGTGAGCTCACACAAGGCCCAAGAGAGGGTGTGGAGACCAAGAGATATGCCTTAAAGGAATTTCTTGTCTCCACACTCCTCAAGGTGCATTGGGAAGACTTCCCAATGTGCCTTGAGAAGAGCAAGGGATGTGACATTCCTTGAAGAATGGGGAGGGGGAATTTAAAATTCTCCAAAAAGGGATGATTATGGGGATTGGAAGAATAAGAAGGAATTAAAAATTCCTTGGGAGAGGAGATGCCTAGGGAAATGTGGGATTTTGAAAATCTCACATTCACCTAGGAAAAGAGCATTTAAAGCTAGTGGTTGGATGGAAGGGACAAGGAGTTGACTTTGTGGTTAATCATGATGATTAGCCACTAGCAACTCATTAGGAGGGGGATTAGAGGAAAGATTAGGTGGGATAGGATTTGTAGGAGGATTTGACTAGGAGAGAGAATGAGTGGAGGGATTTAAAAATTAGAAGAATAAGGTTAAGTGAGTTTAGGGAATTTCTAGAAGACTTTATTAGGTTAATGATGAATTAGGAAGATTATTTGTAGGAATCATGTTGGTTAACTAATTAATTGAAATTAATTAGCTAAGAGGAAGATTTGTGAGGATTTAATATTTAGAAGAATAAAGAGAGATTGATTTATTAAATAAATCAATTACATACTATAGTAGAAATATTAATTATAATTAATTAATATTGAGGAGAATTTGAATTAACATAATTAATTAATTAATTATGTGAGGAACTAAAAATAATTAAAATAATTATTTTTTAAGTGTCTACAGATATTATGATAATATCATAGCTATAGCAAGTTGTCCATGAGTGATGAGTAAAGAAATGTCATAGAAAAATGACTGGAAGCAATGATCATGTCTTATCCATTTGGGCAACTGAAATTGTAGAATGCAAAGATAAATATGCAACAGAAACCTTAATCTAATATCCAAAGATCTCGAGATAACACTACCTTACAATGTATCTCATCTATCTATCTCAACCCATAATACTTATTTGAATCCCTGTATAAGCCCTGTTAGTCTGCAAATCCTATCTAACGAGTTTAACTAACCCCTTAGGTCAAAGTGTAAGATAGAAGAAACATGCATCACAACAATGCAATAAACAAGAAAAACCCTTGATCTTACTCATTCAGAAACATAGCAGAGTCATACATTGGAGAAAATGAATTCAAAAAATATTTTCATTCATTTCATAAGCTATTTTCTGTTACATATAACTCCTTCAAGAACCTGCAACAAACTAAGACACAAAACTCATTTTATTTGCTCTGCAAATTCCTATTACAGCCTACTCATTTCACCTATACATACTATACATGACCAAGGATTTGAATCCAAGCTTTCTGGACCAAATTTCTCGACCTTTGTCTCATGGCCCTGATTTCCCTTTTATAGAAACAAGGGAGCAACAAGCTTCAGGCCAGAGGAGACACTTGTCATAAGCTTATAAGACCGCTTATTATTTTGTTACAAAATATTCCTCACAGCCTCCCAAAATACTGTCCATGCTGGCAGTCACGATGTAGTAGAACCCAAAATTTCCAAACTGCATTTTTCGTAGAAACAAAATCTTTGAGCTATGTCATTATCACTGCAGATGCTTCTAAATGGATCGTGAGATACATCATCTTTGTTATTCGGAGCATTCCCCTTCAGGAAGGAGAAATAGATCCTGACAAGAAGTAAAGTCACCCCTTAACTAGAGGAGGAGCTTCAACCTTCATGCCCAGGATCAGAGAAAATGGAAAGAGGAGATCATAGAGGAAAATTAAGTGAAGGGAAGGCGTTGCAGCATCCATTCCCATGCTAAGATGATATGTTGCCGCCCCAATCCTAATCTTGTTCTAATCCTTTTCCTCTGTAAGGCTCCTCTTATAGCCCTCTGCCAATAAGTGACAGAGGAGAGATGGAGGATGAGTCTTCTGGGGCTTGTTCTGATAAGAAACTGGTTTCAAGCCTCCATTGACTATAAGCATACTCACTCCCAGAAGGAATCCATCCGGTATCACATACTATAGTGATAATATTAATTATAATTAATTAATATTGAGGAGAATTTGAATTAACATAATTAATTAATTAATTATGTGAGGAACTAAAAACAATTAAAAGAATTATTTTTAAGTGTCTACATTTTGCCCCTCTTTTACGCAACAACAATTTTGGCGATGTGTAGAAGATAGAAGAAGAAACGGATGCCCCAGCGTAAAGCGTGGGAGGTGTATGCCCCCTCGAGAATTTTTTCAGAAAAAAATACAAAAAATTCTCGAAAATAAAGGAAGAAGAATTTGGATGGAAGAGGTAAGCGAGGAAGAAATATGAAGCAGTCGTGAAGAATTTGGAAAGAAGAATAGGAGATGCAAGACCGCGGAGGAAAATGGGCCCTCACGGGGACCCATATAAGCCACAACGGGCCCAATGAGGGGTCATTGTTACACACAAGCCTTGGAGCCACTCAAAGAGAAGAAGAGGAGAAGGGGAGATGGACCGCATTCCAGTTCATGATCACCACGCTAAGAGGATCCGATGATTCGACCAACCGACGCGCTATGGACCACCGGTGAGTGGGACTGTGCCCCTTTTGAAATTTTGATTTTGGATAAGTTTAAGGGCTAGAAATAGGGGTCAAGTTTAGGCGAGGCACTCACGTTGATCGTTGTTTCAGCGTGCATGCCCCTAGGCCAGCGCAAGCGCTAGCGATCAGCACGGGCGCTTGCGTAGGGTTGGTTAGAATAGGGGGTTTTGGGAGGGGAATCAGGGGATCATCGTGAGTGCGAGCGGTCGTGCTTTGACGCAGGTGCCCAAGGGATTACGCAGGCACTCGCATTAACGGGCCCGGGAGGGCGACAAAAGAGGGAAGGGGTTTTTGTGTTGGCGTGAATGCCTGCAAAATGGCACGAGCGTCACAGTTTTGGTGCAAGCGCCTGGTAAATCAGCACGTGCGCCTAGGATGAGTGGAAATGAAATTTTGGCTTAGAATTTTTGGAATGGGGGGAAGGGCATGGTTGGTTATGGAGTTCAGGAGGGGGTTTTGAGATGTGAAAGTAATGATTTGGTGTAATGGATGCAGGTGGAGAGGGGACCACTGGCTTCGAGAGAGCATTGGCCTGCCATGATGAGTCTATGTCATGAGTTAGCCTGTAATGAGCTGGAGGTGCTAGTTGCGTTAGGGTTGCATTACGTAGGCAGGTGGCCGAGGATACGAGCACATACTGCCATGATGACAACGTTGGTGGAGAGGTGGGATAGTCGGTATAACACCTTTCGTTTGCCGACTAGAGAGGCCACAGTCACTTTGTTAGATGTTTGGAGGATCTTGAAGAACCTCGTTCATGGTGTAATCCCTGAGTATCACTTGGACGCAGTTGATATTTATCTGTGAGAGGTGTGCGAGTATGAGATGCCACCTGTGTTAGACAGGAGCAGGATGCACTTGGGTCAAGTGATGGGTGTTCGACAGATTCCTCGATTGGTTTTGGTGATTTGCGGATTCCTGAGTGGGCAAATCATTCCAGATTTGGGTGGCCATGGATTTCCTCTTGGGTGGAGCAGATGTTTGTACTTCATGTTTCATGATGGTTAGTAGGTATGCGTGGGGTGCGGCGATTCTAGCCCAACTATATCATGATATGCATCTGGTGGTCTACAAAGAGTACGTCAATTTATCTGCAGGGGTCACATTGTTACACATCTAGGCGTGGGAGCATATTGCAGTGACTCGGCCACTGGGGGTTCAGGACAGGTGGCCATGACACTCGTTTGTGGACAGGTACAGGGGACTACTGCACTACACACATACAACGTCTATGTGGTTCTGGAGGAGGATTCTAGATGAGCTGGCGCAGTTCACATGGAAACCATTTTTGGGATGTGAGCGGTGGAGAGATGACTGGCAGCTTCACTGGGCAGGAGTGGAGATGTGGATATTTGGGAGATCAATCTACATCATGGAGTACTATGCTCCATTCAGGGTGGCTTGACAGCTTGGACAAATATAGGATATAGTCGGGGATATTCTAGTGTATCCCGAGATTACATGGGAGGTGAGGTATTGGGGGCCTACAGCGAGTCCCTTGGAGGGTCGGATGAGCTTCCAGATATCATTTCACATAGTCTGGGATGACCGGATGGGGGCAAGGGAGGATCTAGGCATGACAGGTGGTTACAGGAGCTGGTGGGAGGGGCACTTGCCAGTGCGGCTTACCATTCCTGGAGTTTTGGATGATGAGGAGTTGGAGCCAGGGGTTGATCAGGTGGTGGGTGGGGAGGATGATGGCCCAGGAGAGAGAGTTCTAGTTCATGCAAGGCGTGGTGTGGGCGGACAGCAGAGGAGAGTCTGGGTTGTGTGGCGGAGGGATCCAAAGGAGGAGGAGGGAGACAGAGAGGATGCCCCAGTGGGAGAGGTTGCAGAGACTGCAGTTGGCGAGAGAGAGGAGGTTGTAGTTGGTGAGGGAGGGGAGGTTGTTCCTATGGACATCCTTGAAACATAGGCGGAGGAGAGGGGAGGAGTGTCGCAGGCTGATTTTGACCATGTTTAGCAGGAGTAGGATACCTATAGAGCGAGGATTCATTCAGTGGAGGACGAGCTATAGGTAGAGAGGGCTCAGAGGGAGAGCATGGGGGCAGAGGTGGAGTAGTTGAGATGGGAGATAGTTGATCTAACAAAGAGTCTCCATACTACCAAGATAGAGGTGGATGCCTTGAGGGCGGAGGGGGAGGAGGCAGAGAGGATGCTAGAGGAGGCCTGGACAGGGACAGCCATAGCAGGACTACAGGATTCTCTTCATTGACAGGATGTCGAGTTAGAGGGATTACTGGCCAGAGTGCAGAGGGTGGAGGTGGATGCGACACAACTACGGGGGGAGAGGGATGCAGCCCGCCAAGCATTGGTTCTTGCAGGATTGGTGTAGATATTTTCTGATAGTTTGCAGCAGCGGGAGAGGGTGGAGAGGTCAGCCTGAGAGGCATAGTATTATAGGGGGCTATATCACAGAGTAGTGCCTACAGGACAGCGAGCAGCCTCGTACACTGAGAGTGTGTAGTCTCACAAGACCCATAGTCAGCGACCGACTCAGAGTTAGCAGACAGGGGGATCAATGGGTTTTTGGCCACCAGCAGGGGGAGTTTATATATATATATATATATATATATATATATATATATGATTTGATTGGTGATAGATGATGTGTAGCATTTATTGTGATGGATTATTTTTGTTTTTCTTATGATGTCATAGATGGATGCAATTATGGATGAGTTATGTTGACTTATTTGTGATGCAGAATGGATGCTTATACATGTATGTATAAGATGGGTTGCTAACATGTTTTTGGATGCAGGATGAGTGATTTTTATGCTTTATGTATATATGCAAATGTGTGATGGATTCCTAGATGTGAGAATGATTTATGATGCAATCTAAATGTTTTGTGAAAAAATGAAATAAGTAATACAATCTATATGATGTGAATGAATAATACAAAGAGTGAATATGCCAATAATAACACAATGATCTTAGATAGAAGAATATGGAATAGATGGGAAATGGGGGAAATTGAGAACTCCATGAGATTTATTGAGTTTAGGATTTTATGGAATGATAGTGAGATTTTGTGCACAACAAATATGGAGAGCCAACCTAGTTTGATATTGCCCTGGGTGACTTGCACCACTAATTAAAGAAATCGGGATGCCATGAGAAACCCAGGGCGTGGACTAACTCTTAGACAAACGGGAATTCCTTACACACAACTATGCAAGTGTTAAGAAACACTAATACAAAGTTGTGGGTACGTGCAAGGAGACCCTCATACACACTAATAACTCTTGTACACGAGAAGGTAAGTGTTGACAAACACTAATACCAGGTCATCGGTTTATATAAGAGAGATACAAAACATGCCATTATGTGAAAATATGCCCCAGTATGCGCCTATTGTAACATACCTGGATATGGCAAATCTAGGCAGTCGTAGATAGTTGCAGTCGTAGGGAAAAAGATGTGAGTCTAAATGAAAAGATCCAACAAAATCTAACAAGTCACCTCTTTGAGGAAGACTAGGATGGAGGATTGGGTTGTCATGCGAGGGAAGGAATCATCCCTAGGGCAAAGTGGACTTGTGGATTTAGGCAAGTGATTTTATGGTTTTTTGAAGAGTGACTTGCGGACTTGGGATTGTTTCTTAAGACTTCTTGAAGCTCAGACAAAATCACAAAAGCTCGGTTTAATGGGACATTCCTTGTTCATGACTCAGGCGAAGACTCATCATCATACACGTGTTTTTATTGGGAGGCGGAAGGGAGGGAATTTTGCGAATGGGTGGACTAGATGGAGGATGATTTGCAGTGTCGACCTAATAGATAATGGATCCGGTTATTTACCTTGGCGTCTGCATGGAGGTTTTCACCAAGGTACTTGTCCATAGCGCCAACAAAGTGGTTTTCACTGGTGGATGAAAAAAAAAATATTTTTATTTCTTTTTCTTTTTTTGTGTGTGTGTGTGTCACCGGGTGCCTGTTTGCTAGGTTTTCACCAAAGTGACGCTTTTTTCAGGATCTTTTTCTTATTATTTTTTTAATATTTTTCTCGATTTTTTTTATTTATTTTTTTTCTACAATTTAAGACTTTCTGAGGACTAGGCATAAAATCTTTTGAGGTGTATGATATTCATTGGATCATCCAGAGGATCGCCTTCAGGAGTAGCCAACTGACAAGCTCCTGATCCATACTTTGTTGTGATTACATATGGTCCAAGCCAATTAGGCTCGAACTTGCCCTTCTTTCCTCTTTCTTGTATTATTTTCTGATTCTCCATGAGGACAAGATCACCAATTTGTAATTCTCGGGTTCTGAATTTTTTGTGATAACTCATGCGCAGACGGTTTTGATATACCTAGAGATGATTCAAGGTCTTGAGGTGCCTTTCATCTAACAATTCTAGTTCTTGTAAGCGGGCAATTCTGTATTCCTCGTCTGGTAAGATATTTTGTAGTGATACCCTTAGAGAGAGGATCTCGATCTCAAGGGAAAGGATGGCTTCGGAGCCAAAGACCAAGGAATAAGGGGTGGCGCCTGTGGGGGTGCGGATGGAGGTGCAGTAGGCCCACAAAGTGGGATGGAGTTGGAGGTGCCAATCAAGCCAGCTTCATTGACTGTCTTTTTGAGGATTTTTATTAGGGTTTTATTAGAAGCCTCACCTTGGCCATTGCCTTGGGGGTAATATGGAGTGGAAAAGCGATGTTGGATATTGAATTTTTGGCAGAGTTCTTTGACATCCTAGTTTTTAAATTGTCTGCCATTATCTGTAATGATAACTTTTGGGATTCCATATCGGCAGATTAGGTAGTTCAGGATGAATTTGGATATTTGCTTGCCAGTGGTAAAAGTAAGAGGGATAGCCTCTACCCACTTGGTGAAATACTCGGTGGTGGTGATAATGAATTTATGTTCGTTGGAAGATGGAGGGTGAATTTTCCCAATGAGATCGAGCCCCCACTGCGAGAAGGGCCATGGTGTAATAAATGGCTGCAATTCTTGAGACGATGCAAGAATCTTGTCACCATGTTGCTAGCAAGAGATGCATTTCTTCACATAGTTATATGCATCTACTTCCATTTTAGGCCAATAGTATCATGTTCTCAAAAAAAAATTAGCCAATGTGAGCCCACTTGAGTGTGCCCCACAGATACCCTCGTGTACTTGGTGTAATGCCCATTCTGCCTCTAATTTATCTAAACACCTTAGGAGGGAACCATCAAAATGCCTTCTAAATAGGGTGTCTCCAAGGATGGTGTAACGAGCACATCAGTGAATGAATATTTGTTGTTGGGTTTTGGTGAGATGTGGGGGAATGGTGTTGTCTTTGAGGAAAGTGAAGGTTTCTTGGTACCAAAAGGACTCGGGACCAACGAGAACACACACCATTTCAGACTCTGGTAGGTCATATGCCGGTATAAACAGTTTCTCAACCAAGAACTTGCACTTCTGACTGTGTGTTGTCATTTGGATGAGGGAGCCAATAGTGGCCATTGCATCTGAACCCTGTTATTTGTTCATGGGATTTGATCAAACTTGACTGTCATGAAATATTTCTTAAGATCTTCAACCATAGTACAGTAGGGAAGGAGTTTATCATCTTTTGTCTAGTACTCATCATTGACTTGTTTTATGACGAGCTGGGAATCGCCATAGACTTGTAACTCCTTTATTTTCCAATGGATAGCCAAGCGCAGACCTATGATGAGTGCCTCATATTCTGCTATGTTATTGGTACATGCAAAGGTTATCTTGTGTGATTTTGGGATACCATCTCCTTGATGTGTGATCAATAATATTCCTGCCCCCGATCCATTTTGGGTGCAAGAGACATCAAAGTACAATCACCATGTGGAGGATGTGGTAACCATCATAATGAACTCATCTGGTAATTCTATGAGAAGAGGATGGTCACCTGGAAGTGGAGCTTCAGCCAACTAATCTGCAATGGCTTGTCCTTTGATTGCCTTTCTATCCACATATTCAATGTCAAACTTGCTTAAGAGCGTGACCCATTTAGTGGTTCTGCCAGTGAGAGCAGCTTTCGACAGGAGATATTTAAGTGGATCAATCTTAGCAATTTGTTTTGTTTTGTTGTTTAGCATATAGTGTCGGATCTTCTGTGTGCTCTTTCAATGGGGGTATAATTGAGTTCATACCCCACTAGCGTTCAACTAATGTAGTAGATGGCATGTTCCTTCCCTTGATCATTTGTCTATGCTAGTAATGCCCCCAATGCCACTATAGTAGCACATATATACAAAATAAGGGGTTTTCCAGGTGTAGGAGGCATCAATATTGGATGTGATGCCAGATATTCTTTTATTTTCTCAAAGGCCTTTTGGCATAAGCAGTCCCATTTGAATTTTGTGTCCTTGCGTAGGAGGCGTGCAAATGGATGGCACTTATCTACTAGTTGTGAAATAAAGCATCTAACAGACTGGAGTTTCCCCTAGAGACTGCACAATTGTTTGAGAGTTTTTGGTGGAGGCATTTCCATGATAGCTTTTACCTTTGTAGGATCGACCTCGATGCCTCTGCGGGAAATAATGAATCCTAATAGTTTTCCTGATGTGACTCCAAACACACACTTTTTGAGATTCAAGCATAATTTGTATTTTTCTAGTCTTTCAAAGATCTGCTTTAGGATGGGGATGTGTTCTTGCCTTGTCTTAGATTTGCCTAGCAGATCATCCACATAGTCCTCCATAATTTTGTGCAAGAGATCATGAAAAATTGTTGTCATGGCAAGTTGATATGTAGCTACCACATTTTTGAGGTCAAAAGGCATGACTCGATAACAAAAGGTACCCCATGATGTTGTGAATGCGGTTTTATGCTGATCCTCATCTGCGATCTTGATTTGATTGTATCCGGAAAATCCATCCATAAGCGACAGCATCTCATGTCCTGTTGTAAGGTCAACAATCATATCTATATTGGGGAGTGGGAAATCATCTTTGGGACAAGCTTTATTTAGATCTCGAAAATCTATGCAGATACGGATGCCCACGGCGGGTTTACTGACAGGTACAATGTTGGAGACCCATTCAGCGTAGTCTATTGGTTTGATGAATTCTGCCTCTAACATATTTTGGAGTTCCACCTTGACCAGGAGAGCAATATGCGGGTGCATTTTGCGTAATTTTTGTTTTATAGGTTTTGCATCTGGGCGGACAGCAAGATTGTGAACCACCAAGGCAAGATCCAACCCTGGCATATCGGCATAGGACCATGCAAAATTGATTTTTACCTCTGTAAGGAAGTTGATGAAATCTTGTTTCTCTTTTTCCATGAGGGACTTAGCAACGAGCACATTTTGTGGGATGACTTCGGTGCCCATGTTGATGCTATATGTTTCTTCTATCAGCAAATTCGATCTGTCCTATGGAAGGTAACCAATGGTAGGGAGATCAAGTCCCTCATCATCAAGTGCCTTTTCTAGGTTTTCACTTTCGGATACGCCCTTTGTTTTTATTTTTTGCTCATCCAAAGGTGCCTCGGAGAGGTTTTCACCTAAGGAATCATGTTTTTTGCTTTCATTATCTTTTTTGCGGCTAAGGGCATTGACCTGACTACCAAAGTACCCCTTTTCATGAAGTTGAATACCCTCTACTCTGTTACAATCTCCCAGATTTCACACCGTCAGGAGAGTAATGAGAGCATTATCATCGGTGCAAATGTCTAATGTGGGTTTGTCTCATTGGCCCCAGTCTATGAGTTCAAGATGGACAAGATGTAGCTTGTGTGAAGTGGAAAGGGGTATGGGGGTAATGGTATTGATGTGAGTGTCAAAGAAGATATCATTTTCATAAGCATAAGGCATTTCATGGAACTCCTCTTCGTCAGCGCTTTTGATATCCAAAGAAGGACTAGAAGGGGCACCAGTGATAGTAATCTTGGGCACCGGGGTGTACCCCAAGCCTCTATTGTATTTGTAGGAGATAGGATTGATGGGTGCTTTTCTTCATTTCTCCTCTAGTCCCAGGCCGTGTCCTTTGTAACCCATTTTTTTTACTATGATTGATGCTTTTGGGTACATCTTTTTGGATATTTTTGCTGGATCTTCATCTTCTTCCTGGTACAACCATGAAGAGACATATGCTTCGAGGCTCTCCTCATCAAGTGGGCCCCATTGCTAGAAGGTAGTGTTTTGGCATTGCATGACTGGTTTCGGGTCTTTTTTGAGCTCTTTCGGTTTGTCAAATGACTTAGGAGAGAGGGGGAGGTTGCCTATTAATAAGACGTCCTCCAATTTGTACTCTCCATAGCCATTGTCCAAGATTTTGATTTGGGTATCTGATTGGGATGAAGTGGAGGCAACATTTGATGTGTCAAATGGAGGCGTTGGCGAGGGTCTATTTAGTGGGCAATGATATGGATGCTTCCCCTCTAAGAGTTTGCAATATTGAAAAGGTTGGGGATCACCTTTGATAGTGATCTCTCTTCCATTAAAGGGGAATTTGATGCATTGGTGATAGGTGGAGGGCATGGCCTACAAGGAGTGAATCCATGGTCATTCGAGGAGAATGTTATAGGGGAGATCAAGATCTAGTACTTGGCAAGGGGTTTCAACTGTGATAGGGCCCACTTGAAGATGTAAGGTGATCATGCCCTTCAAAACTCTTTCTGCATCATCATATGCTTGTATGGTGATCTTCCTGATGTGTCTACCAAGTCCTCAGAAAGTCCCAATTGTTTTATTAGTTTGTACGTATATAGATTAAGTCCAGATCCACCGTCTATCAAAATACGTTTAACCTTGTGTTTTTGGATAAGGGCTTCAATGTGCAAAGGTTTGTTGTGATCTTCATCTACAAGAGCATCTTTGGAGGTAACTACAAGGTGTTGTTGGGCAGCAAGGTTTCCAATGAGAGTTTGGAATTGAGTAGCATTGATGTTATCAAGAACGCAGGACTCAAGGAGGGCTTGTTCCAAAATTTCCTTATGTACAGGGGAAGTCTTGAGAAGTTCGAGAATGGAAATTTGCGCAGTGGTCTTCCCAAGTTGGTCCCCGAGGTCATATCGGCAGGTGGAAGACATGGGTGGGGGGTTTGGTGGGGGAGGAACTCCTTGGACAGTGACTTTGCCTCGACGCGTGGTTACATTACAGTCATTTTGGGGATGGGAGGTGGAAGGCATGGTGCCTTGAATGACTATCCTAACCGGATTTGGTCTGCTTTGGGGAGGGGGAGGGTTAACTCCTTGGATAGTTATGACATTAACATGGTTGTCTACGAGCTCGATGCGACCTACTAAAGAGTCAAAGCCAGTTATGTGATTGGTGTAGTCATAACCCACTGCGTTAGATGATGAGCCTTTTCCTTTATCATGCTTCGGGAAGGGTTCCTGATATATTTTAACTTTGTCATTGTTATTACTAGGTTTTGCATTTGCTACTTCAATCTCACCCCTATCAATGAGATCTTGTATGTAGATTTTGAGCTTCATGCACTTTCGTGTGTCATGTCCCTTGATGCGATCATACTCTCAATACTCATTTGCATTATACCATCTAGGTTTGGGCTGATTGGGGTCAAACGGGCAAGTGATCGGAAAAACCACTGCACCTACTTGGACAAGTTCTTGAAACACCATTTCAATAGGCTCAACAAGAGGACTGAAATCTCTTGGAATCCTGTTATTTGATCGGGGTGGTCGTCCTTGGACTAAGACATTGTTGTGAGGTTTTTGGGATTGATTTTGATTGTTTTGATTGTTGAATTGATGATTATTGGTGGTGGATTTTGGGGGAGCAGTCACGGTTTGGACCCACTTTGCATCAGTTACACCATCGTTGACCATATGTTTGTTTTTAGACCATAATTTTGGCTTGTCGTTATGATAAGAGGAAGAACTTTATGTTGGTTTCTGGTAATGTTTCAAGGTTCCTTTCTCCAACAAGACACGTTCGAGGGTGAGGCCCTTATCGGTCAATTTTTTTAAGGATTTGATACATTGGGACGTCAAAGATCTTGAAAGTTCGAGTACCAAGTTCTTTTGAAATAATTCAATTTGATGTTGCTCTGGCATGTCCCACTGAAATTTCTTAATAAGATGTTGCCATCTTTGTAAGAAGTTGGCAAAAGTCTCTCTCGGCCTTTGTTTTGTGTTACATAGGTCCATCATGGAAACATCATTAGCCATGTTGTAGACATAGTGGGCTACAAATTTCTCTGCCAAGTCTGGAAAGGAGACAATGGAGCCTCATGGTAGAGATGAAAACCATGCAAGGGTGTCTCCTGTGAGACTCTTGGGAAAGAGTCAACAAAGATATAGGTCACTATAGGAGACTTCTTGACATAAGATGTGAAATTCCCAGACATGATCACGGGGGTCTCCTGTGCCTTCATACTTGGTGAATTTAGGAATCTCAAATCCTGGAGGGTAAGGTGCAACTGATATAGTTGGGTCATAAGGACAAGGAAAAAATTCCTCAAACGAGTAAGGTTTCCTCTTGTTAGTCCCTTCTTTCATGTCCTTGATGATATTTTTCATGTCTTGAATTTCCTTGATGAGGTCTTGTTGTGGATTTTGATAATGATGAATTGTATTTGCCCCAAGAATTGGATGAGTCAAGGAAGGTGCACCACCACCAATGTATTGATATGATGAGGAGGCGAGAACGTGAGATGTGATGACCGATGTCACAGGGACTTGGGTGATAGTTGGTTGTGGTCCGCAAACTGTTGTGACGGGATTGAGTACGGCCCGGATAAAATTTGCGACATTGTTGATAGGAAGGGAAGTTTGTGGAATAGAAATATGTGGTTGAATGGAAGGAGGTGGTATAGAAGCATGTTGGAGAATAGATGAGACCGGATTTGATAGTGGTATATATGGTAAAGAGGAAGGAGGTGGGATGGAGACCACAATGGGAGGTGTCGCGGGTGGCATTGATTGAGTTTGGATGATTGATGGGGCTGCAATTGATTGAATTTGAGTAGTGGGTGCAGCACTTTGTGTGGGCGTAAGATCTCCTTGTGGTTGTTGGCTGAGAGTGGATTTATCAAATTCAGGTGGAAGTTGAGCTCCATTTTCAAGGAGGGTCTTTAGAAGTGCAGTAGGATTGTGTCAGATGAACTTTTCAATCATCTCTTGGTTATAAGAGTCTGCTAGGAAAGTTTGCACTTCCGGGGAGAGTTCATCTTGGCTAACCATGTTAGGATTTTGGCTTTGATCTTGATTGCTAGGTTGCCCACTTTGTGTAGGATCTTGCATGGGATATTCATATAGGACACTAATGTCTGGCATGCCATATTGTTGTTTAGCCATCTTTTTCTTTTGGGATCAAGTTGTGACTGTAGCTAGGAATTCGGAAATCATCAAAGCAATGTAAACATTAGCCTAGTTCAATCACGAAAACTCAATTGCAATGACCAATCCTAATTACATTCAATGAAAACATGAAAACAAGACATTCAAGATTGAAAACTAAGCAAACCAAATGCAGATGTCTTCTTCATGTGGCTCCATTGTCCTTCTTTCTCCTTCAAATAGCTTTGTTTTGTGGATCTCACCTACAAGTGCATACACATGAGATGAAAGCAAGATTGACAAGATAGCATGACAACATAAGGGTACTAGAAGCGTGATTGATTCAACCAGGGACCTTGATTGAAGAAATTCATCCAATTTATAGACAAATTGGAGAAAAGACAAGATTAGCATGAATTTGATTCGAATGGAAATTGCAAATCAAGAATGACAAACATGACAAATTATGACAAATTTGCACTTTCTATGCAAAATTGATTGATTGATAATTTTGACAAAATTATGACAAATTTCTATGTCAAAATTGATTGATTGACAATTATGACAAATTATGACAAATTTTCTATGTCATTCCCATGAAATTAGGAGAAATATTGGAGAAATTTGAAATTAGATGAATTAGAAATTAGGAAATTAGAAAATGAGGAAATTAGGAATTAAGTGAATTAATTAACAATTTTTCATTTATTAATTAATTCACAAAGAGGGAAGAATTAGTTAGCCAATTAAATAAACATTTAATTGTGACAAGAAGACTTAGGATAAATAAACTATTTAACCTAGAGGGAGAAAGGACAAACAAGGTTAAATGAATAAATCATGAAACCCTAGAAGATGAATTAGAAAATGCAAGAATGACAATTAGGTCTTGACAAAGGATAATTGATATCGATTCGATTTGATCATGATTCTGACTGACAAAGGACCAATGCTGACAAATGATTTGATTGATAAATGTGCCAATTGATGAGGAACAATGACTAATTGATCCAAATTGACATGATTGAGAAAGACGACGATCGATGACAAATCGATCACAAAATGACAAAATTGACAAGAAGACAAGGATCGATGACAAAATAGATTGCAAAACGACAAGATTGAAAATTACCACGATCGATGACAAATCGATCACAAGACGACAAGATTGAAAACAACAACGATCGATGACAAATCGATCGCATGATGATAAGATTGAAAACGACAACCATCGATGACAAATCGATCGCAAGATGACAAGATTGATAAGAGGACAAAACCCTAATTAGGATTGACGATGTCCAAAATGAAATCGAATTGACGATGTCAAAATATGACAAATGAGCACACACATTGATGCGACAGGATAAAATTGACCAAAATCATGACTGAAGATTGTTGTCGACAAGACCAAATTCGAAAGCGAGACAAATGAAGAATGCAGAAGAAAAACTCGATGCTCACAAATGATAAAGACCAAGTACACAACATAGAAGAAATGTTAATGCGACACAAAAAACCTAAAATAAGGCAATGTGCCAATGTTAAAATACAACTCCGCAAGCTTTGACCAGTTTTAGACGTCTACAGTGACCATACATGAATAACCTTAGAAAAGCTTGAAGGAGGAAATCTTTGATGAAAGGACTTAGCAAGATGTTTGTGGAATCTTGGATTTTATCTTTGATGACAAGGGATTTTTCTGATTGGTGGGGTTCTTGGATTAGAGCCCGGATTTGATTAGGATTGACACCTTAGTCCTTGGATGAGGATTTTAGGTAGTGGATGAAACCACAAGCAAGGTAATGACCAAGTTGGGTAGAATTTAGACCTTGGAATGATGATTAAAAAGCCTCTCTTCCACCAAGGGTTGACTAATGACCCTAAGCAAAGTAGAGGCGTGAGTTAAGAGTCTTGATCGACTCAAAAAGGATTAGGCAAAAGATACTTGGAGAGGATTCTTCTACAAGCATGAGAGCCAATTGATTAATGATGAGGTCTAAATGGAACTTCACAAGGTATGCAACCTTAATGTGAGGTTAAATTGGATTAAAGGATGATTGGATTTGGATTTTGATAATTGATTTGATAATGGTGGGAGATTGATTTGATGTGCTAAGTCCTTAGGAAATTTGAGGATGATTGATTGAGGAGGTGTGATAGTGATGACTTAGAAGAAACTTGATGACTAGGTTGTTCTCGACATGAACATGACTCAATAGAGGATCGATTCGAATGGCAAGTTGTATGAAGGGACACGACCACCCTGATTTTGACTATAATTGGTGTTTTAAAGGACGAATCTAAACCTTGATGGAGGGCACAAACTCTTAGTTTCTCTCTTGGGCTTATGAGACATGGGACAAACGAAGTTTTGACGCAATTTTGGACTTTGTGGGTAAGGACTTGGATAATTGTTGGTGTCTTGACAAGTATTTTTGCAAACTGTTTGGGAATAGTGAGGTGTTTTTAGTCTACTCTTGGCAAGTATGTATCAAACAAACCAAACACAATGATCAAATGCATATTATCTCAAAGACACTCATGCTCATGTACAACACTCTTAAGGTTAGAAAGGACAATAGTCATTGGATACCAATTGGTTTCCCAGCTACGCTTACCCAGAGCAGACACTTAGACGCTTGACCCCACTGGCTCCCCTCCACGGCACTCACTTCTCCGGGGCAGCCAAGCATCAATTCCCATGAAAACTCCTCATGGCGAACTTTGTGTCTCTACTAAGGGTCGTAAAAATATGGGCGGCTTCGGAGGTCCGACCTCCTGTACCAATGACTAGAAGGTTTTTGGCCACTATGAACAAGGTGTTTAGTAAGTCTTCCCGTTAGGAACTACCCTTCGCAGTTGCGCAAGTGCAATTGAGGCCTATAGCCCAAAGAAGCACCAAGAACTTAGTAGTCATGCAAGCGTGATTGAGATCTCTAGGATCCTACTAAGCACCCAATGTGAGAGTGAACTCTCATATAGCCCCAACCATTGACCCTTTCATAGTCAATGCCCTATTTATTATAGTGAGTTGGGAACCCCAGGTCCGGGTGTACTCACTTGGGTCGTTCCCTTCTGACCTTCTCAAAGAGCAAGTTGGGAGGGCAGGCCCGCTAAAGGTAAACATGCAATCAAACAAGAAAAGGTTGGAGAGTCTGGATTTCTGATCGTCTAGGTAGATGAGAGCATACTCTCCTACCTTTACGCTTTTCTTAAAACATGCAAAACAATGATTCATTTCCCTTTAATTAACATCTAGTTGCCTAATTAAAAAAAATGCACAATGTTTGGTTGAATCTGCTAGGCAACCTGCAAAAAGGTGGATTAGTAGTTTTTCTAATTTTTTGAGTCTTGGATAGTCGATTTAAACTGCCAAACTAAAAAGATGGAAATTAGTACTAACTGTACTGCACATATAGCGCACGTGCTGAAGTGCAGTCAGTCGCGCTGAAGCGCCTGCGCAAGCACCAAAATGCCTACATACGCACTGAACTAAATAAACCAGTAAAATAAAATGACTTTTCTAGGCTCAAATTAGCAGCAAAAGATTACTAAAATTGGAGATGGAGAATGAAGGGATGGAGTCCTCAATTTATAGGAACAGGAGAGGAAAAAGGGATGGTTAGGATGGATTCAAGATGAAGGGCTAGGATTTCTTGTGAGCTCACACAAGGCCCAAGAGAGGGTGTGGAGACCAAGAGATATGCCTTAAAGGCATTTCTTGTCTCCACACTCCTCAAGGTGCATTGGGAAGACTTCCCAATGTGCCTTGAGAAGAGCAAGAGATGTGACATTCCTTGAAGAATGGGGAGGAGGAATTTAAAATTCTCCAAAAACGGATGATTATGGAGATTGGAAGAATAAGAAGGAATTAAAAATTCCTTGGGAGAGGAGATGCCTAGAGGAATGTGGGATTTTGAAAATCTCACATTCACCTAGGAAAAGAGCATTTAAAGCTAGTGGTTGGATGGAAGGGACAAGGAGTTGACTTCGTGGCTAATCATGATGATTAGCCACTAGCAACGCATTAGGAGGGGGATTAGAGGAAAGATTAGGTGGGTTAGGATTTGTAGGAGGATTTGACTAGGAGAGAGAATGAGTCGAGGGAATTAAAAATTAGAAGAATAAGGTTAAGTGAGTTTAGGAAATTTCTAGAAGACTTTATTAGGTTAATGATGAATTAGGAAGATGATTTGTAGGAATCATGTAGGTTAACTAATTAATTGAAATTAATTAGCTAAGAGGAAGATTTGTGAGGATTTAATTTTTAGAAGAATAAAGAGAGAGATTGATTTATTAAATAAATCAATTACATACTATAGTGAAAATATTAATTATAATTAATTAATATTGAGGAGAATTTGAATTAACATAATTAATTAATTAATTATGTGAGAAACTAAAAATAATTAAGATAATTATTTTTAAGTGTCTACAGATATTATGATAATATCATAGCTATAGCAAGTTGTCCATGAGTGATGAGTAAAGAAATGTCATAGAAAAATGACTGGAAGCAATGATCAGTGTCTTATCCATTTGTGAAACTGAAATTGCAGAATGCAAAGATAAATATGCAACAGAAACCTTAATCTAATATCCAAAGATCTTGAGATAACACTACCTTACAATGTATCTCATCTGTTTATCCCAACCCATAATACTTATCAGAATCCATGTATAAGCCCTGTTGGTCTGCAAATCCTATCTAAGGAGTTTAACCGACCCCTTAGGTCAAAGTGTAAGATAGAAAAAACATGCATCACAACAATGCAACAAATGAGAAAAACCCTTGATCTTACTCATTCAGAAACATAACAGAGTCATACATTGGAGAAAATGAATTCAAAAAATATTTTCATTCATTTCATAAGCTATTTTCTGTTACATATAACTCCTTCAAGAGCCTGCAACAAACTAAGACACAAAACTCATTTTATTTTCTTTGGAAATTTCTGTTACAGCCTACTCATTTCACCTATACCTACTATACATGACCAAGGATTTGAATCCAAGCTTTCTGGACCAAATTTCTCGACCTCTGTCTCATGGCCCTGATTTCCCTTTTATAGAAACAAGGGAGCAACAAGCTTCAGGCCATAGGAGACACTTGTCATAAGCTTATAAGACTGCTTATTATTTTGTTACAAAATATTCCTCATAGCCTCCCAAAATACTGTCCATGCTGGCGGTCACGATGTAGTAGAACCCAAATTTCCAAACTGCATTTTTCGTAGAAACAAAATCTTTGAGCTATGTCATTATCACTGCAGATGCTTCCAAATGGATTGTGAGATACATCATCTTTGTTATTCTGAGCATTCCCCTTTAGGAAGGAGAATTAGATCCTGACAAGAAGTAAAGTCACCCCTAAATTAGAGAAGGAGCTTCAACCTTCATGCCCAGGATCAGAGAAAATGGAAAGAGGAGATCACAGAGGAAAATTAAGTGAAGGGAAGGCGTTGTAGCTTTCATACCCATGTTGAGATGATTTGTTGCCGCCCCAATCCCAATCTTGTTCTGATCCTTTTCCTCTATAAGGCTCCTCTTATATCCCTCTACCAATAAGTGATAGAGGAGAGATGGAGGATGAGTCTTGTGGGGCTTGTTCTGATAAGAAACTAGTTTCAAGCCTCCATTGACTATAAGCATACTCACTCCCAGAAGGAATCCATCTGGTATCACAAAGCTCAATGTAACTCCTGGCACGATATGGCTCAAAATTTGTCTTCTTCATTTTAAAATATTAAGAGAAAATAATGAACTCTTTGTTCTTTCTACCAACTAGAGACACCACCGAGTTGTATTTATAATGAAAATACTTTTCTTAGCAGTGTTCATGCATGGGAAAAATCATCATTCCAATTCTTTTCTACTCATCCAGCCAGCAAATGGACTCAAGAAACTATATCCATCAAATCAAGAAATCATCAAACTAAACCACCAATTCACCTCTTTTCTAATCAAGTTCACCTTACGTGAATGATCTTGTTTCTGATTTCTTGACTGGAGATTCTTTGCTCTATAATCCTCTTCTCGGATACTAAGTCTATCTTTTGAAAGTTTCTGAGCATTAGTTTCTTGATTTTCTGTCTAACTGTGAGAATCCCTGATAGTACGCATCCTATGATTTTGTTGACAGGTCCTTGATCATCTCGCTTCCAGCTCAAAAATCATCCTTATCCCTTTCATCTCTATGAAAAACTTGATTTTCTCTCTATGGTGGCAAATGAAAACATGCAGAAGTTGCCATCTCAAGTGTTGCTAGCTTTGTCCGGCAAATTAGACTCAACTTAAAAAAACACCCTTTAAAATGACATTTTGAAAATCCTATCGGCATCCGCTTTTCTTGATTTGTCTCTATTTTCCATGTTGGCATACCTACTTCCTTTTGCCTTTGATTTCCCATGTGAACAACACTGAGACAGTCTGAATCACTCCTTTTGAAAACCTCTTTTGTTTTTGTCGTTGATTTATCCAGCACGGCATATCGCATGATCACCATCGGTCAATACTGATATTGACTTTCCAATATAGCAAGTGGGCCCTTTAAAACTTGATGAAGAATCGCCAAATCATCCTAGAAACTCTGCTCTGTCAGCTACCCTGTTATCAAACTTGTTCAACCCGCCTGGGACACATGGCATCATCTCATGATGTCGCAGTCCTTAATCTTCCTGCATCTTTCATCGCGGTTTTGCAAGAATCGTCCGATCTACTCGCTCATTATGCACCGCTTACACAGTTCGCTTAATATTCATCGTTATCCCTCAAGCATCTATTTTGCTTAAGTCAAAACATCTCCATCCTTTTGAAACTCGTACAAATTCATGGTACCATTAGTTGCTTGACATTTAATTAAGAAAATAAAACCCGAAAACCAAAGTCGGACTTAGGGAATTGAGAACCCGCAAAAATATAAAAAGGGGGGCCCGACCATAATGCAAAAGACATAGTTTTCTTAAAAGGTCGGTAGGAAATAACATCTAGGGAAAGAAAGCGATCCCCTTTTGACGATGGTAAAGACCCTCAAGCTTTAAAATGAAAAAGGTAACGCGAAAATATAACAGGCCTATGGTTTACAACAAAATTTCATTCGGGAACATATAAACCTGAAAAAATTAAACCCTGAGGGCGAAAACAGAGAGCAATAGAGAGTCAAAATAACTAAAATTATTGTCAGAGACACCAAATTTTGCATAGTCATTTTTCAGGACTATCAGGGCTAAAGGCTATAGATATTCTAAGAGCAGATTTCCAGGAGCCTTAAAGAGACCTTATCATCATGCTAAGCAGAGCCTTTGGAACGTTAGACTGGAGGCATTTTCACACATGGATATTCTATTACATTACCACAATTTTGATTGACAAAGAATATTTTATTGGCCACCGATTATTTCCAATAACATTCATAATCAGCTAACCACAGTCCTCCAAATGAAGAAGTTCTTCATGACTTCTTATGTCATATGGGTGGTAGCTCATGTTGGTAAGTTTCCAGGGCTAAAAATTGAAGGGAAACTAGGAGAAGAACCAGGACAGAAAAGAGTGTGGGAATATTACACTCAATTACCTATCTCTCAAGCAAAGCTTCACTTTAAGAGATCGAATGACGCTTTTATATATGTTGTTATAATAAAGCTAACTAGTGATGTTGGATATAGAATGACCCCAAAGACAATGCAAATGGTTAAAGAATGGGGGTTCTGGTTCTCACAAAACCAATGATCTACCTACCTTCAAATCATCGGGTTTACAGGCAACTCGTTCCTTCTACCAAGGTATTGTAGCAATAGAATAATCATCCTAGAATATTCCCGACAATTAGTTGGTCTACAGGCATTATTGACACTAAAGCATAAGACTATAATTACTTTACCCATTTTTCTAGAATGTTATACATGTCCTAATATACAAGCGGCTAAGACAACATAACAAGAACTTGAAGATTTCAGCTTAAAAGAGTTCAATTATTCAAGGGAAAGATACGACCCATATGGAAAATTGAAACAAATGATGCCTATTTCTTACAAGGGTCACCAGCCAGCCTTAGAAGATTTTTGGGATAATTTATAGGATAGCTTTGAGGTCATAGAAAAGGGATATTATAAGTTGACAGTGCCACATATTAGAAATTTTGAAATTGAAAAAAATATCCCAGAGGAGTTAAGGGACAATGGTGAGCTTCTTGATCTTGTATTCAAAGAAAAGGGAATTGATAAAAGACCCCCTACTCCTATTAGATGGTCCAACCAAGAAGAGCTAGATATTGATACTATTGCTGCAAAGGTTCTGGAGAGAACAATGCAATGGCTAATCTTAAGAATTCGGCCAAGTGTTGCCAAGGAGAATAAAAAGGGCAAAGCTACTGATAGCCATCAGACCAAAGTCCACAAAGAATATGTAAGAAGAACAAGGTCTAATTCAAGGAATAATACTTCCACTGATCCCGAGGAGGCAACAATACCAATTGATAATCGGGAGCTTAAGAGGTAGTTCGATGCCAAAATGAAAGAATTTCAATTCTTGAAAATTATCGCTAAACATGGGATTACCACAGGGTTACGAGCTATCCCACAAGATTTTGTCACCCCCATTATTCCTACTATTGGGATGGTTCCAGGAGAGGGCACCTCTCAAACTGAGACTACTGCAACACAACCTCCTCCTTCTCCTACAACACAAAAGACCACACCTCCTCCAGTGCCAACCCGAGAACAAGTCATCATCCATAATGTTGAGACAGATTCTGATGAAGATGATGAACCAATTGCAGTTGTAGCAAAGAAGAGGAAAGTTGAAAAGAAACAAAAAGAACCACAAGAGGAGCCTGTTATAGCTCAATCAGAAAAACAACTGGAGGTTACAGAAGAGCCAATAGTACAAGTGCAACCAATGGAAATTCATGTACAGGTTATGCGAGAAGAAGGACACGATGAAGATCATTTTGAACAAGATGAGAAAGATGAAAGGATGGTCCTTACTCCTGAGGACCAATAAATATTACTTCAGCAGTTAGGAGGAGATGAGAAAAGATGGGTAGAAGAAATAGAGAAAGTATTTGAAGAAGTTTCAAAAAATTTGGAGGAGATAGCAAAGAAACAACAACCCACACAGGTACTACAAGCGAATCTTTCTCAACAAGTTGCTCACATCCAATAAAGGCCACCAATTCCTCCAGATCAGAAGGAGCAGTGAGAATAACAACAAGATGAAGAGCATCAAGAAGAAGAGCAAGAACATACTATAGAAGCTCATAAGATCATTGTAGATGTAATGGTGCAGGGAGGGGAACAAGACGACAATGTGAGAAGAAAGAAAAGGTCATCCTCCTGAATATAAATTTGCAGGATGCAATTACCGAGTCTCCAAGGAGAGAAAACAAAGCAAGAATAATTCATCATTATCAAGGACAAACTCAGGAGATGTAATTGCTATCATATCAGCATCGGCTCAAGATTCTAAGGAAACCTCCCAAGCCACCCCTACGTACCAAGTATCAGAAGTTAATTTGGGTAGGAAGACTAAGTGGGGGGAGATTGATACTTTAGATTCTACGACTTCCACTGTCCGAACAAGAATGGAGAAGGAATATAAAATGAAAGCAGAGGTCAAGGCATAGTTGAGGTAATATAAGCAACTAATCAAGGAGATAGCCAAGCCTCTTGATTCTCGAACTGACGATGCTTTGCCATCCACTTCCTCGCTACCACACGGTGATATGAAGGCATTACATGAGATGAGAAAAGTGGCCACATCAATTAAGACTTAGGCAAAATATCAATTGAATAAAGTAAAACTATTCTTGCAAAGTAAAATGGAAATCGTTGAAGAAGCTCATTTTAATGAAAATGCTCTTATTTACTGTTCCACACGTTGGGAACAACAGCTTCTTCAGTTTTCTAAACAGTATAAGATTCTAAAGAAATCAAAGGATTACAAGAAGATATCATTACAAAAGAGGATTTATTGGGAGGAGAGACCATTGATAAATTACAGCCATGCATAGACATTCTAGACTTGAAGATAGAAATAATGGAGCAAAGTCGCATCAAGGTTCTGAAAGAACATCCTTCACTCCCTGATGTGCTTGAACAATATGAGAAATTCTTGATCAAGATATTGGGAAAGTATGGTCACAGTCTCAAGCAAGACGGAGTGTTGCATCAAGAGGCGGTACTTAGCAAGTGGGATTCTTATGTTGTTGATCATTTTGCAGAGACTGTGAAGGTTACTGTGGACACAATGGATAGATATATGTATGTAATTTTCCAGTGTCAAGAAGCTGAGGCAATAATGGATCAAATGGATAGCAAGTCAGAAAGTATAAAGAAGATAATTAGAGTATCCAAATTCAGGATAAGTCACATTGTTGACCCACTTACTTCTTCCTTAGACTCCTTCATCAACAACTACCAAAACTATAAGAAGTAAATGATGAACTTGTAGTTGTAAAAAGCATTGGAGCACCGTCACCACAATCACTATAGCTACAACTGAGCCTTCAACTGATGTTGTATTTAATACTTGTTTTTTGAGCATTCTTTTGTATGATTTGAAGTTCTTGTTACTAGAGCACCGTTTTGGAAGTGAACATTGAGTATTGGTTTAGTAGCACTTACTGGAGTTCACAGTCAACGACTTGCATGTCGACTACGACTCCTCCCTTTTTGTAATCCTAGTTTACATGCATGATGCCTTCCTAGAATGTAGGGTAAAACTATAAATTGTAGAATTTGGGCCATTTTTGGGGTCTGTGAATTGATGATTCAAGGCTATTTAGCTAGGTAATTTAGTTTTATTCAATTTATTTCCCATGAACTCTTGAAGATTTTGTCATTCATTTTACAAAGATCAATACAAAAGCAACTTGTGGATTGCCTGATCTACAATATGTGTTCTCTTGGTTTATGTTCTTCGTAGTCTGGTATCTTCTTTCGTTTGAATTGACAACTTGTTCTTCCAAGATTTATTGTTTTATGAATCATATTGTGCATGTTAATGGTGTATGGGGATAAAATAGAAGAGTGATTATCTGATCTTGTGATTTCCATTTCCGTTTATGTGTGGGTTGTATGACTTCACATATTTGTTGGAACGTCTCTTTTGAATGTTGATTAGATGTTATTGATAATACCTTGTTGTGATCCATTAACTTTGTAGTTCATTAAGTTGTTCAATATTGGTTTCATGTTTATCTCTTGTTACCCTGACCGATCTTTTATAGTTTCTTTATCCCGTGAAAATCATAAAATACAAAAAAAAGGATTTTGTTTGTTTTGTTTCAACCAACAGGCCCCTTGACAGGTACAATCACATCAGCCACTGAGTGATCCAACACCGTCATGAACTGATTATATAGACCTTGGAGTAATTAGTCTTTCAAGATTGGTTGCTTTTTAGGAGAGGTGGTATACGTTCTCATATCCTACCTGACTATTGGTGAGTGTGTCAAAACACTAGTCAACAATTCCCTTCTTTCAATGTGCTTGTGGTTCCACTACCTTTGGGGGATGAGGTCAATTCAATACAAATATTCATGATATATATTATTTATCATAAGAGAATAATAACCCTAGAGTTAGTAGATACCTTATGTGTTTTTATGTTTTGTGATCATTAACCTTTGATTTGTCCTTTCCTGGGGGCATATCGTTGTGGTAATGTGTTTGTCTTTGGATGCATGCTACCTTAAACCAATTTCTCTTGATAAGGAATATGTAATAGCTTTAATATGGGGGCATACACTTCGCTCAATGTTTCACTTTATGCACACACCATAACATGTTTTGATACTCAAGTTACTTTGCAAACTAAGCCTTTTTCTTTGTAATTTGGTATTTTTCCTTTTTATGACTCATAGTAAGAAAACCTTACTAGGCTAGCAGTCATGATTCTCTCTCTATTTCCTCTCTCTTATGATGTCCATTTTATCTTGATTTTGACATAGTAAGATCATAAAGTCCCTTGGGGGATTAGTGTGTCTTCTCTCTTTAATGTTGATGAATTTTTTTTAATGCAAACCTTTGTACTTTACCATGAGTATGCTTAGTCTCATAGTCCCGCTAAAGTGGGGGATAAATGTAGCATCCTAAATTGTACTTGCCTACAATTTGGTCCTCACTTAGGCCTCACTTTGGCTTTCATCCTCTAAGGCCTTATTAAAGCACTGATTCTACTCACACTAGTTACCAAACTCAATTTTTTTACTTTTTGCACTTTCTTCCCACTTAATCCTAGAGCCCTGATGTCCAGGACCATGTCGTTGGGAACCATGGTCCTCTAAAAAAGGGCCCATTTTTTGGCCTTATAATTGTCACTCAATTTGGGCGGGGGCCTAGATCCTATGTCAGCTTGTGTCAGAAATTTGCGTTGTTTCTTAATCAGCAAGTATAAAAGGAGGTCTACCCCTCTCATTTTTAAACCTAATCTAAAAAATTCAAGTTATAATTATACTCTAACAAATTCAAGTGAGCAAGCAATCAATATCCTATCAAGCATATGAGCATAAGTAAAGTCAAGATTCAAGCATTGGAGATGACATTCATGTTCTATGTTTTATGAAGACTATCTACATGGAACCCTCGTTCCTTGAGAAGACAAACAAAACTTCATTAAAGGTATATCATTAGGTTTTCATTCATTTTCAGTCTTTCCCTCAAAAAGAAAGTATTTTACTATAGTACTTCATTTACATTTTCAATTCAATTTCATGGTGAATTCCAAAACTGGGGTTTGACCTAAGGCAATCCCCTATTCCCAACAATATTCCCATTTTCACTATGTGGAGGAATAGGTATAGAGTTGTGTTTTGGAGGGTCAAAAGGATTCACAAAGCGAACAAGTTCCCCTTTTGATGGTGAGAAGTTCGGAGGACAAGGTGGCCACCACCACAATCCCAAAAATTTAGGCCAATTTTTTTGGGAATAGATCTGAACCTTCATCTACTACTCAGATCCAGGTTTGTGGCTTCATTTAATGATTGTAGTTCACTGTTTATGCATAATTGCTTCAATCATTCACTGTTGTACCCTAGTATTTCAATAATTCTCTATTATGCCCTAGTCTTTCAATAATTCAAATTAAATTCAATTCAAGTGAAAGAAGAGCCCCATTTATGAGGCCTAGAACCTGGTTAGAATATTGTTCTACTAGGCTCAGGTCTATCAAATTCATTTATTTTCCTAATGTGATAATAATTAAGGAAAAATAGTGGATTTATTACATTCTATGATGAAACCCTAATTGTTCACCTTTTATGGCTACAAAGATGTGGTTCTTGACTGGTGATAGATGTTGAAGTGTCATCAATGATGTGGTTCCCAACTAGTGACAGATGTTGAAGTCTCATTAATGATGTGGTTCCTTTGTTGGTGCAGGTTTCGATGATTATGTGGTTCCTAACTAGTGATAGATGTTGAGGTGTCATTCATGATGTGGTTCCTAATTGGTGATAGATGTTAAGGTGTCTTTGTGGATATGGTAATTGTGGCAAACTACTTTCCAACTTGCTTGCTACAATAATGTTGAAATTGTATGGTGTCTATATTGAGATTGGTTGATGGTTCTTTATGGAGAATTATCTATCTACATGTTGTTAATGCACTTGGCCAAGTGTTGTCACTTGGAGGAAGACTATGGATAGTATAGAGTGTGACTGACATGTTCTTGTGCAGAGAATTGTTATAGATTCTGAAGGATCTCAAGGATGTGTTGCACAAATGCTTTATGTATGATGTCCATCATCCCAGTGTTGATATATGACATTCTTTGGAGACATGGTTAACAATACTAATTTTTGGATGTTGCTCTATAGAGAGAGATAATGAAGATATTTCTTCTTATATGATGATAATATTTGTCCTATCAGATATGCAATGGTATAGATTAGTGTATTGAAAAGCAATTGTTGAGGAAGTGTTTGTTGTCACTAGTGTTGCGACTAACATGAGTATCTGTGCATATGGTTGAGTAGATCATTGAGGATATGATGATGAGATTGCATTGGCTATTGTTTGAATGATATTATCATGAAGAGGTTGATGATTGTATATGGTGAAAAATGATGATGATAAACTATTGTAAAACCACAAAGATCCAACCACATCAAACCCTAGTTCTATAACCAAACATTCACCATACACCAATGAAGATACCTAAGAACATGCAAATCACCAAATGAAGCAATATTATGATTCGCATGCCAAGTAGGGTTTCAATCTCCATTGATCTTGTTTGATATATTTGCTCTCAGATTTTGTGTGTGCACAAGAGCTCAACAAAGAACGGATTGTGGTTGTGAAGTCGCTTGATCGCAAGAAGGCTCGATTGCGTAAGTGTCGATTAGGCTTGAAAGATTGATTAGATGCATTAGGGTTGATAATGATGAGAGTATCCTCTTATATAGAAGATGCTTTAGAAAATGGAGGGATAAGATCAAGAGGTGAAATAAATAAATGGTTGACTAGGATTAAAGGGTAGGTAGAAAAAATAATAAAATAATGAGGGGGGTAGGTAGAGGAAAATTAAGAAATAAATGACATGTGTCATGAATAGAAAGATCTAATGAATTAATTAAATAAATATATTTATTTAAATAATAGAGGAAGTAGAACCAATTAAATAAATAAAATATTTATTTAATTTAGGAGAAAGATATTTAAATAAATAAAAATATTTATTTAAATGAGGAAAAGGTTAGAAAAGGTTAAATAAATTAATTAACTAAATAAATATTTATTTAATTAATAGAAGACTTGGGATAAAGTAATTAAATAAATAAAAATATTTATTTAATTAAACAGGACAATTTTAGGTGTCTACAATTTGCCCCTCTTTGAGACAATGTAGTTTGTCACATTGGCTCGAATAAGATAAACTGATACAAAAATGCCCCAAGATGGGAATGATATGCCCCCTCGAGAGATTGGATGGAAAAAGGTGAAAACAATCTCTCGATAAGAAAGAAAGGCTAGAAATACACTCAATATTTGGGTGACAAGGTCACACGGGAAAAAGAAACTGACATGGGAGACTAGGGCTAAGCATCCTATATGTACAGACTACAAGGAAAACATCCTCATTTACATCCATGACATCCAAGAGTTCATAGCACCTAGAGCATAGAGAGCAGGAAATATGGCAGATAGGATTCACAGATTCAATCGTGTCTGACGGTTCCAGAGACTAGATGACATGGGTGAGCCGGTACATACCTTGACCTTTGTACATTTCTGCATTGATTGCTTCATTTAAGAGTAGTTTAGCAAAAATGTGGAAGTGGCAAATTAGGTCTTAACGCATCTAGGTTAGGTTTGCACACGTCTAGGATGAACGATTGTGTCTAGGTCAAATTAGGGCACGTTTATGTAGCTAATCACATTTATGTATGCATGCGGGCATGTCTGTCATAGACAGGTGTGTCTATGTCAATAAAGAGTGTTTATGCATATGCAGTGTCACATTTGTGCTAAGAAAACACGTCTATGTTGCAAAAACCCATATGTCTATGGTAAAATTGTGTCTATGGCGTTTATGTCGAGGATAGGCAAAAATTGACAGTTTTGTGATGAACATGCGCTATCAATTGGATAAGTTGCAGAGAGGATTCACTCAATAGGTGCCCTAGGAAAGACAAACTGAATATTAGGCTAGAATTGACAATTTTGTGATAAACATACATTGCCAATTGAATAAGCTACTAAGAGGACTCACTCAACAGGTGCCCTAAAAAGGATATGTTTGCTAAGTTGAATATAGGATAAGTTGTTGAATTGATAAAATCTGGTGATTTCTCTAGCAAGATAGGAACAAGTGCAATGTCATAAACATATACACTAAGATGCAACACCATGTGATAAACATAAGCTCTAGGATAGGAGTAGCACTATGTGATAAACATTAATACCACTAGGATTGACATGATCAATTTGACTGGATGTAGGAGTACTTGCCCCAGCTAGAGTCACGAGAGAGATTTCCAGTGACTCAGAGGTTGCGACCAGAGTTGACCTTCGAGGAGCATGTTGATATTGACATGATGGGATTGAGACATGTACTATATATGCCAGATATCAGGACTGTTGACTGTTCTTGCAGAGAGATGGCACTCAGAGACATGCACATTTCATTTGTCGACTGGCGAGATGTTAGTCACATTAGAGGATGCTTATAGGATACTACAGGTGTTGTTCCATGGGGATCTCATAGTATATGACCAAGAGGGAGACAAGGATGCACTCATACAAGTCTTTGTAGACCCAAATCTAGAGCTAAGACTGGGGCATCTTAGCTGGGATGTTATGTATTCCAGCGGACAGAGACTAGCAACAGTGGTGAGAGGGGTTATCAGCGTGTACTTATGTCCCGATAGGGCTACATGGGGTTTGGGTATCAGATTGGGGGGGGGGGGGGGACATTGGATATCCTTCTCACTGAGAGGAGGAGATTCGCATGGGGGCCATGCATTCTAGCGCACCTATACCATGAGTTGCACCAGTTTGTCTACCTCGATGGTTGTGGATTAGGTTGTGGGGTTATACTTCTGCAAGTGTGGGCTTATGAGCATATTGTTGTGACTAGGCCGATACATTTTAGTTTTAGAGGACATGGGGAGTCATATGCATATTTTGTAGCATGATCACTTCCCAACCACAGATTTGGAAGGTAGAGTATTAGAAATGTGTGATTGATGACATGGACAGTGTGACGTGGAAGCCTTATCTGGACTGCGAGGCCTAGGAGGAGGATGCTACAAAGCTGCCATTTTGTTTCTACAACAGGTATCTTATCGGGAGGACTCCTTATATACTAGATTGGAACTTGATTGACAAGGTATGCAGGCAGTTCGATAGACAACAACGCATGCCATGGGGTTCAGGTGATTTTGCTCAGACAGTTAGGGAGGAGGTCCATTGGGGGCCTATTTTGTCATATGATGCAATAGTTACATAGTTTGAGCAGTTTGTGCCTATTCCTTGGGATATGATGCCAAATGTTATTGATATCGGGATGGATGATGATTACACAGCCTATTTTACAGCCCATCCATTTCCTAGGCTTACATATCCAGGTGAGCCCATACCTATAGAGGAGGATGACGATGATGAGGATGGAGGCGGAGGTCGACAAAGGAGACACAGGAGACAGAGGAGAGGGGGAGCCAGGAGGATGGTCTGAGGTAGAGGGGGATAGAGAGATGGTGGGAGAGTGGAGGGTGCACAGGGAGGTGGGGATGTAGGACATGGAGGTGGAGAGGGAGGCAAACCACTGAGGCCACCAAGTTCAAAGGAGGACATGTCCTACAAATTCCTGGATAGGTATAAGTACAAGGTCGGGTTGGATAGAGGTAGGGATAGGTATAGGGTGGACGGGGACAGGATGATCCACAATAGAGAGAGCAAGAAGAGGGAGCTTAGGGGGGAGACAAGGAGGAGGATGAGATACTCATGCTACGAGAGCTCACACAGGGCCAGGCTGATGAGATCGAGGATCTCGAGAGAGATGTGACTTGATTGAGGCGACAACTGGGAGACATGCAGAGGGAGAGGGATGACGCTATACAGAGATATACAACCGCAAAGGAGACATTATGGGTGGCTAGTGCTACAACTGCAGGGGATACAACATCAGGGTTTTCCTTCTGCTTCCAGGCAGGGGATGAGATAGCTTACTGGAGAAACCTATACTATGTTTTGGTACTTCCAGAGTTGAGAGAAGGGAGCTATAGGAGAGCCTCACGCTCTACCACTACATGAAGGGATAGGAGAGGAGAATCCAATGGTGGGGTCATGGGTCCACCTGCACCACCAAGAGGAGGGGACAGACGAGGAGATCTAGGGACAAGTACTTCGAGTGCTCAGATTTTGTTGAGGTCAGCCGGCTCCAAGGGAGGGATTTCATCA
Source organism: Cryptomeria japonica (assembly GCF_030272615.1). Lineage (NCBI taxonomy): Eukaryota > Viridiplantae > Streptophyta > Pinopsida > Cupressales > Cupressaceae > Cryptomeria > Cryptomeria japonica. The sequence continues at coordinate 354,958,061 of NC_081412.1, read as the reverse complement.
TATCTCTCTAGGATCCCATTTTGTATCAATTTTTGTATGATGATATAGACACCTTTGGGTGATTTTGTAGCCATATGATATTTTGACATCATTGTATCATGACATTGATATATATATATATATATATGAGAGATGATCCATCCTTGCGGCAGCTATGTGCATGTGTTGGATATGTGATGCTTCTATATGTTTTTATTATGATTTGATTCTATATGATGATGCAGTCTTATGTATATATGTGTTGCTTATGATGATTATGATATGGATGCAAATATGTACATGATAAAATGCAATATTTTGTTCTTTTTGGATTTATATGTATGTTATGCATGATGCAAATGTGATATGTGCTAAATGCAGATGAATGTATGCTTGTGATTTATTTACATGATGAGATGCATGATGTATATTTTTATCATTTTGTGTTTTATATGAGAATGCAAATGCTTATGTTAGATGCTAATCAGTGGTGTATGCAGAATGTGATGCTATCATGATGTCTATATGCATGTGTACGGTGTGCAAACATGTAATGATGCAGGTGAAAGCTATATGAAATGGAGATCTTTTTGGTGTGTCATTATACTCAATCATATGATAGCAGGCTACATGGACTCAGGAAGGGACAATGGAGAACAAATGAAAGAAATGTGGATGGAAGGTAGAAGATATGAAGGTGAAAGAGCTTCTTGTGCTATTATCATCATTGAGCTTTATTATGGCAAAATAGGTTATGACAATCTAGGTATAGGTTCGACCTAGAAAGTCATTGTACTTGTTTTCATGGAGATCAGACAGTCACAAACATGGAATTCCCCAGTTCACACTAGACTCACAGCGTCCTCATATCCTTGGATGACCCATAACATTACTAAGAGACAATCCACAGACAACAACATAAGTGAACATATCTTATCCTCGCCTTTCTAGTCAAAGACATCCTAGAGATAGAATCTCTAGTCAGAGACATCCCGAAAAAGCTAAAAGACATGTCACCAAAAGATAAAATCAAAAGAAAACCAAGACTTGACACCAACATTCAATGAAATCCTCAAGTTATTAGTGTTTCTTGCCACATATGTTAACATGTTTGATTTGGTCACAATGTTGTTTTCTTGATAAAGGACATATAATGCCGAAAAACCATGTTGTTGCCAAAGTTTGTTAAAAGATTTGATTTTTTGGAAGCCCACTGCTGATTGTGTCTCATCTGAAACTGACTGAATCCATGAAACTGATACCTTTATTGCGGAGAATAATAGAACTTTATTGTGGATCGACAATGGAAATGAGAATTTATTATGGATTGTGCGTGAATAGGAGGAATGAAAAGATGATGCTCAAAACATGCGATGCTCAAGGTACCACTTCCATCACTAGATTTAGGATTTTGCCCCAGTTATAGATTGGACCCAATTTATTATGGAAGGGACGGGTGAAAAGGGGTTTATTATGAATGTTTAACCAATCTTAGGTAGATCAATAACAAGCCATGATGGGAATGGGCAAATTTATTATGGGATGGTAGGTTGTGCATGTGTGCAAAGTGAAAGGATGAGATTGAATCCTGAAGAGGGAGAAGCAAAGTCTCTACACATGGCACTGATAACCCAATTTTCATCATGGTACTTGCCCAAGGCGTCACTGAAGTGGTTTTCACCATTGGACGAATTTATTTCTCTTTCCTTTTTTTTATTTTTTTATTTTTTTGTGTCACAAGGCGCCTGTTTGTCAAGTTTTCACCAAGTAACGATTTTTTATTTTTTTTATGATTTTTTTTGTATTTTTGACATTGGGATACTCTGAAAAACTATGTGTAAAACTTGTGAAGGTGCATGTTATTGATCATATCCTCCAAAGGTTCTCCATCTAGTGTTGAGAGCTGATATGCACCTGATCCATAGACTATTGTGATGACGTAAGGGCCAAGCCAATTTGGTTTGAACTTACCATTCTTCTCTCTATCTTGTTGATTTTTAGGATTTTCTCTGAGAACTAAGTCACCTACCTCAAATGTGCAAGGTTTTACCTTATGATTGTAGCTTCGACTCATTCTTCATTGATATGCTTTGAGATGATTGAAAGCAATTTTTCTATGCATCCAATAATTCCAAATCTTGTAAGTGAGAGACCCTGTAATCTTCATCATTGATTAGATTGCACAAAGAGACTCTTAGGGATGGTAACTCAACCTCAATTGGCAAGATAGCTTCGATGTCATAGACAAGTGAATAAGGTGTAGCTCCAGTAGGTGTGTGAACACCTGTGCAGTATGCCCAAAGTGTAGGGTTGAGTTGGATATGCCAATTACGACTAGCATCATCGACTGTCTTTTTAAGGATTTTAAGGATAGTTTTATTAGATGCCTAAGCCTCACCATTACCTTGGGGATAACATGGAGTGGAAAAGCGATGATGGATATGGAAATGATCAAAAATATCACAAACATCTTGATTCTTGAATGGACGTCCATTATCTGTGACAATGGAAAGGGCAACACATTATGGACAAATAATATAGTTAAGGATAAAATTTGCAATCTTCTTTCTGGTGACTTGGGTGAGAGGAATAGCTTCAATCCATTTTGTAAAATATTTTGTGGCTGTAATAATGAATTTATGGCCATTGGAAGAGGGAGGGTGAATCTTACCTATGAGGTTGAATCCCCACTGACAAAAGGGTCATGGAGTAGCAATTGACTGAAGTTCTTGCATTGGTGCATGAATAAGGTCTCCATGAATCTGACATTGCTTACATTTTCTGACAAACTGATATGAGTCTTTTTCCATAGTAGGCCAATAGTATCCAGTCCTCATCAATTTCTTGGCTAAGGATGGACCACTAGAATGAGCACCACATATACCTTTATGAACCTCATGTAATGTAATTTGAGCTTCGTCACTTTCTAAACATCTAAGGAGAGTACCATATAGAGCCCAAAGATAAAGGGTTTCGACTAAAATGACATATTGGGAGGATTGACAAATGAAGGTACGATGTTGATTGTTGGAAAGGTAAGGTGGAAGGATATTGTTGTAGAGGTAAGTGAAAGTGGCACCATACCAAAGGGAATCGGGACCAACAAAACATATCATCCACCAAAACATGCACCAAAGGGAATTGGGACCAACAACACATATCATCCACCAAAGCAGGAGTGATCTCATATGAGAGAAATAAAAGATTATCCACCAAAAACTCATAGTGAGTCTCATTCTGAGGCATTTCAATCATAGAAGCAATGGTAGCCATGGCATCTGCAGCTCGATTGTTGTCCCTTGGAATCTATTCAAAGATTATCTGTGTGCAATATTGCTTAAAATCATCCACTATTTTCTTGTAAGGTATTAAATTTTCATCTTTGGTCTAATAATCATCATTTGCTTGACGACTCACATGTTGAGAGTCCCCAAAAACATGAAGTTCTTGGATCTTCCAGTGAACTGCAATTCGTAGTCATATTGTTAATGCTTTGTATTCTGCTATGTTATTTATGCAAGGTAATGAAAATCGATATGACTTAGGAATGGAATCCCCTTGTGGTGTTATGAAGAGGATACCAACTCCTACACCATGCTATGTGTATGAACCATCAAAATATAGTTGCCAAGGCTTTACATTTGTCACCGTAAGAATGGATTCATCTAGGAATTCTGAGACAATGGGAGTGTCATCAATCATAGGTACATCTTCCAGTTGATCTACAATAGCTTCTCCTTTAATTTCTTTTATGTCCATATATTCAATGTCGAACTCGCTCAAGATCGCAACCCATTTAGCCAATCTGCTAGTGAGTGTCACCTTATTGAGAAGGTATTTGAGTGGATATATTCTTGCAACAAGATTTGTTTTATGAGTTCGCATGTAATGACGTAATTTTTGCGAGGCAAAAACTACAACAAGACATGCACGCTCAATCAGTGTGTAGTTAAGCTCATAACCAACCAGTGTACGACTGATATAGAATACTGCTCTTACCTTGCCTTCATTGTCCTGTTGTGCTAAGAGTGTCCCTAGTGTTGTTTGTGTAGTTGATATGTAAAGTAATAGGGGTTTTCCTAGGATAGGTGGCATCCATACTAGTGGATTCAAAAGACAGCCTTTGACAATTTGAAAGGCCTGTTGACACTTATCATCCCATTTGAATTTGATATTCTTGTGAAGTAGATGTTGAAAAGGATGACATTTATCTTCAAGTTGTGCGATGAATCTACGTATCGATTGAAGTCTTCCCTATAGAGATCAAATTTTACTAATATTATTTGGTGGTGGCATCTCTAATATAGTTCTGACTTTTGTTGGACCTGCTTCAATTCCTCTTTGCGAGACAGTATATCCAAGGAGTTTCCCAGAGGTCACCCCAAAGACACACTTCTTAGGATTTAGTCTAACTTTGTATTTTTCCAAACATTCAAAAACCACATATAAGATATCGAGGTGTGTTTCTTTTGTTATTGACTTTACCAGGAGATCATCAACATAATCTTCCATAGTGACGTGCATGAGATCATGAAAGATTGTTGTCATTGCTCTTTGATATATAGCACCCACATTCTTTAATCTGAAGGGCATAACATTCCAACAAAAGGTATCCCAAGGATAAGTAAATGTTGTTTTATGTTGGTCTTCAGGTGCTATTTTGATTTGGTTATAACCATAGAATCCATCCATCAATGATAACATTGCATGTCCAGGTGTAAGATCCACTATTAAATCAATTTTAGGCAATGGGAAATCATCTTTAGGACAAGCTTTATTAATGTCTCTAAAATTTGTACATATTCTGATACTGCGATCTGGTTTACTGATAGGTACCAAGTTAGAAATCCACTCGGGGTAGTCAATTGGTCTAATGAATCCATCCAATAATTTCTCCAGCTCTACCTTGACTAATAGTGCCACCTGCAGGTGCATCTTTCTCAATTTTTGTTTTATAGGTTTAGCTCCTAGAGTAACTATCAAAAGATGCATTACTAGATCGGGGTCCAATCTAGGAATATCCGCATATGACCATGCAAAATTTATTTGTCGATCTATGAAGAAACTTATGAACTTCGGTCTTTCTTTTTCTATCAAAGATTATGCTGAGAAAATGTTGTGTGGAACTTCCTCTGTGCCAATATTTGTTTTGATAGTTTCCTCCGCTAGCATTGATTATTTCTCTTCATATGATGTCATAGGGAGAGTGTCAAACCTTCCATCCTCAGGCACCTCAGACAAGTTTTCACCTTCAGATACGTCCTTTATTTTTAATTTTTTTAGGGTCAGATAGCACCACGATGTGCTTTTCACCATAAGACCCATGATTTGTTTTTATTTTTATACTTTTGCAGCTAGAAGGTTTGGCGTTCTCTCCAAGATATGTCACGCTATCGAGTTCTATGATTTATCCTACTTTGTGATCCCAAGAGGAAGGTCATTTCTTATGCCAAGGTAGTCAATAAAGGTCCCATCATTTTGGAAGGTGTCTAGTTGTGGAGGCACTTGTTGGTTCCAATCAATGAGTTGTGGATGAATGAGGGGAAGGTCGTCAGTGTTTTCAAAGCCAATGGGAGTAAGGGTAAAGACACAAGAGTCTTCAGGTATTTCCATACAATCATCAGGGTCATCGCTATAACTCTCCTCATCAGCCTCGATCGTAGATGAATCTAAATCGACATCACTAGAGTGGCACTCCGCAACGGGAGTCTTCACCCTTCGCAGTTTCAACGTAGAATGTTGAGATGTTGAGGGTTTGGGATCCCAAAATGTTTTTATCCATGGTTCCCTACTATCTTTCTTTTCTTGTGATGTAGATTCTGATAGAGTTACTTGACCAACTCTGAATTTTTTGTTGAACTCTTCTTCCATGGGTTCACTTGGTTCTTTGAATGTCTCGGTGAGGTCATAATCACAAGATGACTTGTTTGAACCCCATTCCCATTAGTTAGAGTCTCTTAAATGATGTTTATTTTCTTGTTGTTCATTAGAGTCTGTGATTTGCAATGCTTCTTTAGAACCGTGAGTGCCCAATCTAAGGGGTATGAAGCCAAGTCCTTTGGAGCACTAATTTTTTAATGTTAACTCTGGTTGCAATGGTTCAACAATTCCTTTCTTTTGTAACCCAAGAGGGCCTTTACCATCATATCCAATTTTTTGTAAGAACTTAAATCCTTTGCCATACTTTTCATATGGTATTTTGATTTGATCTTGTGTATATTCCTCTTCAGGTTCTTTATAAAGAATTTTGAGAAGATCTTCTTCTTCCATCTCACCCCATTTGTAGATATAGTGGGATCCCATTTTATAGTAATAGCGGATACCTTTTTAGAAGGATGTATTTGTCCATAATCTTTAGGAGAATCCATCATTTTTCTTAAATACATGGTTTGATTCAAAGTATATTCTCGCATGCCATTGTCCTTCTATTTTCCTTTAAGCTCGCCTTGTTTTGATGTAGAAGGTTTTAACGATTCTGGATACAAGTATGTTGACGATGGAGTTGCTTCTCTATTAATTGGAATTATGATCTTGGTCGCAGGTTATTACAATATATGAACAAATTTGGATCACCTTTTATTGTTACTTCAACTCCACTGTAAGGAAATTTGATACATTGATGATATGTTGATGGTATTGCTCTCATTTCATGTATCCATGCATGTCCCAAAAGTATGTTATACGTGAGATCTAGATCAAGGACTTGACAAACCACATCCTTCGTGACTGGCCCAATTCTCAGAGGTAAGGTGATTGTTCCCTTAGATGAGCGTTCTTCATCATCATATGCTTTAATGGTGATCTTGTTCTTTGAATTCACAATTTGTTTAGAATATCCCAATTGTTTAATAGTGTTCAATGTACAAATTTTCAAACCTACTCCTCCATTTGTCAAGACTCGTTTGATATGGTTTTTATGGAGAAAGGCTTCAATGTGAAGAGGTGCATTGTGTGTTTGGCATATAGAGACATCATCAACTTCTGTGAATGTAAGGCAATGCGGAGTGGAAAGGTATCCCACCATGGCTTGAAACTGGTCCACGTTCATATCAATAGGTACAGAGGTTTCTCTCAATATTTTGTCAAGAATGACCTTATGTGAAGGGGATATACGCAAGAGCTCAAGGATGGAAATGAGAGTGGGTGTCTTCCCTAACTGATCTACAAGGTCATACTCATTTTTGGTAGATGAAGAGGCTATCATCTTGGGTGGAACACCTTGCAAGGCAAATTTACCTTGACGGGTTGTGACATTACATTTAGAGGTTTCGTCCTTAGATGGTGAAGAGGATGATCCAATACCTTTCAAAACAACTTTACTCCTTTGGGTAGAAGTTTTGGGAGTTTTGTCCTTTATGATAATGGTAGAAAATGTTGATGTGGCGACTGACCATGCAAGTACTATACACTCATTATGTATCCTCATTGGGGTTGAAAAAAAAAATCAACTTTGAAAAAACCCTAAAAATAACCGATTTTGAGTGTTGCCCTAAAAATTGCTTGTTATAAGTGGGTGGAAAGTAAAAAGGCAATGTAATGGTGTTAAACTGATTTATTGGATAATAAGAAAAGATTGGATGACTATGTTCTGTGGATGTAGCCCATCTTGGGTGAACCACATTAAATCTTTGTGTTATCTATGATATGCATTTTTTTTTTATCTTTTGTGTTTGTATTTGCATATAATTGTTAATTTGTATTTGCTCCAGATCTGCCTAAAACCTAACAGAAACATAATTATCCATTGAAATGTGGTTAACAGTAGAGTCATAATCATAGGACATTTTAGCATAATTGGCTTGAATATATGCTTTGGCTTTTCCTTTATCATGTTTAGGAAATGAATCCTTAAACATCACATGTTCCTCATTGGAGGTATGACCATCAACTTCTATGTCGCCCTTGTCGATAAGATCTTGTATATTATCCTTCAATCTATGACAATTGCTAGTTGTATGTCCTTTGCTCTTGTGATACTCACAATACTCATCATCATTCCATTATGCAGGTTTTACTTTTGGTTCATAAGGTAGATTATCTGGTAGTGTTATAAGCTTGTTTGCAACCAATTTCTTGAATGTTGTCTCAATTGGCTCTCCCAATGGACTGTATTTCCTTTGAGGCTTTAATGGACTTTGAGTGTTCACTTGATTGCTTGAATTGGATGAACTTACACTGGGAAAAGTCATTTTTGGTTTTACAACATTTGCATCTACTACCCCATCATTGATTGTGTTCTTATTCTTGTTCCAAAAGCGGGGTTTGTCTTTCCCATTTGATTCTTCTTTGTTCTCTTTGAATAGCTTAATCGTGCTCTGTTCAATAAGGACTTTCTCAGTTGTCAATCCCTTTTATATGACTTCCTTAAAGGTAGACAAACAAGCTTTTCTTAGTTCATATCCAATATCCCTGTTGACATTTGGAGTGAACATTCTACCATTTTTTTTGTGGGATATCACAAGAGCATCGACTAGCAATGCTTCTCCATCGCTATAAAAATGAAGCAAAGGACTCCCCATTTTTCTACTTGGTGTTGCACAAAGTAGTCACTGACACATCCGTTTCAATGTTGTATGAGAAGTGTTATATGAAAGCTTTTTCTAGATCACTCCATGACTTTATTCCAGGTGGAAGTTGGGAGAACCATTCCATAGCTTGTCCACCTAAACTTTGTGGGAACAATCTCATCAAGTATGTTTCTTTGTTGGCTACCTCAATACATGTTGTGAAGCATTCTCTTATGTGTTCCTTAGGATCTCCTTTGCCTCTATATTTATCAAATTTTGGTGTTACGAAATGTTGAGGAAATGGAGGCATTGGAACACTTCTATCAAATGGATACAGAGATATGTCTTTCATTGTATACTCTTGCTTTGGTGTATTCATGTCTACCATTTGTTTTTGAAAATCATTGATTTGTTGTTGCAAGTCATTATTGGGTGGTATCTTTTCTCTTTGAGTTGGTCCCATGCTTGAGACATCGAGTGGAGGAGGAGGGATATAATGCATGTATGGATGATATTGATCATAGATGTGGTCATATGGAGGAGGGACATAGTTATAGCTAGCATATGGACTACTTGATAGGGTATTGTAATAAGGAGCACTAGGTCTAGGTTCGATACATGTCATGACCACGAGGATAGGAGGTATCATAATAATGATCTTGGATATTTCCCCCAATTCTAACACAGGGTCTCCTTGTGTCATGATTTTGAATGTTCAATTGAGTGTAATTGTATGCATTGGTATGATCTTGGGTATTATCATGAGCGTGTGTGTATTATCACTTCTTCTCCATGGGAAAGGATGATGGCAGGGCTGTTCATGAGAGTTCCTAGCAAAGTTGGTGTGAGTATGGGTATTGGGAACTTCTGGTTTTTGAAATAAGGATGAGAGTGACTCAAGCACGAAACGTTCTTTCCTATTACCACCATTATGTCCTCTAGGATTTACATTTATTTGAGCCATTTGACTAGGATCCTCTTCTTGACACATCGAAGTCGTGAGGTAGCTTCATCCCATTTTGTGCCATGACTTGAAAGAAGTATTGTCTATCTCTTCTCATAATTTATTCAACCAATCTATTGAAACTTGGTTCCATGACAATCTTTTCAATGTCTGTGGAGGTGATAGATGCATTGTCATTATCATTGTTGTTTTCATTATTGATCTCATTATCATTGACTGGCATATTATTGCGACTGTCAAATGGGTTGTAAAATTCGTCTCCATCAAACTCATAGGTGCTCATGTTGAGAGATCTTAGAGCTTCTTTGGCTTCTCTTCTAGACCTTTGGGAATGGGTTTCAACCATAATCTAAAGCTTGGCTAAGATGAAGAATGGAAGAAAATGTGAAGAGTATGGAAGACCAAGAAAAGATATGAGATGGAAAGAATCTAGGGTTGTCTTGCAATGTCCAAAAATGTAAGTTCAAGATATATGTGATCTAAAGTAAGGTGTGACTTCCAAAGAGATGATAGATCTCTTGATGAGGTAAGTTGACCTTGACTAAAGAGGACCAAGTGGTACCCGAAGATGATAGATCTGATATGGGAACCACAAAGTGATATGTTGTAGTAAGTTTGCAAGATATGATGAGGACAACAAATCAACCTTTTTACTCTAGTTTGGAAAATGTGTATGAGGGATTGCAAATGAATGCAAATGATGGACAAATATGTGACCAAGACTGGTCTATTGAAAATAATGAGGCCCTAGAGGAAATACCTTAGAAGCTCTTCAAATCTCAAAACTTAAGCATGTTTTGTCTTTTCAACTTTTTATAAAATTTGTTCTGAGACATAGACGTAGAGTTGCTTTGCACAGCTGCAATTTTAGGTGACAGATGCAATTTTAATTCACAAACGTGATTTTGTCTATCACATACGTGATTTCTCACTGTTACTGACCATGTTTCGCTTTCTAATACAAAAACATGATTTTGCCTTGCGCAAACACGATTTCCCAACCCATACGTGGTTTAAACTGACACAAACATAGTTTCAGAGAAAATATCTGAGTCTATCCAAATATGAAGTTGATGAATGTGACCAAATCTTGATGTCGAATGTTTTGTGGCAAGAAAACACAACAAACAATGAAGACACGATGTCTGAAGGTGTGTTTATCCAAAATGTTTTTGTGTATGTTCAAAAGATTTCCATTGGTATAAAACAAATTGAAGACACTTGAAAACATGCACAACCTAGGCTGGAAAGAGAAACCATTCAATGGGGCCCCTGCAACAATAAAATGCCTCAAACAAGTAGACACCTAGAGATTCTGGTAGCACTGGCTCCCCCACCACGACACTCACTTCTCAAACATACCAAATTCTCTTACCTAAAAAGACCAAATATCAATTGAGGAATTCTTGTCTCAACATGAAAGGGTACATGAGGGGTATCTCTGGGGTACAATCCACACTCCCTGAACCATAAAATGTAAGGATTTTTGGTCTCTACAACAAAAGGTGCTTAGTGGGGGAACTTCTGCGGTCCTTGGTGTCTACCCATGCAGCAACGACTCATTTAAGAACCCACTCCTAATCCCCAAAGAGGATTTTTAACGCATCCAACACAAGTGTAGATATTAGGGAGAACCGTCGGTGCAAATACACATCACCAACTCGTCATGACTTTCGTCTAACATATTAATTTATATAATGAGTAGACGAAGTACCACTAGGGTCGTGCTCTCTCACTTGGCCTTATGGGCTACCTGAGAGATAGGCCCTCCTACCTAAATAAAAGATGATAACTATTTCTCTTACACCCAAGGTCCAATGGAAGGCGAGGGGAGATAATACTTTTGTTATCACCTCTAGGGTTATAAACATAAAATGTGCAAAGTGCACCAAACACTTCAAACAAGTTCTCTAACCCCAAATGAAAAAGATGTGACCCAAATTAGACTAAAAAACCAAATACACACACCTAAATTACCCCTGCGATAAATGATTAGTAGTTTTGATAGATTACCCCCACCTACAAGCACACTAGTTAGGTAAATTTTAGAAATCCATGTCCAAATATGAAAGGGGGCCTTCGACAATACGATGTTTTCTCCTTTTCAAGACAGTTGCACCACTTCGTTAGTTTGATCAAAGGGGGTAGGGCCAAAACCAAACCAAAAAACCCTAAAATGAAGCAAATAATGAAAACTGAAAACAAAAACGCAGTTATACCGAAAGCATATGTACTTTCCAAACATAGATGCGCAAATACCAAACACAAACACGATTTTGAGATTTGAAACCTGCAAAATAAGATCTGAACACAGACGTGATAACAGGCAGCGTAGACGCACTTTCTGGGCAGAAATGTGATATTATGAGTCATAGACATGATTTAAAGAAACCTGCACCTGCAATAGCCACAAAGGACAAAAACATGAAAATAGCCAACCCAGACGCGGTTTCTGACCACAGACGCGCAAATATTAGATGCAGATGCAATTTCAGGATCTAAGACCTCCAAAACCAATAGAAAAACATAGACGCAATAACAGAGATCACAAAGTGAGATCAAAACACAAACGCAGAAAGAATAGTCACAAACGTGCAATAAATAAGAATCGTCGCAAATCCGACCTGCAACTTCGCAAAAAAGCTAAATTTGCAAACAAAATGTTAGAAATAAAAGAGACAAGAGTCTGATCGTGCGTGCCAAAATGTATACAATGAAAAATGATGATGATAAACTATTGTGAAACCACAAAGATCCAACCACAACAAACCCTAGTTCTACAACCAAACATTCACCATACACTAATGAAGATACCTAAGAACATGCAAATCACCAAATGAAGCAATATTACCATTCACATGCTAAGTAGGGTTTCAATCTCCATTGTCTCCTATCTCCATTGATCTTGTTTGATATATTTGCTCTCAGATTTTGTGTATGCACAAGAGCTCAACAAAGAACGGATTTTGGTTGTGAAGTTGCTTGATCGCAAGAAGGCTCGATTGCATAAGTGTCGATTAGGCTTGAAGGATTGATTAGACGCATTAGGGTTGATAATGATGAGAGTATCGTCTTATATAGAAGATGCTTTAGAAAATGGAGGGATAAGATCAAGAGGTGAAAGAAATAAATGGTCGGCTAGGATTAAAGGGTGTGTAGAAGAAATAATAAAATAATGAGGGGGGTAGGTAGAGGAAAATTAAGAGATAAATGACGTGTCATGAATAGAAAAAGCTAATGAATTAATTAAATAAATAAAGATTTATTTGATCAATAGAGGAAGTGGAACCAATTATATAAATAAAATATTTATTTGATTTAGGATAAAGATATATAAATAAATAAAAAATATTTATTTAAATGGGGAAAAGGCTAGAAGAGGCTAAATGAATTAATTAAATAAATAAAGATTTATTTATTTAATAGAAGACTTAGGATAAAGTAATTAAATAAATAAAAATATTTATTTAATTAAACAGGACAATTTTAGGTGTCTACAATGATAAGTACAAATGGATATTGGTTACAGATGGTTAGTGGATGTCCATGTCCTAGGTGTTTGATGTTTACACTGATTTGTTTGTATTGATACTATTGATAATGATGATAGAAGTGATAATATGTTGATGTTCAGATAGGTTGAAATATTAAGATGAGGGTTAGGCATGAAAATACAATGAAGATGATGTACAAAATGAGAAGGTGATGTTTTTGGGACAATTTGGTTCTCGGAATCCTAATGAAGCAAGTTGGTATAAGAAGTATGTATTGATGTGTGCCCGAAAGAAAGCTTTGCATTCCTTCACATTTGCAGTTATTGTCTTACATGCTTGGATATGATGTTTATGCTATGTGGACATTGCACTCCTATATTTTTAGGTCCTTGGTGTTGTCGTTGGTCAGGTTAGTAATTGTCGTTGGCTCATAGCCTAGATCTTTGTTAGAAGTGGTTTGAGAAATGCTCTATATTGAATTTTTTTGGGTGTTGCAGGTTGGAGGAATGTTTATATCTATTTTGTGTCCCAATTCAATTATCAGATGGTGTTATGGTCTTAAAGTGATGGTATTGTATTATGTGTTTGTCTGACTCTATGAAATGAAGTGTTTAGTATCAGTTATGTTTGCCAGTATGATCTTTATATGAAGAAGTGAAGGAAGGATTTGAAAATGTTGTTGGATGTTCATGGAACATCATAGTGTTCTCAACATAATGCTAGAAGGTCTGTTTGATGATGTATGCCGATTAGAATCTATGTTTCAGGGTAACTACTTTGGTTTGACCAATTGGTGTTGTTTCTTGGTGTGTAGTGAATCCTTGGATGTCTTCGCTTGCTTAGAAGTTTGTGTTGCATTGTTTTTGGGTCCTACCTTAGTATGTGAGGATATACATTGGCATTGTTCATCTGGAAGATATGTTTTGGGCTAACTTGTGGATGTTCATGGAACATCCTAGTGTGCTCAACATAATGCTATAAGGTCTGCTTGATGACGTATGGTGATTGGAATCTATGTTTCAGGGCAAGTACTTTGGTTTGGCCAATTGGAGTCATTTCTTAGCATGTAGTGAAGCCTTGGATGTTGTCGCATGCTCAAAAGTTTGTGTTGCATTAATTTTGGGTCCTACCTAATTAACATGAGAGGATCTACACTGGCATTGTTCATCTGGAAGATATATTTTGGGATGACTTGTGGCATGTTGTTTGTTGTATCTACACATTACCTTATTATCGACCTTTGGAGGATGATTGATAGCATGTGAATTGTTCCTACCTACATAAAAAGAAGTGTTAAGATGTTTTAGGTCCTCTATCTCTCTTGGATTGGACTGCTTTCACCAAAATTATGCTTGGGTGGCAAATTTTATAGGACTTGTGGTTGTCCTCTATTTTGACCGGCCTAATTAATATTTTATAATGAAGAAGGTGGTATAAATAAAAGATCAAATTAATGTTGAATGTGTGAGAGTGAGTGTAGATGTGTGTGTGGTGTGCTACACCTACATGAATATATCATTTGTAAAAGTCAGCCTGTGAAAAAGTCAATGTGTGGTGATTTTTGTGGAGTTGGTTGCTTGAGACAGAGATTTAAGGACAACTTCATGTCTGGAGATTGTTAGAGGCAATATTGCTAAAGGCCTATTTGTTCCTAACTTGTATATTCATTGTACCTTGCTTTAGAGAAGTGATATTCTGACTACAAGCTTTGTATCTTTCCTTAGAATTATGCACTCTAGTCTACAAGTCCTTAATTGTGCACTTCCTTGATGGTGAGCCTAAAACTATATTGTAATAATTTCACATATTGAGAGTTGACTTTGACTGTGGTTTTTCCCTATTTGGGTTTTCCACATAAATCTAGTGTTCTCTTGTGCATGGTTTTTCATTGTTATATCATTAAATATTGTTGATAAGAACAAGGTTAAAGAGGTTATAGATTAAGTAATAAAGTATAAGTATTAGGTCTAAACTTATTCAACCCCCGCCTCGCTCTTAGATTTAAGGTGTATTCAACAAGACAATCATACCTTAGATTAGACCACCACCCATATTCACGTCATAATATCTTGTTTCCTTTATCTTAGTACATTCATCCATTGTTATATGTATCAACCATCATACACCATCATTTTGCCTATAACCATGATGACATATACATCTTGTATTTACATTCATACCATACTGTGCCATCATCTCCATTCATAATATAACATCCTTTCTTAATATCACAATACCTCTATCTATTATCATGGAATTACATCCATTATCATGCTCTTAGATATCATCTACATTCGCATTCAACCACCATATTGAGATCATAACACTATCCAACATCCATATCATAAGATTATCTTATAAAACATATCATATCCTATCACTGTTACACCCCATCAAACATTCATCCTACCTCAAAACATCCAATCTCATCCATTCACACAAGATATTTGACATTCTCATCCATATCATTGAAACTATTATCCATTTAAATTTATGTCCACCATTACTTTTGATTATTACGACTTCATATCATTAACCATCCTCAATTATTGTATTTGTAAGAACTTTATCTATCTTAAGTAGCAAGTAATTTGACAATCATCCTATCACCTTTGACAAAATTAATTTAGTAACTTGACCTATCACAAGTCAAATAGTTTGACAATCATAATTGATTTTACTGGAGAACTTGGCCTATCTCAAGTAGGAAATATTGAAATCCCAAACCAATTATCATGTCTTTATTCAAAAGATAATTTTAAATTGGATCATTTCTTCACCTATCCTTACCATCAATCATCGTCACATCACAACCCACTTTAACCATCACACTCATTCTTCATCAATCTAAATCGCATCAACACCCCAAAAATACAAAAAAAAATCCCCAAAATCCAAAAAGTCAAATATCTCAAAAAAAAATAAAATTAAATATGCCTAAAAAATCCAAAAAAAATCAAATAAGCCAAAAATACCAAAAAAAAGAATCATTTCAATCATTCTTAAAAAATCTAAAAAAATCAAACATTCCCAAAAATAAAATAAAAAATCAAATATCCTTAAAATCTCAAAAAAAATCAAATAGCCCAAAAAAATCACATATCCCATTTTTTTTTTATTAAATTCAAAATTCAAAAAATAAAATAAAAAAGATGAAAAATCGAAAACAAAAATGAAACATCATAGTACACCTATGGATAAACCAAAGTTCCAATGGTTCTCATACCAAGAAATACACGAGTATTTCTCACCTAGCCCATTGCACACCATTTCACATCATGTCCCAACTTTACCTAACCCCGTTCACCCAAACATCCATTCTGGTTTTGTCACCCAAAATATGCCTCTTCTAGCTAATCCCACATAACCAAAGCCAAAACTCATAATCAAAACAAGGCCAAAGATCATAATAAAAGGGAAATAAAACACAATGAGCCCTTTAGATCAAATTCTCTTCTCAAATCAAGCCAAGCACAATGACTATGATGGCATAATTAGTTAACATGAACATGATCCTTACGATAATAATGATGATGCAGTTAGTCTTGTGGATCATAAAGAATATGATCCCTATGACGATATGAGAATCTTGTGGACCAAGATGAGATCTCCCCATCCATAAGTCCATAATATCATGAACTAGTTAACACAAGTCAAATCACGGATCCAAAAAAACCACTCATTGGTTCTTCCTCTCTTATCTTTGACAAGAGAAGCCCATCTTTCATTCAATACTTCCTTCAACACCTAACCATCTCCCAAGTCCCTATTACCATTCCATACCTCAAATCCTCATTGCCTCCACCTAAAAATAATCAAAAGTATATCAAGATTTTTTGCCCAAACATGAATAAAACCAACCATCCACATCTAGCAATGACTTATCCCACAATAATCAAATACATAACATCCATAGTCATAACATATCCATCTCCATAATAGGATGTTTGGAGAATTTTACCCACAAGTAGCCTCCATATATCCTTCCAACCCTTCATTCGTTAGACCTCTGCAAAAACAATTCACCATATCCCAACTCTCTCAAGATCATGTTTGAGGGTTGTCCAACCCATATAATCATGAAATCCAAGCTAATCCAAATATTTCTAAAAAAAATTATGTGATCAAGAAATCCTAGACCGAACACCATCATTGATCAAGCCCATACTAGAGAGTCTCGTAGACACATAAAATTAATTATATTTTATTTAATTAATTATCCCTATAACATAATCAATTTTATTAATTGTGTTAGCCCCTTTAACCTTCCCAAAAAATTAATAAAATTTTATTTAATTAATTATGCCCCTATCTAATATAATTAATTTATTAATTATTGTAGACACCTAAAATTGTCTTAAATTTATTTACCCACTTCTAACCTTATTTCTCATTTAAATAAATACCTTTATTTATTTAAATTATCCCTTTTTCTAAATTAAATAAATATCTTATTTATTTAATTGATCTCGCTTCTTCTATTAATTAAATAAATCTTTATTTATTTAATTAATTCATTAGCCTTTTCTAACCATGACACATGTCATTCATTTCTTAATTCCTACACTACCTACCCTCTCATTATTTTCTTATTTCCTCTACCTACCCTCTAATCCTAGCCGACCATCTATCTTTTACACCTCTCAATCTTATCCCTCCACTTTTTATAGTGTCTTCTATATAAGGAGATGCTTCCTTCATTATCAACCCTAACTCCTGGATTAGCATTTGAACTTTCATATGCGATCAAACCTACTTACAACCACATTCCATTATTTGTTGAGCTCTTGTGCACACATAAAATTTGAGAGCAAATATATCAAGCAAGATCAATGGAGATAGGAAGAATGGAGATCCAAACCCTATTGGACATGTGATGGTATAATCTTTGTGATTTCATTGATTTGCATTGTCTTAGGTAATCTTCATATGTTATGACGGATCTTTGTTGTTGTTAGGCTATGGTTTTGTGGTTGAATTCATTTAGTCTTTCAATATTGTTGTTTCCATTTTTACCATAAACATTTTGGTACGCCCGGTTTAACATCTTTGTTGCAGATTTTGTGTTTTTGAAGTTGCAGATCTAACACTTTCCGACAATATTTTGATATTTTCGCGTCTGCGCATATTGGAACCACGTTTTTGCTTTTTTGTCGCGTCTGTGACCTCTAGAATCACGTTTGCGTTCGACATTATTTTACTTTTTTTTGCAGATTGCAGGTTCGCGTCTATGTTCTTGAATCGCGTCTCTGCATCTTTCAATCACGTCTGTATTTTGGATCCACGTCTATGTTGCCGAAGCGCGTCTGCGAGGGTTTAAGGCACGTTTGTGTCCTTTAACCGTGTTTTCATTAGGTTTAATCATGTCTGTGTGTTTTATTTTGCAATTTTTGGTTTTCGTTCGTTTTAAGGCTTTATTTCGTCATTTGGATTTCAGATCTGGTTTATTCGGGCTAACATCTTGTGATTTAAGCTAACAAATTGGTGCAACTTGTCTTTGAAGTGAATCGCATTGTCGAAGACCCCTTTTTCACAAAGTCTTTTGGATCTAAAATTTCCCTAACTTGTGTGCTTGCAGGAGGGGTATTATTGCAAAACTACTAACAAGTCTTTGTTGTAGAATTTTGGCAAGGGTCTTCTTTTGATTTTCATTGCTTGCTTTGTTTCCATAGACTAGAAAACACTTCAGTTGGTGCACTAAAATTGAACCAGTGTCTTTTGTGTCTTGAGCAATAGGCTCTTTTTGTTTAATCTCTATAGGGATTGTCTCCCCGTGTGGTCATTAGGACTACTAGTGAGGAGAGAACGACCCAAGTGGTAGCGAGGAAAACCCACCTCTTCTAGACCACTATAAATAATTGTATCCATGGTGAAAGCCATGGGTAACGTGTGCTGATTAGTTCATACCGACACTATGTCTCCCCATAAACCCATTTGATCAAATTTATTTGATCAGTTGTAGGGCGTAAACCGACTGGGAGCCTTCTGTATTTACAGAGCTAAAAGTGCTACATGTATGGCCACATGAGTGGATTCCCTTACTAGCACCTTTTTGTTTTAGAAAGCCAAAATCCTTCTATTTGTTGGGGCAGGAGGTCGGACCTCTTGAGCGGCCCACACACATATGGTTCTTAGTAGAGATACAAAGTTCGCCATGGGGAGTTTTCATGGGGACTAATGCTTGGTTGTCCTGGATAAGTGAGTGTTGAGGATGGAGCTAGTGGGGTCAAGCATCTAAGTATCCGCTTTGAATAGCATAGCCTCGAGGGAAACCCCATGTGGGATCAACAACTATTGTCCTGACCAACCATAAGAATTGTGCTTGTCTTCTTTTGAACATTCAAACATTCAAGATCAAACATCAAAACATTGTGTCTTTTGTGTCTTCAAGTATATGCAAAACATTTTTACATCAAACAACACACTTTCTTTGGAGTCATTTTGAGTCTAAACACTTGCAAACATTGAGTCCTCATCAACATTGTGTCCTCTTGTCACGAAAAACAGTCAAAAATTCAGATTTGGTCACAACAACAACTTTACAAAATTGGAAAAATTGCACTCAGTTTCTAGAAATGCGTATGTGCAGTGTTTAAACACGTTTGTGTCATTTAATCACGTCTGTGTAGGACAGAAATGCGTTTGTGTTATCACAAGCAAAACTGCATTTACAAAATCTAAAAAATGCATCTGTGTAGTGTTCAAACACGTCTGTGTCCTTTAATCACGTCTGTGAAGTATACAAGCACGTCTGTGTTCAGAATTGAGAAAATTTATAGTCCAGCAAACAAGAGCAATCAATTTCAGCATTCTTGAGCTTCCTAGGTTATTTTTTCGGGTTTTCATCTAGCATTCAGCCTATTTTTGGGTCTCACAAAGTCCGTCATTGCTTTACATCTTACATTACATTCACATTTGTCTAAACTTGAGTCAAAAGGTCACTTGCTTGTCCCCATTCTACTTTGTCAACACAATACATACAACAACCTTTTGCTAAGTGGTCCCTCATCAAGGGCTATCACCTTTGGGTCTCATTTGGTCTTACTTAGAGTCAAGGTCAACTTACCTCATCAAGAGAAACTATCATCTCTTTGGAAGCCACACCTGCTCTACCACATACATATTTGGTCTTACACTTTGGACATTGCAAGTACACCTCAAATTCATTTACATTCCACCCAACTCTTCGTCTTCCATACTCTTTCCATTTTCATCTAGTCTCACACATTTTGTTCAAGACCTAGTTCATGGTTGAAACTCGTTCCTAAAAATCTAGGAGAGAAGCTAAAGAGGCTCAAGAGTCCGCAAACATGAGTGCCTATGAGTATGAGAATGATATATTCTTCAATTCTGATCATACCATATTACCTGACATCGACACTTATAGAAACACTCAAGCAGATTCTCTTACAAAGATGGAGGAATTTAGCCAGCAGATGCTCTTGTGAAATTCCACAAAAACAAATGGTAGAGATGTTCACACAGAATGTCCACAGAGAAATTGGTTATGACTTGAGAAAAGCTTTCTTGTCCACTTTCATGGATGTCATTGAAAAAGGCTTAGTGACAGAGAAGGTCTTAATTGAGCAAGGAGTAATTAAGATATTCAAAGAAAACAAAGAGGACTTTAAAGGAAAAGACAAGCCAATATTTTGGAACAAAAACAAGAACACAGTAAATGATGGCGTTGTCGATGCTAACACAGTGAGACCCAAAATCATTCTTTCTGGATCAAGTTCTACAAACAACCAAGTGAATACTCAAACAACTTCAAAACCACAAAGGAAATACACCCCATTGGGAGAACCACTTGAATCAGCCTTCAAGAAGCTAGTGACAAACAAGATAGTAACAATTCCAGACAATCCTCCATATGAACCAAAGGTCAAACCAAGTTGGTGGAATGATGATGAGTACTGTGAGTATCACAAGAGCAAGGGACATAAAACAGGAAATTGCCATCGGTTGAAGAAAATTATACAAGATCTTATTGAAGAGGTGACATTGAGATCGAAGGACATTCATCCAATCAAGAACATGAGATGTTTAAGGAACCATTCCCTAAACATGACAAGGGAAAAGCCAAAGCCACAGATGAGCAGACCAACTATAGAAGAGCATCCTATAACTATGATTCAACTGTTAATCACATTTCGATGGATAATTATGTCTTTACCATTATCATAAAGGACAAAACGCTTGAAAATTCTACCCAAAGACCCAAAGTTGTCCTAAAAGGCATTGGACCTTCTTCTGAATCTACCTCTGAATGTAATGTCACAACCCATCGAGGTAAGGTCACTTTGCAAGGTGCTCCGGCTAAAACCACTGCCTCCTCATCAACCAAACCTGAGTACAATCTGGTAGAACAGTTAGGGAGGATGCCCATGCTTATCTCCATCCTAGAGCTTTTATGCATATCCCCCGCACATAAAGCCATTCTTGATAAAACTTTGAGAGACACTTCCATCCCCACTGACCTGAACATGGACCAGTTTCAAGCTATGGTGGGATACCTTTCCATTCTCTTACATTCATTGAAGCTGACGATGCCTCTGTAAGTCAATCGTATAATGCACCTTTACATATTGAAGCCTTCCTACACAAACATCGAATAAAACGAGACCTGATAAATGGAGGAGCTGGTCTCAATATATGTACTTTGAACACAATAATACAATTGGGATATTCAGATAAAGCTGTGAATGCTACAAACAAAATTACCATCAAGGCATATGATGATGAAGAGCATTCATCCAAAGGAACGGTCACTTTACCTCTCAGAGTAGGCTCGGTTACAAAGGATGTGGTTTGCCAAGTCCTAGACCTCAATCTCACATACAACATATTGCTAGGACGTCATTGGATTCATGAGATGAGAGCAGTCCCATCTACATACCATCAATGCATTAAGTTTCCTCACAATGGAGTTGAAGTGACCGTCAAAGCTC
Source organism: Cryptomeria japonica (assembly GCF_030272615.1). Classification (NCBI taxonomy): domain Eukaryota; kingdom Viridiplantae; phylum Streptophyta; class Pinopsida; order Cupressales; family Cupressaceae; genus Cryptomeria; species Cryptomeria japonica. Next base: position 354,936,166 of record NC_081412.1, on the reverse strand, counting down.
ATCCAAACCCTTTCATATATTGCAACAATCTGTGACCTAGATCAGAAATAACAATCCCCGTCAATCGAAAGGTTGTTCCTTCATCAACATATGTTGATCCCGAATCATTAAAATCTTCTACATCAAAACAAGCAGAGATCAAAGAAAAGTTTAAGATTAAAGACATGGGATGTGGTGAATATATTTCATGTTGATCAACTACCACTATCTCCTAAGGTATTCAGTCAATAAGAACAATCTACAAGCAATATGCAAGACCAATGAATTAGGTGTGAACCGCCTAGTGTTGTGGCTACTAAGTTTGAATGCAAATCTCCTCTAGTGGTGCAAGCAACTCTTGATATCAATAGTCATAAGAGTGGTTCCAACAAAGAATCTATTGAGCGTATCGTCAGCCCTCTTGAGAACTCACATAGCTTTACCATTTCATCTATTCATTCCATTTTCACTTTGCTCCTAGACTTGGATCAACAAGAATCAGAAAAGCCCTTACTCATTGGGGATGAAAAATCCAGTTTTGAAAAGAAAAATCTAAAAGTCAAAAATAAAGAAAAGTCCTTTAGTTCAAATCAAAATCAAAAGCTATTGGACTCTGCAAAAATCAAACTCAAAGATAAAAATCCTATGAATAAAAAAGAACAAGAGTTGATCTCCCCTAATATCAAAATAACTGGGGGCAAAAGTTCTACAATTTTAAGTCAAAAAGCATACTTGTTGATCCTAAGTCTCCATCATGTCATGATACTTTCACTTCTTGTCACAATCATAAGCCTTCATCACTCATCCACTTATTCCATACATCCTTTCCCTTCTGGAGATACATCATGGACCTTTGATGAAGCTTCTTCGAGGGACTTTGTTATCAAGGATGCCCAAACTTCTTTAGGTGACATGCATATGGGCCTACACAGTTCACACACTAGTAATTCTATCTCAGTTCCTTCATCAAGGAAGACAGTCACTTGAGCTATACATCATTCAGTCAAGGAACAATGCAGCTACAATCATAAAGTGAAGCCTTACACATTTGAGGTAGGTGACTTAGTTCTCAAAGAAAATCCCAAAAATCAGCAAAACAGAGAGAAGAAGGGCAAGTTTGAACCAAATTGGCTTGGTCCTTACATCATCACAACAGCCTATGGATCCGGTGCATATCAGCTCTCAACCACAGAGGGTGAACCTTTGGAGGATCCTATCAACAACATGCACCTTCGCAGGTTTTACACATAGCTTTTTCGAGGATCCTAATTCAAAAATACGAAAAAAAACAAAAAATTCAAAAATACCAAAAAAATTGTAAAATCCAAAAAAATAAAATAAAGAGAAATAAATTCGTCCAACGGGTGAAAACCACTTCGGTGGTGCCCTGGGCAAGTACCATGGTGAAAAATGGGTCATCGACGCCATATGTAGAGACATTTCTCCTCCCTCCTTCAGGATTCAATCTCATCCTTCACTTTGCACACTCATAGCCTATCCATCCATAATAAACTTACCCATTCCCATCGTGGCTTGTTATTGATCTACCTAAGATTGGTTAGCCATTTATAATAATCCCTCCTTTTCACACCTTTCCATCCATAATAAATTAGCTCCTATTTGTGGCTAAGGCAAATCCTACGTCTAGTGATGGGTGTGGAACTAAGAGCATCACATGTTCCGAGGAGTACAATTTCTTCCAGTTTTCTTCAGTCTGTATGCGCACAATCCACAATAAAGCAACACTTGCATCACAAATCCGCAATAAAGTTCCGCCTTCTCCGCAATAAAGTATCAATTTCATGGATTCAGTCAGTTTCAAATGAGACACAACAACAATGGGCTTCAACAAATCAAATCTTTCAACAAACTCAGACAACATTATGGTTCAGTGCTATCTATCCTTTTGTGAAAGTAAACATTGTGACCACAATCAAATAGACTTGTACAAGTGGCAAGAGACACTAAACTTTAGGACTACAGTGGATGTTGGTGTCGAGTCTTGATTTTCTTTTGATTTTATCTTTCTAGTGACATGTCTTTTAGCTTTTCCAGGATGTCTCTGACTAGAGATTTTATCTCCAGAATGTCTTTGACTAGAAAGGCGATGATGGGGTATCGTCACCTATTTTTCTTTGTTGTCTGTGGATTGTCTCTTAATAATGATATGACTTGTCCAAGGATATGAGGACACTAAGAGTCTAGTGTGAACTGGGGAATTCCTTGTTTGCGACTATCTGATCTCCATGCAAACGGGTACAATGACTTTCTGGGTCGAACATATGCATGGATTGTCATAACCTATTTGCCATAATAAAGCTCAATGATGATAATAACACAAGAAGCTCTTTCACTTCCATCTTCCATCCCCCTTTCTTGATTGACCTCCATCATCTGTGTAGATCACTGTCATATGACTGAGTATAATGACACGCCAAAAATATTTGCATTTCATGTAGTTTGCACCTGCATTACCACATATTCGCATTTCATACATACATATAGATATCACAATTACATCACATTCTGCACACAACACACGTTAGCACGTTCTACATTTTCATCATGTGAATAGTTATTTGCATTATCATATTCATCTGCATTTCATACATTCACATTTTAATTTGCATAACATATTAACATAAAAGAACAAAAATATTGTATTTCATCATGTACATATTTGCATCCATATCATAAACATCATATAGAAACATGCATCACATAGAAGCAACATCACATAGGTACACATACATATAGCTGCCGCAAGGATGAATCATCTCATATATATATCAAAAATCATAAGTGTCATGATACAATGATGTCAAAATCATATGGCTACAACATCACTCAAAGGTGTCTACATCATACAAAAATGGTACAAAACTGATACATAGGGAGCCCTCTAAGGCTATGATGAACTCCCTCCCTCGGAGCCAGCTGGCCTCGACCGAGTTTGAGCCTTGGAAGGACCTGCCCCATGATCGTCTCTCCTGCCCCCTTTATCTGGTGGTGGTGGAGGACTCATGACCCCACCGCTAGACACCTGTCTCCTGTCTCTCCCTCCAGAGGTCGTCATCATCCGCGATGGTCTCTGGAAGCTCCTAGCCCACTGATTTGGTGGCACCACTCCATAGTATAGGTCTCTCTAGTAGGCTATCTCCTCCCCTTCCCGCAGAACATAGGCGTATCTGGCCCCTGAGTCCTCTGTTGCCTGTCTCCTTGCCCTTAGTGTTGTCTCAGCCTTTGTATAGCGCTGAATAGCCTGATCCCTCTCCCGCTCAGTGTCCCTTAGCTATCTCCTGAGCCTAGTTGTATCCCTCTCCAGATCCTGGATCTCATCTGCCTGTCCCTGACAGATCTCCCTCAAGGATATTAGCTCATCCTCCTCCTCTCTCCCCTCACCCTGTCCCTGTGGCTGCTCCCATCCTTGACCCCCGTGGCATTCGTTGTATCCTGTCGAACTGCCTGCATACCCTGTCTATCAACTGCCTCTCAATGACATATGGTGTCCACCCAATCAAATACCTACTCCTAAACACATATGGCAGCTCCACTGCGTCATCCTCCCACTCCTCACAATCTAAGTAAGGCCTCCATACTACACTGTCTATCTCGTCAATAACTTGATGCCAATACTCTAGCCTCCTAATCTGTGGCTGAGAAGTAATCGTATCATACGGGTGTACAAAACTATGCCCATGTCCCCTACCTCTAAAGTGTATCAGATGTGTAACCGACAGATGCTCGTATGCCCATATCTGCAACAGTGTCACTCTACATCCTAATCCTGTTGATCCATGATATACAAACTAATGCAGCTCATAATATACATGTGCCAGCAGACACGACCCCCATGCAAACCTGGTGTTCTTAGTCACTAATGCCTCCAGTGTCCTGCCCCATCCCACAACCAACCCTCATGTCACCATGTCCAGACATAGGAACCCACTGATCACTCCTGCCAGCACCGTCGGTAGTGCCAATCCTGTAGTTGTCATTGTGTCCCAAGCCACATGTCCCACCCTCATCTCTAGTCCTGGATCCTGAAACACTCGTCTCAGTGCATCCATGTCTCCCTCTCGATTGTAAGGAACCAACTCCCCAATGATCGGTATCTGCAGTATCCTATACACATCCTCTAAGGTGACTGCCATCTCACCCATCGACAAATGAAAATTACACGTCTCTGAGTGCCATCTCTCAGCTAATGCAGTTAGCAAACCCATGTTCGCTCGAAACTCGGGCACATACATAATATATCGCAGACCCATAGCCTCAACTGCTTCTCTATCCTCGAATGTCAGCTCTGGTCGTAAACTCTAAGTCGAAGGGAATCTCTCTCGTGACTCCAGCATAGGTAGGTCCTCCTACAGTCAAGCAAATCAACTGTGTCAATCCTAATGGTACTCCTCGTTCATCACAAAGTGTTGCTTTTTATCCTAGTGCTTATATCTATCATATGGCACTCTATCCTAGTGGCACTCCTTGTTAATCACAAAGTGATGCTTGTTATCCTAGTGCTTATATCTATCATATGGCACTCTATCCTAGTGGTACTCCCTGTTCATCACAAAGTATTGCTTTTTATCCTAAGTGCTTATATCTACCATATGGCACTCTATCCTAGTAGCATTCCCTATTCATCACAAAGTGTTGCTTTTATCCTATCTTTTAGGGCACCTACTTGAGTGTATCCTCTTGAGTAGCTTATCCAATTGACAACGTATGTTCTATCACAAAATTGTCAATTTCAGCCTAATCCAATTAACAACGTATGTTCTATCACAGAATTGTCAATTTCTTCGGTACTCCCTGTTCATCACAAAGTGCCTCGCTCTATCCTATCCTAGGGCCTCTGCTTGAGTGTATCCTCTTGAGTAGTTTCCTGATTGGCAACGTATGTTCTATCACAAAATTGTCAATCTTAGCCCTATCTGCTACCCTAGTCTTCCCTAGAGGACCTGCTTGAGTGTATCCTTTTAGCAACTTATCCAATCGACAACGTATGTTTATCACAAAACTGTCGATTTGACCTTGAAGACATAAATGCGCATTCATGACACAAACGCGCCTGCTCGGCACAGACGTGCCTGTCCTACACAAATGCGCCTGCATTTCACAGACGCGCTCGCATCTGACACAGACGCGCCTGGCACCAACATAGACGCACCTGGCAGCAACATAGACGCACCTGACACCAACGCAGACGTGCCTTTGCATTTTTCCCCCCCGCTTGACATTTTTTTTGACATACCTAATGCACATTTATTACTCTACTTGACATGCATTTATGACAACAATTAATGCAACAAGATACAAGGAGGTTTTGTGGTACTTACCGACTCTCCTGCATCTGCTGGCCTCTAATATCAGCGAACGTCGATCGAATCTGTGCATCAATGCCATTGCTGCTGACTGCTCTTTGCTCTCTCTGCACTCTGATATCTTAGGTGTGTGGATGGCAATGAGGATGTTTTCCCTCGTAGTCTATCTTATAGACTACCCTAGCCCTAGTCTCCCGAGCTAGTCTTCTTTATCATGTGACTCTGTCACTCTATCCTATCTGGTGAGTCCTTTCTAGCCTTTCTTTCTTATCGAGAGATTGTCTGCGATCTTTTCAGACATTTTTATCTAATCTCTTGAGGGGGCATATCATTTCCATCTTGGGGCAACTTTGCATCAGTTAATCTTATCTTCTTTGAAACAACGCGACAAGCTGCATTGTCTCAAAGAGGGGCAAAATGTAGACACCTAAAATTGTCCTATCTAATTAAATAAATAAATCTTTATTTATTTAATTAATTCATTTACCCTCTTCTAACCTTATTTCTCATTTAAATAAATACCTCTATTTATTTAAATTATCCCTTTTTCTAAATTAAATAAATATCTTATTTATTTAATTGATCCCACTTCTTCTATTAATTAAATAAATCTTTATTTATTTAATTAATTCATTAGCCTTTTCTACCCATGACACATGTAATTCATCTCTTAATTCCTACACTACCCACCCTCTCATCATTTTCTTATTTCCTCTATCTACCCTGTAATCCTAGCCGACCATCTATCTTTTACACCTCCCAATATTATCCCTCCATTTTTTATAGCGTCTTATATATAAGGAGATGCTTCCTTCATTATCAACCCTAACTCCTGGATTAGCATTCAAACTTTCATATGCAATCAAACCTACTTACAACCATATTTCCGTTCTTTATTGAGCTCTTATGCACACATAAAATCTGAGAGCAAATATATCAAGCAAGATCAATGGAGATAGGAAAAATGGAGATCCAAACCCTATTGAACATGTGATGGTATAATCTTTGTGATTTCATTGATTTGCATTGTCTTAGGTAATCTTCATATGTTATGGTGGATCTTTGTTGTTGTTAGGCTAGGGTTTTGTGGTTGAATTCATTTAGTCTTTCAATATTGTTGTTTCCATTTTTACCATAAACAATTATATCCCCCTTTCTCCCAAAGGCTCAATTTATTTCAATAAATTGAACTCCACCTTAGCCTACTAACCTAATAATCCTCTAAACCAAATTAGTCAATTAATTAACTAGTATCCTAGATTCCTACAAATCTTCAAACTAAACCCACTAATTAAAGCTAATCAATCAAAGCCTAATCTTCATTATCATTTTCCCCAATTTTTAAATTTATCCCACCTACCTAGGTCCACATGTGACACCCCTCTTAAATGACTTGCATGCACAAGTCACTTTCAAGCTTCCACCTCACTCTTTGACCAAGGGTGCTCACACATGTGTGGGGATGCTCTTCCCCATAGATCCACCCTACACTTTCACTTTCCATCCATTTGTCACTTCCTTCTCCCTACCCCTGTTCCACTTTGCCACTTTTACCTCCACTTGTCACTCTCTTATTCTTCCCAAGACGTGGTCACACATGTGTGAGCATACCTTGCTCTCTTCCCCACGACTAGTTTTCTTCCCCAAATCTCCCATCTTGTGACACTTCTTAGAAGGCTACAAACCCAAGCCACCTCATCTCCTCACACTCTATCCTATCCCTCCATCAATTCTCAATCTCAACCGTCCATTTGAAATCCAAAAATTTATAAATTGGAGCCTTCTCCCTCACATCCATAACACAATCTCTTTCTAACCTTATGTTGCCAAATTAACTAGTTGTTGTGCAATAAAGGAGAGCAATCCACATCCCTAAGCATTAAAGAGTGAATCAAGTGGAGAAGGGTGCCTCCATTTCTAGCTCTATCTATGGAGTAATGAAGGTATAAGTCTAGATTTTCATTTAATTTGAATGTTTTAACTATTGCTTAGACTGAGCTTTTACTTGCTCTCAAGTCCTATTTAAAATCCATTACTACCATGCCAAAATATTGAGCCCATCCATGAATTCCCTGTCCATATCAAAATCCATATCCCATCATTGGAATTGGATCTATGTTAAGAGAAAAATAAAAAACACGATGAAGCGAGCTTTGAAATGAGTCAAGATCAAGTTATCTACATCATCTAATCTCATCTTATTTTTGATCAAGATCCCATATTTATAGAATTCCATAATGATCCCATCGTTCCTTTGCATCCTATCCATAATCAACATCCCATATCTATAGAATTCCACAATGATCCCATTGTTCCATTGCATCCTATCCATAATCCTAAGTTTGAAGTTGATCCCATCCATATTCCAATAACCACCACTTCCATAGATGACTACTTGCCTCCCTTGGACACATAGATGATTTTCCCCTTGTTCATCTAGAACAAGAGTCTTTCTCTTTAGACATGTTTGAAAATGATGAAGCTACAATTGATTTCAAGGGACTTCGTGATGTTATCCCAACAAGTGACCAAAAAAGGGGCTTCACATTGACCTTGATGCAACAACCTATTTTTGGGAACAAGCCGAGTTCCTTAGTCCAAAAGTTTATGTCAAATGTATTGATAAAAAATATAATATGGAATTGATTAATATTCCATATTGGCTTAGATCAACACACATAAATAGGGAGAAAGAACTAGTATCCTATCAACTTGGATCAGTCACTTTTGTCAAAAAAATCTTTCTTGCCAATGAGAAGATAACCACCATTGTTGATTCGTAACACCACAAGAATGGGCTGGCATCTTTTGTAGAATAATACATATACATATCCCATTACAAATAGGATATGTTAGAACATACAATATCAAGGAAAAAGTTTAGGCATCCACAAACAAAATATTTTGGAGCCCATGCATTTTTCGACAATCCAAGATATCAAGGTCTCAGTTATCTATTGATCAAGAAATCCGATGATGTTAGTGGCACCTCAATTATATTGGGGGAAACTTCATCTAATGCAATCATCAAAATAGGGGTCATGATTAGTCCTAATGACAAAGATGTTGCCAACACTCTTCCAATCCACACCATAAGCCATCATTTCCAAATCCTTCAACCCACAAATTAGGACCAACAAAATAAGTTATATTACAAAGTAAATGGTCAAAATCAAATTTATGAAGCTAATGAATCCAAAAGTCAAAGTGGACACACAAATTCAAAATGGATCTTAAAGCAAACTGGATCCACAACGCACCAAATCTAAATCTAATAGTCAATGAAAATTTGAAGCCACATCAAAAAAAGCCTTCTACTTATCACAAGTGTCAACCTCCTTCCAAATGGTCTTCAATCCCATCATGTAAGGTGTATAAAGCTATTTTTCCCAAACACACTCACAATTCAACATGCAAACTCCATCATCCACCATCCCAAATTTGGAAAATAAAATAATCCTACACCTAAAATGCCAAATAAATCACCCACATCTCATATTCCATCACAATTTTCCATCTTACCTAAAATCCAAAAATCCTAAGTCATGCATTCACCGTGTCCTAGTAACAACACTTTAACACAAGGACTCTAATGTAACTCTATCACCATGTACACATCCAGATAAGGCCAACCCTAGTCTCAATGAGGATTATAATAACATTCATGGTTTATATTCAAATGCCATTATCTTAGCAAGACAACTCCTCAAGGTAGGTTATTATTTGCATATTGAAGGATTTGGCCTAGGGTATTCTCCTAAGTCAAAACCTTCAATATGATTTAACATTTTTTGTTAAAGTTGGAAGACAACAAACAGTAATGCAAATGACAATGATATAACTACGTGGTGTTGTGAAATTTGGCATCTAAAGAACTTTAAAATGGTGATGAATTTATTATAAGAGTCAAGGTTTTGCAATTTGTTGATGAACATGTCATACAATTGAAATAACTAATGAAAAGTGGTGGTATCACAAAGATAGAAGTGATTCTAAAAAATATGATGTTCTGATTAATAAGAAAAACAGGTTTTAAGGACCCGAAACCTTTAACAAAGGAGTTTAAAATAGACCATATAAGAACAACTTTCAAAACGACTGGCAATAAAGCCAGTAAATAGAAAGGACAACAAAAGAAAGAAACAACAAAACAAAAGAAACCACTGCATAATTATAAAGCCTTCAGGAGGTCCTCCGCCTTAATCACCAGCTGGTCGTAATTGGCCGCAACAACTTTGAGTTCATCCAGGTCCTTATTTGGCTTCTTCTCCTTCTTTTTACCTCTGGTTCTTGTTCTGAGTCCTTGAACATCTCCCGTGCCTTCAGTGTCAGGGCCAATTTCCAGGGTATCCTTCTCCTCCTCCAATTTGCTGATGAGGGATTTGGTATTTCCAGCAGAGGCCTTCAGAATGTTTAAGCTTTGCTCTATGATACTTTTAAGGCATTCCTCACTTTTGCTGACTTTATTGACAGTTTTCGCCATTGTTTGATCCATAGCATTAGCATTTGCTTTCCTTTCAATCAGGTCTTTCTCGATTTGCTCAAATCCGGGGTTGAAGGAGTCTCTTATATTTTCAGCTCTAGCAATAGTTTTGGTCAAATCCTCCACATAATCTACCATAGACTTCTCTTCGCCAATGCTGATAGTTTCTAGAATCTAGATTCTGCTGATAGTTTCCAGAATCTGGATTCTGGTACTGACAATATTATAATAGCTCGAAACACTCCTTTTAATCTGTTTCATTATTATTTTGTCCATTTATGATCTTTGGGGTACTATTGTATCGATCCTTAAAAATGATTAATCTGACATTCTCTAGGAGGCCCTGTTCTCCCTTCCATGTAATCATTTCATCTTGATTGACCGCCACATTGGCTGCCCAGTCAACAGAACCATTAGCTTCACGGTAAATATGAGATATGAAACTTTTCTCAAAAGTGTTAATGAGGTCTCTAGCAGCCTTTATAATGTTATTGATAGACCACGAGGGCTTAGAGGTCCCCTTGAGGCATTTGATGATGTTGTTAGAGTCCCCTTCAATCCATAGGTAGGGGAAATTCCATCTTTTTGCGAGGAGAATACCTTGGAGTGCTGCCATTTCTTCTGCCTTGTGGTTTGTTTGGCTTCCTATTGGAACAACAATCATTTCCTTGCATATACCTTTATCATCTCTAAGAATAGCTCCACATCCTGTAGGGCCCGGATTACCTTTTGCAGCACCATCGAAATTGACTTTGAACCAACCATGAGGGGGAGTTTGCCATCTTGCTTCTAATCTTTTGTTTTGCTTGGGGTCAGAATTGCCAGCATTCTTCAAACTCCAGGAACTTAAAATGTGAGATTCCAGAGGGTTGGTCGAAAAGCAGGGACCCCCAATGATCCCAATGTTCTCCACTATAGCCCATTGTATTTTCTGGAAAACAATATCCTGAGTAAGAGAAGTGTCCCTAAAAATACGATTGTTTCTTTCTTTCCATAACCCCCACAAAATGTGAGGGAGTGATAGCTGCCACATAGATCTCAAAAATGAGTTAGACCAATGATAATTGCAGGAGTAGAACAATTCACCGATAGTGTTAGGAAACACCCAATCAATGCAAAAACTCTTAAGAAATCTTTCCCATATTGAAGCAGAATAGGAACAGTGGATGGCCAGATGGTCTACAGACTCTTCCTCCTCAAGACACAGAGCACATCTATTAGGGAATGCAAATCCTCTGCCCTTGAGATTATCTAAGGTCAAGATTTTATTTTGAAGAATAGTCCAATAGAAAAAGTTGATTTTAGCGATCAAACCCTTTATCCATGCTTTAGACCAAAAAGGATTTTCAGAAGGGGCAGGGGAGAGAACACCATACATTGAAGAGACAATAATATTACCTTTAGGTTCATATTTCCAAATGAGGGAGTCTTCCTCTTTATTCAACCAGGCTGATGACATATGGTTTTTAAGCTTAATAAGGTTTGGGTGGATACTTTCAATGTTTTGCCATTTATTACGTATCCAATACCCTTCAACTAAAGGACCAAACGTTCTAATACAGGAGGAGGCATAAGGGGCCCATCCTGGGATATCAATCAAAGATTTATCAAAAAGCCAGGGATCTTCCCAGAATTTAACTTTCCTACCATTGCCTATTTTTCATATAACCCCTTTAGCAATGTTGTCTCTACACTTAGAGGCATGATTCCAGATATGGGACCCATTCATACTAATGTCAGAATTGATTAAAGAGGAAAGAGAAGATGACAGAAGAGAATACTTACTTCTCCAGATTTTACACCATTCACTATATGAGTGGAACATTCTCCAAACCTGTTTAGACAAGAGAGCTTCATTTAGGGTCCAGATTCTTCTCAGGCCTAGACCTCCTTTACTTTTCGGTCTGCATACCTGATCCCAAGCCACAAGAGACATTCTTTTCTTTTCCTCAACCCCTGACCAGAGAAATTTTCTTTGAATTTTCTCAATTGCATCATCATACTTTACTGGAATTCTGAAAAGGTTAAGGGCATAGATAGGTATGCTTTGAAGAGAAGCTTTCAGAAGTTGAAGCTTTCCAGCCTGACTTAAAAGGGCTCCTTTCCATCCAGCTAGCTTTTTATGAAATTTGTCCACCAGAGAGCTCTAAAAAGAATCAGGAGGTGCAATGCCCAAGGGGAGGCCAAGATAAGTGGCAGGAAGATCAGCAATCCGACATTCCAAGATTCTGCTGATTCTGTGTTATCTTCTCTCTGGTGTATTGATGGAAAAAACTTTGCTTTTGACCCAATTAATGAGCTGACTAGATGCAGAGACAAACTTACAAAGAGTGTCCTTAAAGGTTCTAGCTTCTGAGATACTTGATTCCCCCATGACAATGGTATCGTCCACAAACTGTTGATGAGAGCAAGTATGATCAGCTAAACAAGGTTGAAGTCCCTTAAAAGATCCTCACATCACCATGCTTTCCATATACCTACCAAAACATTCAGCCATAATAATGAAGAGGATAGGGGAAATGGGATCCCCTTGCCTCAATCCTCTAGATGCTTGGAAGAAGGGGGATGGATATCCATTGACAAGAACAACAAAAGAGGCTGAGGTAATAAGCTGACTAAAGAGGTCAACACATTTGGTGGAGAAACCATAAGCCACAAGAACCTTCACAAGAAAAGACCAATCAACCTGGTCATAGGTCTTAGAGAGATCAAGCTTGAGGATGAGACCTTGTTTCTTAGCCCTTACAAGAGAATGAATATTCTCATGGACAGTAATAATGGAGTCAAGAATTTGTCTTCCTGGGACAAAACCATTTTGCTGATGATTAATCAAAGAGGGAAGGACAGTCAGGATTCTGGTGGTATGAACCTTGGAGATAATCTTATAAAAAGAATTACATAAGCTGATTGGTTTGAACTTGTCCATAGAGTCAACACCTTGGATTTTGGGAATTAGTGCAATGAAAGTGCCATTAATTTCTTTCAAAAGTCTTCTATCCCCAAAAAACTCCTTGACTCCGTTGGAAACATCTTTCCCTACAATGTCCCAGAAATATTGAAAGAAGAACATGGGAAAGCCATCTGGACCGGGAACTTTATTACCATCAAAAGAAAAAAACAACACTTTTGATTTCCAAGTTCGAAGGTATGGAAGAAAGGGAGGCATTCATCTGCTCATCAATGAGGCAAGGAATATTTTGAAGAAAAGAAGATTGAGCATCAGCATCCAACTTGTGATCCCTCCTCAGAAGATCTGAAAAGTACCTTTTGGCCTCATTCCTTATCTCTTCCTCCTTAACCAGCTCCCCATTGTCCACTACCAGTTTAGTAATCATGTTTGCCGCTTTATGTTTGATAGTCGACATATGAAAGAATCTTGTATTCCTATCTCCTTCCTTTAGCCAAGTGCATCTTGATCTCTGCTTCCAAAAAGTTTCCTCTTTAGCAATGATTTCATGGTATTTTTTAAGGGTCTCATTTTCTTCAGCAATAGACACAGTAGAGAAACCATCCTTCTGAATTTGGACATGTATTTTCTTAAGGTCATCCTGGACTTTACCTTTGGCCTCAAAAATGTTCCCGAAGCTGGAATTATTCCAGAGTCTTATATTGTCCTTAACACTTTTGAGTTTCTTCACAACTCTGTACATAGCAGTGCCCTCAACTTAGATATTCCACCATTTATGAATATTAAAAGTAATATCAGGGTGATGAGTCCACATTTTTTCAAATCTAAAAGGAAAATGTCTTCTTCTATTAATTGGGTCAGCAAAGAGAGTGATGGGAAAATGATTAGACCCAACCCGGATGTGGGCAGATAGGGAGCAGAAGTAATGCCTGAACCAGTCATCAGAAACAAGAGCCCTGTCAAGGCAAACTTGGATAAGATCATTGCCAGTTCTCCTATTAGTCCATGTGTAATTGCATCCCTGTATCTCCACATCATTGAGAGCCTGAGTATTTATGAAATCCATAAGGGCCAACCTACTTTCCAATTGAGAAGGGCTTCCACCAAATTTTTCCTCCTCTCTCAAAGGAGTATTAAAGTCTCCAATGACCAACCAGCTAAGATTCTTGAAGTTGTCCCTAGTTTCTATAAGTTTTTTCCAGAAGGAGTTTCTTGCTTTCAAGGTGTTGGGTGCATATATGTTGGTGAGGACCCATGATGTTCCATCTTTTAAATGCTCAAATCTAATGCAAGCGAATTTTTTTTCTTGAATAAGAACATGGCCTTTGACACTATTGAGATTCCACATAGTAGCTATGCCTCCCGAAGCACCTTCCGAGCTTCCACCATTGATACTCCCATTTTTAAAAAACTTCAGAGATTCAACTTTTTCTCTACTCATTTTGGTCTCTTGAATTAGAAAAACATCAGGTTTACTATCCCTTATCATATTCCTAATAATATCATGTTTATGAGGATTATTAAGTCCCCTAATATTCTAAGAGATAATCTTCATATTTACTTAAGAGTCTTCTGAGTCCCATCTACAATGTTCTTACTGGTCTCCTTGTCTCTGACTTTGTGGTTAGAAGGTCAACCTGGGGAAGAGGAGATGTACCCAACATCAACTTGAGCTATTCTGCTGGATTTCCTTACTTGAGAAGCCGAGGGAGTGGATCCTTTCTTGTTCCTATATTTTGGTATTTTTCAGTCAGCTTCTTTCTCGAGAATTGCTTCAGGATTACTGAGGAGTCTGGATATTTCATCTTCATTGCCCCAATTAGGGAATCTAGAATCATGTAATGCACTATTTACTATTTTTAAATTTTGATATGAATCCGAAAGGTTCATACCCAGTATAGCACATTTTTGGGCTTCTTGCATTTTAGAACTGATCGTAAGCGGGGAAGAGTCAGTCTTTTCTTCTTGGGAGCCAGTGATCTCCCCTTCCTTAGGTTGTTCCTCTTTCTTTTGCATTTCTTTACCAGCAAAAGTATCAGCAATTACCACTTCGGCTGTGTCCTTTTGAAGATATAGTCTGTTCTTTCAATTCCTCTATTCGGATCTGCTCTATCAAGGGGTTGTTAACTTTTGTTGACTCATTCCTCAATACTTCCTGGATTGGAAGGTTGGAGATGGAAGTTGAGGAGACCACTTCCTTATTTCCCCCCAAGGGTTCAAAACAGTTGTTGTCAACAAAGTCAGCTTCCTTATTTTTCGAGTTTTTAACTTGCCATACCTTTTTTTCTGGAACTTTTTTACTTTCACCCGGGGGTTTAGTCTGCTTGAGCTCTCCTTTAGGCTTGATAGGACAAGATTTTGCCCAGTGACCTACTTTCTTGCAATGGAAGCAGGCAAAGGGGATAGATTCATATTCTATTTGTTGTTTCCATGTCCCCAACTTTGACACTATACCTATCTGTTCCGGCATATCAGCATCATGGGCTATCCCTACACAAAACCTAGCGTGAGTGAGTCTCCTTTTTGATGCTGTGACTGGGTCTATAGAGAGGAGTTCACCAAAGGAGCTTGCTATTCCTGAAAAGATGCTTTCTGCCCAATATTCAAGAGGTAGACCTGGTAACTTTACCCAAACTGGAACTCGTGCCAAAAGAGAGTCATTCATGTTCAGATTCGGATGGCATTTCCGAAGAACCAAGGTTGTCCTTCCTACCATCCAAGGACTACCACAAAGTATCCTTAATTTATCTTCTTGACACGAGAAAGTAAAAGAAAGGAGGCCTTAGGCAATGCCGAGATTTCAACGTTACCCTTCAGAGCCCATTTCCGTTTGACGTAAGCCCTTACAACTTCGATGTTTGGGCGCGAACCCATAAATTTTTCTACCAGGGAGTTTGACATGCTGTTTATATTATGATCCAGAACTAGATTAGGGATAGAGATAGCGAACTTTCCACCGGTTAGATCAGAAATATTCTTGACCGGAGGTAAATAGGATTTACCAGATGGTTTTGTTCCAAAAAGGGATGACCATTTTCTAGATTCTTTTCCGTTCTCCAAGGTCTCTTCATGTGGGCTGGACCCCCCGCTGGACCCCTCCCCCGAAAACCCAGAACCCACTTTCTTCTGTGGCAGAATACCACCAGTCTGCGGAATGTCAACAACCTTTGGAATATCCGGAGGCTTGTCCTTCTCTCCCATAGGACTAGCTCCTTCGATCTGGCCACTCCCACCAGTCTGCGGAATGTCAACAATGTTCGAAATATCCGGAGGCTTGTCCTTCTCTCCCATAGGACCAACTCCTTCGTTCTGGCCGCTCCCACCATTCGAACAAGAGTTCCCGCCTTTCAGAGAATTTGAATTTTGAATTCTCCCATTGCTGCTTCCTACTCCTCCCAGCTCCATTCCCAGAAGTTATGTGGGTTATGGTTAATGTTAGATTTAAAAAAAAAGTAAAAAAATATGATGTTAGAAACTAGTAATTTTGAATAATGAAGAAAATAACTTAATGCCTTAAGATAATGCCTTTTACACATGACGTGAAAGTTTTATTGTCGAAATCAACATAATAATTAGATAAATCTAATAAATTGGACTAACGTAGAATTTGAATTTTGAATATAAAAGATGAAATTTATGTTGTTTTCCCACCCGAACTAGAAATTATCTAGGAAAGGATTAAATCCAATTTCAAAGATTGAAGTTGAAATTAATAGAGTGCGTGTTAAATTAATCAATTTGAGTAAACTAATACGACCACTCGCGATCTGAAATGGAAAACTGCAGCAAGTCATAGTTCGATTGTTTTTGGAGACAAAGATATTTTTGCTTGCCCTGCAACATAAATGTTTTTAAAATATTGTTTCGCCAACAGTGAACGGCTGATTTTTAAACTTGCCACTGGTTTTGACGATTTTGTCCACAACTCTGCTGCGGTTCGGGTGGGCCGTCTGTTTTCGTTATTGGTGTTATCGTTTCTGCGGCAAGATAAACCGCAGAGGTCAAATATTCTCCTGCGCTCGGCAAAATGAGGTAACTTTTTTTTTAAACTGTGATATAAATATGCATTCTTTTGTTTGTTTTTCATGATTTTATGAATGCCACACGATCGGTTCAGGGAATACTGTTAACATTTGCATTGTGCATTACTTTCAGTGGTTTCTGCTAACCAGTCTAAAGCGTCGTGGTTTTCATTTTTTTGTTCGTTTTGTTCTGTTCTGTATTCTTTGGGTTATTTAAATATAAATCCCAATCCTTCAGGATTTCAAAAGCTTCTATATTTGTTTTCTATTTTGCATTCATTGCAAAACACAAATAGACATACTTGTTTATATATAAATGTATGTTTAGTTTGTGTACTAACCCTAATTGTGAGGGATAACACGTGTCACAATACAATAATAAAACACACAAAGTTAATACCGGAAGCTAAGTTCAATAACATTATGGACTGTAGAAATCATATGGCTACAATAATAAAGTGTTTTAGGGTTTGTTTGTACTGAAATACGTTGAATGGTCTTATATGCATCTTGGCAGGAAAAGCTCAGACAGCTGTACTTCATTATCCCTTTACAACTTATGTAATTCATGCAACAGTACATACAATGTTGTCTCAATGGAAAAAATGGGCCTAAAAGCATACAAGAGATTACTGCAATTGAATTTTTGTCTGTGGTTTCCAGCTACTGTTTTACAGCCTCGACTTATGATTTTTACACTTTTTAATTGAGATGAAATTCTGTTGAACTATGCTAGATTGATTGGATTTTGCTGCTGGTTCTCATTCTAACTGGATTTGAAATTCTGTGGAATTCATGTTAGAGAAAGCAAAAATTCATAGATATTCAATGACTTTTAACCAGTTATCAGTTTTACGTTCATCTTTTATGTAGCCTTTGCATTGATCGTTGTCCTGAAATTCCTATGTAGTTCTTCATGCCCTGCATATGTTTCCACATTTGGCATGCGTGTCTAGCAGGGCAGCTGCATCTATAACACGTAACTGCCCTATAGCACATGACAAAAGTTCCCCTTTCATTATGATTTCATGGATGTTCATACACTGTTCCGAAGTTCCTATTTTGGCACAGGTGGGAAGAATGCTAGCAGAGGTTGACTCAGGCTTTACACCCCGCCAATCGCATTCGCTTGAATGTTTCTAGATGCTTTTTGGCAAATTTTTATTGTGCATATTCTGCAATCATTTCAATCCATGAGACCGCATGTCTTAGAAGCATTTTGTAAACACTTTGTATGCAATTTCCATGCTCCCACATTGTGCAGACATTTCAACGGGACAATTGTAACTACAACATCTAACAAAATTTTTCTTGTCTTTTATGTTTTGATGGATGTCCATACCCCATTCTGAAGCTCCCATTTAGATAGTGGTAGTATTGGAGTTTAGGAAAAATCAATTCTACAACTCCCAAAGATCACCTGCATGCAAACCTGTCACAGAAGGAGAGAAGCAAAAAAGCTATGGAGGTCAGAATTCAGAGATCCAGAAAAGAGGAGTCATATTGATTGTGCAACAAAAATGCAATTCAATAATTACAATTGTTATGAAAATACAAAGAGAGAATCCTTATAAAAGGATACTCAAAACCCTAAAGGAGAAAATCCTAAAGAATTATAAGATTCCTAAGTTTAGCTTAAACATAGAGTATAATAGACTAATAATTAAATAAATAATTATTAGCTAATAAAAGATTACTCTAACACGCCCCCTTAAGATGAACTTAGGGAGTAGCTAAAAAACAACCAAGGACTAAAAAAACATGTAAAAAAATGGAGGAAAGCAACAATGGGTCTCGGCAACTAGGCCTAATGAGGTATCCAAGTACAATAAAATCTCTGTAAAGTGGAGAAAAAAGAGAAAACCTTGTGGGAACAAAACACTTCTCCAAAAAGAGATGATTGCTCAAGTGAAGGACTAACAAGCTTACAAACAAGAGTGTTCCAGAAGATAGGAACAAAAAAAAAGCTTGAAGAACACCACTGAGGCATGA
The DNA here is from genome assembly GCF_030272615.1 of Cryptomeria japonica. Lineage (NCBI taxonomy): Eukaryota > Viridiplantae > Streptophyta > Pinopsida > Cupressales > Cupressaceae > Cryptomeria > Cryptomeria japonica. The sequence goes on along the minus strand of NC_081412.1, from coordinate 354,917,458 downwards.
AATAGCTGCAAACACTGTCGAAAAGTAACTGCTGATCCGAAGAACCTCCACTGAAATAGAACATGACCAAGTAGAGAAGACTGTAATCTGCACGAGTGCCCTCAAATGACACTACTCGAATCAGATGGCAAACAAAGGCAAACAACTGAACTCGAAGATATAGATGGCATGAAGCACCAAAGCCTGAAGAGCTGATCAATCGAACCAAGGAAGCATTAGAACCAACAAGACAAACCTCCCCATAATGCTGAAAAGGGAGAGGGACAGGTACACTGAAAAGAATGGCCACAAGAACTGCATGACGAAGAACCAGGAACATTGAAGGTGCAGAGAAAGTACATAGTGTCGTGGAAGGAACACTCACTTGACACACATCATAAGGCTAATGTCATGGAAATAACACTCACTTGACAAAGGTTGATGACAAACAAAAGGCAAACATCAACCTGTTGGTATTTTGATGATTTTTAGTTGTGATTGTCATTGATGGACACACTTATTTTATGTATGAGTTATTCTCCACCGGCTATATGTGTTGTATTGTTCACACCGGTATTATATGCCATTGAATGTATAGTCTTTGTTTATAGAAGACTATCGGTGTTTTGCAGAAGATGCTTACTGGTCAAAGCATGACTGAAGACCTCAAGTGGAACGAGGACCCCCAGCGACAGTTAATCTTTCTGATCGGAACACTATGTTCCAGTTTACCAATTTTTGTTTATCGGTAATCGGTATACTGTGTTAAACCAGTAAAATTGTTGAGTGTGATGAGTTATCATCCACTGACACTTTGGCGGTGCTTCTGTGCCGTGTTACCAAATGTGTCTAGATGCTTTGAACCTAGGAAATTGTAATCCAATCTCATTGGACCGACATGAAATCGGTTTCCTATTTAAGGACATCATGTCTAGGGTTTTTGAGTGTGCGTGTGTGTATATTGAAGAGAGAAGTTGTTATAGAAGCATCGTGCGATAGAGATTAAACATGAAAAGGATAGAAGACTGAAGTAATGCTGCAATGCATTAATAGAGAGCAGTCAAGGATCTAATCAAGCATTGTGTGCTACTTTCTAGATCATTCACTTGTTGATTACTAATCTCTTCGACAAGTCTGAAACCCTTAACCGGGTAGGCCCAGTCAAGCCTTTTGTAAATCCTCTAACAAGGTGGTTCATAGTTGTGGATCTGAAATCCTTTAACAGGGTAGTCTTTAACAGGACTTATCTCCTAATAGAGATCTGGATTCCTAACGGGATCTGTTTTGGTGAAGAACTTTGTAAGGCCTTAACCGGTTTGGTTACTATTTTGTAGATAGTTGACTTGTGAGTTTTACTCACTGTGGTTTTTCCCATTTGGGTTTCCACGTCAAAATATCCTGTGTTATGGTGATTGTGCTTATTTGGGTGAATGCTTTATTTGCTATTTGGCTTATCAGTGTTTTAACCGGTTTGTTGTCTAAACTATTATACCGGTCTGCAGTAAAATTGCTTAAGAGTTTGGTTAAGTTTTTGGGCATACTAATTCACCCCCCCCTCTTAGTATTCATCACAACCCCCCATGGCACTTTATAAGTAGTGTATGTACAATAAGGCACAAGATGTGCAAGATCCTAAGTTTACAATGCATGGTGGCACTTTATCTCAGTGTGTTTGCATAAATAAAATGCTACAATGATCAGAAGAGACAGAAGATTGGAAACAAAAATAATAGCCAAATACGAGACATCCTACTCAAAGAAAGAGATCCCAGGACCTGAAACATCCAAGATATTCACTAGAGTGCTGAAAAACAAAAAATTGAATAAAATATACCTGGAGTAGAATCTGGAAAGAGAACTCATATGAATGGAAAAAACACAAGACAAGCTTTCCAATGATATAAAGTTTTCGAAAAACAGAGTTCAGATGCTCAAGTTATGTCTCCCGAAGTGCAAAAAGGAACTTCTGGCTTTGACAGCAAAAAACGTCATCAAAAAAACAAAATCAAAAGTTCAAACCTCTAGATCTGGATAGAGATCGGAAAGAGCTTTTCGACGATACAAAGTTTTTGAAAAAGCGCCTTCGTATGACCAAGTTACGGCCAAAAGAAAAAAAACCCCTCTTGTAGGGCATAAAGAGGGTTAAAAAATATATATATATATATATATTTTTTGACGAAAATTTTCTGACGCATTTGCAAGTACAGCTGTATGGATTTTTGTGCCTTGATAAACGCACCAATAAAAAATCATGCCCCAGATGCCCCTATCACCGAAAATAGACAAATTATATATCAAAGTTCATGGAATTAGCCTTCTGAATCCATCTGTGAGGTCCTTTTGGCGCCAAAATGTACCAAAAAATCAGCTACCCCCAGAAATGGAAAAAACAACTACACAAAACCCCGAATACACAGATTTGAAGAACAAGGCCCAAAATCTCTCATGAAGAGAACAGGGGCATGCAGATCTAGAGCTCTGATACCATATTGGAGTTGAGGAAAAATCAACTCTACAGCTCCCAAAGATCACCTGCATGTAAACCTGTCACAGAAGGAGAGAAGCAAAAAAGCTATGGAGGTCAAAATTTAGAGATCCAGAAAAGAGGAGTCATATTGATTGTGCAACAATAATGCAATTCAATAATTACAATTGTTATGAAAATACAAAGAGAGAATCCTTATAAAAGGATACTCGAAACCCTAAAGGAGAAAACCCTAAAGAATTATAAGATTCCTAAGTTTAGCTTAAGCATAGAGTATAATAGACTAATTTAATTAAATAAATAATTATTAGCTAATAAAAGATTACTCTAACAGGCAAACTATGTCACGAGATTCGCTGAATATTGGCCATGAAGTTTGAAACTTGGCAAACTCCAAAACATGAAAAAAATAATCGTTGAAATTTGCCCAAAATTTGCTTGGATAAAGGGCATCTTATTTCTTTTACTAAAATGCATTTAAAAAAAAAGCTTTTTTTGGGGTTTTCAAGTGAGAGGAGAAAAAAGCATCCGAATGTAGCACTACCGCAATATATTCATGACAAATATTTACGGCTAGGAGCAAGTGAGGCCAGTTATTGTTCATAGACAGCTGTAGCAGCAGGTGGAGCTCAACTACGAACTTGTTTTACTCATTCCAAAAACAGAAATGAACCGAAGAGTTAAGGAGATAGGGCAATAGAGAGGGGAAACGCCGAACAACACATAGATTGTATGCTTCGAAGTTAGAGAAAGGTTGAATGTGGCTGTTATTTTATTTTTTGGCAGACTAATAGCTGCTTATGGGGCAGCACCCTATGTGTTATATCGGAGAAAATTTACAATGCAGTATTTGACAGTTAATGCCTTGTTGTCTAGATATAGCAAAATCATATAGGGATTGGACCCTATTTACCCTATGCCACTGAAGACAAAATGTGGCACATCCAGCAACAAAATGGTGCCCACAAGAGTCCAAAACAGGAAAATAAACCCAAATCAAGGGCGTATACTAGTATAGGAACTAAACCTTGCATATATTATGAGGGATATACAACCAAACAGCATAATGACACTAGCATTACTCAATGTTTATCTTTTTCTTGCCCTCACTTTAGGCACGAACTAGACACTCGGCTCCATAGTGCTCATGACCAGGTCCTGCATCCACGACCCCTTTTGGTAGCACCTCCTCGATGACTGCACCGGCATCTTCCTCCTCATCATTGCTGTCTAGACCTTCAGCCTTGATAAACTCCTTAATCCAATCCCCTCCATTCGTAGTGATCCTTGCCAACTTTTTCAGAAAGACCATGTTCCTGTTTATGGTTGGCTTGCGATTTTCAAAGACCTCCGGCTCAAAGGTGGAAAGGATTGGCAGCTTGGGCACCTCTTTCCCTTGGCGCCGATCAACAAAATAATCTTGCAGGAGAGGAGCCCTCAAATTCTTATCCACATTGGCGAGGACAATCTCCAATTCCCCAAGGAAGGAATCTTGCAAAAGCTTTTGAGATAAAATCTTCGCCCCATCTTTTGACTCCCCCACACTTAACACATTTGCCAAAAACATGGCAGAAACATCTATGTTGACTCGATGTTCGTGGCAAGTTTTTAGAAAATATTCCCCTAAAATTGCCTTAACTGCATGGATAACCAACCCATGCGAGTAGTTGAGGATGGCCTTGAGCCTTTTGTTCGTCACCTCCCCTAAATATGACATTTGCCTTTTGTCTAAGATTAGTCTGATGGGCGTGTCCATATTTAGTTCTAAACACTTAGCATACCAAGGCAGGAAGGGTGAGTCACCGAGGGCTGTCGTGGAAGATAAATAGGAGGGGGCAATCTGTCCATCAAATATCAAAGCCACCAAATGCCACTTAATGATATCATGGCAACCTCACCAAAAATTGATTCATATCTTCAAAAATCTGCACTGGATCATGAGAGTAGTATTTCCAAGGTGTGGGTATTCATGTGGCTTGCATTTTTGTCCTTTCCCAATTGATCCATCGTCCTATGACTTCTTTGGAGACAAACACGTCACCACGATCACACGATAAACTCCCGGACTTGAGTTGTACATTGATTAGTTCCATTATTCTCGAGCATAATTGGTACACCGGTCTACTAGTAGTCATTGAGAATTGTGCACATTTCGCCTTCATCTCAAAAGGAATAAATGATCACAAGCCAACGTCATAAAGAGTTTACTCCAGGACTAAGCGACAATGCCACATGGCAATTCTAGTGGGCCACCCAATCACCAATTTTCTCTCTTCGAAGCCTGCTTGGCTAATTCATCTGCTGCACCATTTCGTTCTCGATAAACGTGAGTCAATTTGAATTTGAAAAAGAGCTAACTAGTTCCCGCATAGGCTTCAAACATCTATCAAGCTTCCAATTAGGCATTGACTTTTGTCTGATGGTAGTTATAGTGATAAGTGAATCACCTTCCAGGTGAAGTTGGCTCACCTTTAATTCCCTACCCAATTCTAGACCAAGCAAAGTAGCCTTGAATTCAACAAGATTGTTTGTGACCTCCCCGAGATAAACTTATCTTTCAACAAGTGTATTCCCATTGTGATCTGAAGCAATGCAGCCAACCCCACTTGGTTCGGGATTGCCTTTCAAGGCTCCATTAAAGTTTATTTTAATCCATCCAGCGTCTAGAACATTCCAACTCACACCATCCCTCGGATTGCTGGGAAGATCAACCTGCCTAACCCCATTAACGTGGGGCAATGTGGCTATTATTTTAATATTTAATATTTAACTTTTTGTTTTTATTTTAATTTTTGTTTTCCAAATAAAATTATACAACCATGTTCATTTGTTATTTGCTTTTGTTTTTCACCCATATTAAAATTTAATATTTTAAAATATTTAAATTAGTTTTTTAATTATAATATATTTATTAATTAATGTATAAAATTTAATATATTTGTTATTTAAGATATAAGATCTTAAATTTATTATTTTTATATTAATAATAATTAAATTAAAATGTTAAATATATTATATTATAATGTCTCTAAATTTATTATAATCTATTCAAATTTAATATAGTATTGTTTTATTTTTATAAATTTATTCTTATATTTAAAAAAATTCAAATTTATAAAGACAAATGTAATCATGAATATGTTTTTGAAAATTCTCCCCTCGCCGAACTTCATCTGAATTATATTGTTGTCAAACACAAACTCGAACCTAATGGATGAATTTGTTTTTGAAAATTTTCCCCTCGCCGAACTTATGCATTATGATAGGAGAGAAAGTTTGCAACAGGTTGCCCCGAAAACCATCTACTCTAGGCCCAAGGGCAGTACCCACTATACCCCATTGGCCACATGGGACCATCTGGTCCCCTCACAGAGGTGGCGTACCATAGAGGAATGCCTCATCACCGTACCCCTCTTGCATATCACAGCATGGAAAACAATCAGAATGAATGGGGATATATATATATATATATATATATATAGAGAGAGAGAGAGAGAGAGAGAGAGAGAGAGAGAGAGAGAGAGAGAGAGAGAGAGAGTATGTAAATAATCATAAAGATGTTGAAGTAATTATGTAGACAGTGATGTGCAGAAACAGATATATATAATATTGTTATAGCACTTCGGTTTGCACAGAATGACCATACCACACAACAGTAGTTAGACAGACTGCTTGATATTATGTCTTAAGATATATCAGATCCTCTATGCCATCGATGATTGCATATACTCTCTTTACCAAATTTGCTGATAACATATTTATTAGAGTTACCCGGGGATGTGTCCCCGACTTGAAAACCCCCGTCCCCGTCCCGGGGACGTTTCGGGGACTTGGGGACAGCCAGGGGACGTTTCGGGGACTCCCCAAATTGCCCTGTATTTTGAGGGGACGTCCTCGAAACAGGGGGACGCTTGCCCTAGCTCTGGGGGATGTCCGTACGTCCCGGGGACGGCTGGGACGTCCCCAATCTGTCCCGGGGACGGCCAGACGTCCCCCATATCTAAGGCCCTTAAAAAATATTAAAGAAATTAAAAAAAATGTATTTTCATTTTTTTATTTAAATTTTTTAATATAGGCCCCTTATTAATTCAAATTGTTATTAAAAATAAAAAAAATTAAAAGATAACATTAATTAAATTTTAAATTTATTAATTTAATTCATAATTTTGACAATGAAACTATATTGCAGCACTGTAGCCTTTGGGCATTTTGACACAGAGATTAGAAAATAAGTTTTTTAATTTTTTGGGCATTTAGCAGTGTAGTCAATAGAAAAATAACACCCAACGCCTTTATTAAAGAATAAGTTTTTTTGGCCTCGCGGGGCACTGCCCCTCGACCCCGCCTTGTATAGTGACAGGGAGCGCACAAGGGGCGCTGCCCCTTGACCCCACCTTGGGGGCGCTGCCCCCAAACCCCTGTTGAAAAATATGGGGGGAAATTGCGTCGATAGAAGTAGGGAAAATTTAACCTCCAAGTCTATTGATATGCATATTGACAATGTGAATGAATTGAAATTCTGATTTATGAATGCATAATTGCATATTGTCTATTGAGTATTAACAATGTTGTATGTTCAGAATTTACATTCTAAAATGTTTTCAACTTTTCATAGTATCATACACATGCTATATCCATGTTGTATTGTTTTCCTATGAATATAATGTATGTATGCATGCTTTATCCATGTTTTCATATAAACTTTCAGAATTTTGAAATTTTCCTATATATTTTAAATTTTTCCTATATTTTATATAGCCGTCCCCTTTGCCATCCCCCGCCGTCCCCAAATTTGGCAAAAAAATTTGCCGTCCCGGAAACGCATCCCGCTGTCCCCATCCCGAAAACGCATCTCGCCGTCCCCTGCTGTCCCCGTCCCGGAAACTCGGGGTAACTTTGATATTTATGTGTCTGCTGCTTATACTCAGAATTATGCATTTGAGGATGTGTTGACGTGTATTTTGTACACTGCCTAACACAGAATAAAATACCCAAGGGTACCTTATCCTCTCTTGAATAAAGCCTCCGAATGCTGAAGATGTCGCGAAAAGGATCAATCGGGATGACTTCAAGGTTCCTGTATGTAGGGTCTCTACGTGTGGATAAGCTCCAGTGGTATGATGTGATTTGCTGGAATCACAAGGGGACTTACATTTGATGATTGAACTTCCGATCTGCTTTGCTGGAACACAGGCTCTTACTGGCTTAGATTTGAAAAAATGGAAAAAGGATGAGGGCGAAGAGAAGATCTAATCCTAATACTAAGAATGTAGGAGCAATGATTTGATTTTTGATGAAACTCTAACTAGGTCTTGTTTTGACATCAATGGACCATCTCCACAAGGCTAGTGTGATCTTCTAAGGGAAGCTTTATGATGTTCAAATCATCACCGCAGGCATAGACACCATCAAGTTGATGCATATCAATGAAGAAGCGACAAATTGAAATTGAGCTTAAGCTGAATGATTCCAGTTGACTACACAAGGCAAGTCTGCAATCAACAAACTGCTAGTAGTATGGATATACGAATTCCACCATTAATCAATCGCATTTCCTCCATTCATCTAATCATCTACCATCTAGGATTGAAGACTCAACAAGAAACCATGCAAATTGCAAGAAACGACATACTTCACCATTACTTCAATGAAAATGGAGTTTGTTTACAATCAATGGCAACAATTTCTTGCCTTGTCCTCCTATTCTACTCTAATTGCTATTCTATCAATTTCTAACTACTCTCTATCTACTAACTGCTTTCTATTATTTACAACTCTCTCTCTAATTATTTCTAATTAGCCTTTACAAATGAAATGCCTGGGCTTATATAGTGCCCACAATACAATTTGATGGCTTAGATCAATTCAAGATCAATGGCCAAGATTCAACAATGAAAACCCTAATTAGGGTTTGTTACAACCATTACATAACATTTAATGCTTGACCAATGACAAAATTGTATTGCTTGGACACGTCCCTTCTAGAAAAATCGACCAATGGATAGCCGGGGTAGGTACATCGGAGTTTGTGCCACCTTCCATGAGTTAAGTACATTGAATCTGGACATGCTGAGGTGGACCTCACTGATTGGAGAAATGATGACTAGGACGCCACCTCATTTGACACTTGTAACTTGGTAGATATTCAACTTGATGTTGTTGAGAAGCTTGCTTTAATTAATTCATCTGGAACTATTTACTTCTTCAACGAGCCCTTGTTCTAACTCCTTGTGTCATTGATGTGCAGGATGATGATGTACCTCGCCTTGGAACGCTAGATTGAAAGAGGTCACCCCTGTCCTTGCTTGATCGTCCTGGCGAAGACCGTCCTTGATCCGACTTGATTTTCCTTGATGAGATCTCCATTTGATGCCTACACAACATTTCAAAATTAGCAACATGATTTTGCAATATATAACATAGATTAGAGATTAAATTTAGGAAACTTCATAATAAATCCTTGAGTTATTATTTCCTAAAAAACGATTGGGCTACTGGAATTCAAAATTTCAAAATTCAAAATTTAAGCTATGACGATCAAAATTCGAAATTAAAACAAGAGATCTTGCCATACCTTACTTGAGAGCTAACTCAAAAATGCAAAACAAGGAATTTGCCTAGGCAAAATTAATGTTTGAAGCCTTCAACGTGATCTTCAAGGATAAGGAACGTCCTCTTTATCAATTCGCCACCCTTGGAGTCTTTGATGTGTTCTTCAATGTCCTTGGCAAGTTCGCCTAACTTGAAACTCGAACTCCTTTGATAATGCTTGTGCCTTCCTATTGATAAGACTCGCACCTTGAACACAATTCGCACCTCCTCTTGAATGATAATTTCGCACTTCCTTTGCATACTCCAAATTCGCTCCTCTTTTGCCTTCTCCAAGTCGCATATGAGAGATGATAAATGATGATGTGAAAATGAAATAAACACCTTCCTTTATAGGCGCTCACCTTCATATTGACCTTAGGCCGACTTTGGTGAATAAGGCAAATTTAAAATAAGTTTAAAAGGCCGACCTTGACAAAATAAACCCAAGCGCTCAACTTGATTTTATAATTAATTAACTTTATGCCTTTATAATTAATTTTTTTTTTGATTTTTAATAGGCAAAATTAATTAATAAATGTTATGCGTTATTTTTAAATGCCACCTAATTAAATTTTCAAAACCTATCGAATTTAGCATTTAAAATAAATTCAATTGTTTTGTTTTGGAGCCAAAATGGGAAGATGAAAAAAAAACAAACCTCATCGCCCTGGTCCCTGGCTGAGGGACAGGAGCTAATTGGATGTTTTTGGCTCCATCACACTTTGTTAACTCCAAAATCTATCTTCAACGGATCCGTTACACCGTCATTGCTTGCCTCGAACCTAAAACTTGCTTGATCTTTGCCCACAACATGCCTTATAAGGAATTTCGCTCTGGTCCCTGGGAGAGGGACGGGAGCTACACTGAACTTCGCCCTGGTCCCTGCCTGAGGGACAGGGGCGATTTTGCATTTTTGGTCCATTTTTCCTCATGTTTGTGTTTCCAAATTATATTCAACTGGTAAAATGCACTTCCTTGGTTCTCCTCAAGTCGTCAAATCGTTCAAATATTTCAAGGACAAGGAAATTTTGGATTTCAAGCTCCGGTCCTTCAGTGAGGGACAGGAGCGATTTTTGCCCTCCAGGCCCAAATCGTTACAATTTTCATCAAAAAAAAGTCTTGGCTAAGGAAGATATCATCTTACTTAATGCTATGAATAAAAGTTAATGTCCAAAAAAAGGTCTAAAATTGTGCATATAAAGAAAATCGCTCTGGACCTTCAGTGAGGGACAGGAGCGAATTTGACCTTCTAGGCAAAAACTTCATCATTTCATCGTTTTTGATCAAGTCTGGATGCTCTATCATGCTCATTTCGTCCTTCACCATGCCTTTGATGTCTCAATTCGTCCAAACAAGGTCAGGAATGACTCCACTAAGCTTTTTCGCTCTGGACCCTTGGTGAGGGACGCGAGCGATTCGCCTTGGACCCTTGGAGAAGGACAGGAGCGCTTTTCACTCTGGAACCTCAATGAAGGTCAGGAGCGAAATTTGACTTTTCGAACTCTCTATCAGGACAATTTTAATGGAATATAACATTTAAGTATAAGAAAGACATTCCATATATACTTTCAGGATGTTTGAGAGTGGTTTCAGACCTCCAGGAGTTATATTGCAAAATCTAGTTTTTGGAGGTTTTTCAGTTTCCAGACTTAGTCAAATTTCAGGATCAGGACATTCCAGACTTAGCCAAATTTCAGGATCAGGACCTCACTCAAGCCGGACTTGCTACCCTATTGATCTCCCCGACAGCATTCAAAATGCAAAGGCTAGCTAACAAAACCCTAAAAAACCTAAAGAACAAAACCCTAAAAAGCAAAAAAAAGCAAGGGTCCCCATTTGCAATGGGGCGATGTGTGAAAACGTCACAACAGGATGGCATCCCATATCCTCCTTTCTGCTCTTAAATGGAGTCCCCTTCTACTCTCCTCCTCAAATGAAACCGTCCCCGTCCCGGAAACTCGGGGTAACTTTGATATTTATGTGTCTGCTGCTTATACTCAGAATTATGCATTTGAGGATGGCATCCCATATCCTCCTTTCTGCTCTTAAATGGAGTCCCCTTCCACTCTCCTCCTCAAATGAAACCTTCTCCCCCTTTTAAATTCCGATGTGAGGGAGAGTCACACCCCTTCATCATGCCTTCCCTTTGCAAGGGTCACAACCTTTCACAATTACTGCCCCTTCGAAAGGCCACGACCTTTCATCATTTCTGTCCTTTAAAAGTCGCTTCCTTATTTTCTGCCTGTTCCTTTCTTCTTCCATTAATCCTTTCTTAATCCCCATGCTCCATTCTTTCTTCCTTTTCTCCATATCCCCCCTCTGCATATTAACTACTTACTCTTTTTATACCCTAATATCTCATCGAAGAGACACATCTCTTTGGAAAGTGATATCCCTTTGAAAGGTCATGTCTCCTGATTGCTGTCTTACTATTTAACTCAGATCTGCATTTCTGATTGTAGATTAAAATTGTTGTTTCAAATGAAGTTATCTTCTCCCTTTCAGAACTCATATTTGAGGAGGTCACAAGTTTTAATTTCATACCTTTTGACCATTCATTAAACAAAGTTCTAATTATTTTAAATTCATTCTTTTATGTGTTAATTTTAATTTTTTTTTTATTCTTTTAAATTTTATTATTAATATTTATTATTAAATCCTATTTCAAAATGGGGACATTACGGCCAACTGGGATGATACCTTAAAGAGGATGATAAATGGACTAGGACTCCCTGGTCGAGAATTACAAAGGTTGATTTCCTCTCGGTTTGGGTATGAGTGTTGTTTCTGGTGCTGTTTGTTTGCTGTTTTGTTCCTGAGGGGTCTGTTTTGCTGTTAGGTCTGGCCTGATAGTTCCTGCTTGTACTTTTTGTTGTTCTCTATTTCATAATATGGTCTGTTGCTTAAACTCTGTTTCTATGTAAGGTTCTTTGGCCTTTCCCAGCTTAATAAATCAAAAACAATCTTACAATGAAAATCAGAATTAAAAGAATAAACTGCAACAATTACATTATCATATTTAACTAACCAAATCAGAATTGAAATAAACAACCCACACATAACAAGAAAACAAACCTTAGTCGTTGAACAATCCTCACAAGTGGGCCCTTTGTTGATTAGATTGTTGTGCGGACAAAGACTCACTCTATTCTTAAAAAGTTGTTTTGATGTTATTGAAAATAAACTAATCAGAAAAATACAAATCTAAATTCTAAAGAATGTTGGTTGCTCATCTATGACTCTGTTTATATAGATGCTATGAGGTGATAAATCTTCTTACAAAAAATTTAACACAGATTGCCACCTATTTATTTCTATACATACTTATGAAATTTGTCCTTTCCCTATCTTCAGCTTTAGGTGGTTCAGTTATCTAACAAATCCTCCAATAAGGCGTTGTTTGTTATGATACAACCATAACCTCATTGGAAACTTGTGTGTCTACTTTGGAGTGTTGTAATACTGAATAAATGTGTAGATCTTAGTCTTATTCACTCATTAGTTGTTCAACAAATTAGTTTGTACAGTTCAGCAATCTTTTTGTGGGAATTGTCTTGCACAACAAGTCAATCACCATCACAACAAAGATACTTTCTTGTACAGCGGAGGTGATCACCTGTGCAACAAAGATATGAGTTGCAGAGCAAAGGCACTTGCGTAAGAGGCATTGTTTCACCTACATAGCCAAAGAGATACCTTTGCGCCATAAAGAACAATGCCTTGTGCAACAAAGGTAACTGTCATCTTGTCTTGCACAGCAGATCCATTCCTTCTTTCAGAAACTCATAAAAGCAATTGCACAAAACAACTTACTCATTTCAAATGAAGTTCATTAGTCCATTTCACTCCTTTCTATTTAAAAAGCATTCAGTCTACCTACATTAATCTGAATATAAAACATAAATCATTTAAAGTTTGTATTTATTAGAATAAATGGAAAAAGGCATTAGTCAAGTGCATTTCCAGGTCACAAAAAGCATGCTCAGAGATAGGTAAAGGTTATATAATCATATACATATCTGAGGCTTATCAGAGCTCGGGAGAGAGAAACTATAATCTTGCAAGAGGTCTGTGTACTTGTCAGCTCTTCCTCAGAATATAATTGACAGCCACATTATTTTCAGATTCTTGCTATACTATGAGATACTCCTACTGGAAAGAAGAGAGAATTAATATAAATGTCCACAAATAAACGAGGTAGGTTAATGGGAATCAAAAGTAGTGTCATGTACAACAACAAGGACTGAATAATTAACTCTTAACATCTGAAATAAACAAGAGGTTAAAAGCTTATATCTCAAAGCACAATAACAACAGATTTTAACTACTCATGGAATTTGATAGTTCTCTTTTATTCCTAATCAACTATGGGACCAAAGTTGCATTGGCCTTTTCATTATAGAATTGACAAAGCACAAGAGAATCTTCCTTACCAAAGGGGACTCCTTACCAAAGGGGACGTGTAGATATAATAACAAGCTCATCACCTCGTGCATCCATCATGTTGTTGAGAATACCTCAAATGACTATGCACCTAGGTTAATAATTTTTTTCCTATCTATTTATTAGCATGTATTAAAGTTTACGTTTACAGATAACACCTTATTTCTATTTAAACATTATTTTTAGTTATTGAATAAATCAGAATGAGCGATGCCAAATTCTTTCCTATTAATGTATTTTAAAAGCAATTCATTATGAGCTTTCCCAGGTATTTTATATTAATTTTATCTTGTAATCCATATTCCATTTCATTGCAGGGTTTTGGTCTTACTACATGGTTGCAGTTAAATTCTAGTTTTAGATTTGTCTTATCTGTCAATATTTGGTTCCTTTATGTTTGTATAGAGTAAAACTCCATCAATGTTTGGGTCTGGTTCGTCCCCTGCCTTTGGTGCAGGCTTTTCTTCAATGCCTGGGTCTAGTCCATTATTTGGTTCTACTTCTAGTCCAAACTTTGGCTCCAGTTCAGCTTCTAGTTTTAGTGCTAGCTCCTCACAACCCTTGTTTGGCTTTTCAACTTCCCAGTCTGGTTTTGGTTTGCAAGGAAGCATGTCTTCACCTTTTGGTCAGTCAACATCATCGCCAGCGTTTGGGCAGACACAATCATCTTTCTTAGGACAGCCCACCCTGCAACAGGCATCCTCTTCCGGTCAGATCTCATCATTTGGGCAAACACAGCCTTCTCTCTTTGGTGGAGTACAGTCAGCTCCTTTTGGGCAAACTCAGATGACTCCTTTTGGTGGTGCACAGTCATCTATTTTTGGGCAAACTCAGAAATTGACTCCTGGCTTTGGCCAAACAGAACCGTCAATGTTTGGTAACACTCAACAGTCAATTTTCAGTGGTAGTCAGTTGACAACTCAGATGGCACCAGTTGCACCTGTGGCAATACCTCTTCCTGACAGGGATATCCAGGTGATGCTTGTGGAATTTTTAATTTGATTTGGATGCACATGTAGCATCTTCACCTTTTATGGATACATAGCTTAGGATTTGCTTCAATTTATGGTTGACATATTGACAATAAAAGAATGATTTTGGTGTAGGCAATTGTTGATGCATATAAAGATGAGGCGGGGAATCACAAATACAGTTTTAAGGTTGTTGCCCTTGCTCTCCTTTACTGTTTTATGTTTACAACTTCAACTATGAAGTTGCTTATGCTTTTGAATGCATGGTGTAATGTTGAATTAGATTGTTATTTAGTGCTTAGGGATAACAAAGTATAGCTCTATGCTGAGATTTTGTATTTGCAGCACCTTTTGCTTAGTGTGACTGATCCATCAATGCGTGTGAAGCCAGTTGGTGTATCTGATGTAAGTTCTGTTAAAGGCATCATGATACTTTGATTGTTGTCAATTTTTTTCAAGTTATACTCAATATTTGGTTCAGAATTCTGAAGCTCTCTTTTCTTTGGCAATAATTTCAAATGTGTACCTCATATCCAATCATTCATTTATTTTGTCAGATAATATGGGCAGAAGCCATGAATAAGCTGGAAGGCATGGAGAGTGGAGATCGAGAAAGGCTGTGGCCTGAATCGGTTCAAGGTTTCAAAGATCTTTCACGTCGGTTAAAGGTAAAACTTATATTCCATGTTAGCTAAAGGTAAGACTTTTCTTTTATTATCAGGTCAGCAGATAACATTTTTAATAAAGTTTTGTTGCACTTTTATATTCATTAATGATCATGATTTATGTTAAATAGACAAAGTTCACATGTGTTTGATCCCAGCAGGAGTTTGAAGCCACTATTCCTTTACTTAGCATTGGCAACGAATGTGCAAATAGTTGTGTTGGCTGATGCAAGAAGCTTCATAGAGGTTTTTCTTGAGTAAAATACAGGTTTAATTGGCTTTCTTTGTGATTTTGAGAGGTTAAGCAAAATATTTTTGTTGGAACAGAATAAAATGGAACAACTTTATTAATGCCCACAAGGATTGGAATGGCCTACGCACAACTTTAAGAGCTATTATAGACTCACCTTTATACCTCATAATATGTTTCTTGCATCCATTATGATGTTAGCCTTGTTAGAAAATACAATACTTGTTTACATTATGCTATTCTAGATGTTGTGGCATTTGATAGTGACGATTCTGGTCTTTGAAACCCTCAACATAGGGGATAAGCAAACCCTGTGTTGGTGTTTCCAACCGATTGCCCAGAAACATCTAAGTACCCAAGTTCTATCAACAGGTTTTTGGATCAGTGGTCAATGAATAGGATTCAACCACAAGAGTTGCAACACTCTGCACTTCAGGCTCTGCTAGACCTAGGTGGGTGAACCTTTACAACATTTAAAAATTTAAAGCTATTACTGACTAATGTTGTAATTAAGCGGATAGTTCTCAAGGGATTCTAACCATGGCTTTCACATTTAACTTTGAATTGGTTGCATTAATGGTTATCATATCTGTATTAGCACAATTGATAACAAATCCTATGCTAATCGAAACCTACAAACATGAAATTAAAAGGATTTTTATTGTAACAAATCATTTCTGAAACAGATTTGGGCTTCTTGGATGGATCAGTGCCTAAATCCCAGGGCAAAGGAGTCAATTTGCAGAGAATTTCGTATTTATGAAGCAAATTTAACTCTAACCTTTAAATCCTAGACCTCCATGCATTACATGAAGATCAGATTAAAATACACTCCAAATTCTGCTTAATGATCACTAATGTACTCCCAATTTCAAAGCAACATGTTTATAGAATTTAATTCTTTCCTGAAAAGAAACCTACAAAACATGCTACACATTCACAATCAAATTTGCAAAGACAAATCAAAATACCCTTGATATATTGATTTATTTAAAAAGTGAGAATACAATAGGAGACAATCTCAAGGTATTTTTCATTAATCGCTCAAAACTGGTTGACATTGTTCACAAACACAAAATTTCTGCAACTCTGTCTTCTGTTACTCTAAAACTTGACACTACATCATCTACCCGCCCAAAACATTATTTCAGAACCCCATACAAATGATCTCGAATTCCCTTTTATAGAAAAACAAGGGAGTAAACAAGCTTCAGATCATTTGTATGTGTCAAATTGAATTGAAATTTTTTAGAATATGCCAAAGCATCTTTACATTGCATAAGAGACAAATTATTTTCATTCTAAGGAGGGATATTTTGCTTGTTAGAAA
The DNA here is from genome assembly GCF_030272615.1 of Cryptomeria japonica. Taxonomy (NCBI): domain Eukaryota; kingdom Viridiplantae; phylum Streptophyta; class Pinopsida; order Cupressales; family Cupressaceae; genus Cryptomeria; species Cryptomeria japonica. Next base: position 354,900,744 of record NC_081412.1, on the reverse strand, counting down.
AATATGATTCTTTTGATGATTATTGGACTCCTTCGAACTACTTATGTTGATGTGGGTGCTCCGCAAATTGAAAAATGTTGAAGAAAACAATATTGTTGGAAATCTGACACATGGTAGTTGAAGACTTGAGAGATCAAGGCACTGAAATCTGATGACTTATGGATTCTACATCTCAAAAACATTCAGCTTCATTCAATGATTGTAAGGTACGTGTGATCTGATGGTTTGGAAAGGTCCTTATGTAGATAACTGATATGTAATCGAAGACGTAGTCATTCCCTCTTTCCATCGTGCTTGCTTAATCTTCAATAATGTTGGGTGAAAATTTTGTAAACCCGGTGAGGCTTACAAAATGTGGATTTTCAGCAGAGTGTGTGTGACAATACCTCTCAGAAGGAAAGATATGGCCTCTCCTTTTTATAAGGGAAGACTCTCCCTTTCTATTGCAATTTCTATCTATTCTTAATCTAACTGCTAACTTTACACTATTTTCAGGATGATACAATAACTTAGTTCTCTTTTTTCAGAACAAGTATTTCTCCAATTCTCTATTTAGAACAGAGTAACAAAACAATTCTAACTTGCAGTAATCTTAAAAATCTATGCTAATTGGAAGCAAAGTGACCATGAAAGTGCAAAGTCTTCTGTTGCTTCCTTTTCTAAAAATGACTTAGGGGACGGGTCTTTTGCATACAAAGAGCTCAAAGTCTCCTTCAAATACTCCAGTCCTATCAACCATTGTTACCAAATAATGACTATTGTCAATGCTGAAATAAGGTTCACAATATATTGCAAGCACAAAGTCTTTCGAATATATCATGAAACTATCTACTCTAACAAGATAAATCAACCAAGCACAAAGTCCTCGCCTTATTATCAACTTAATACAAACTTTTCAGTAAGATATCATAACACAAAGTTTATAATATTTTACTTTATCTCTTTTAACTCAAATAATTTTCACGAAGCAAGATTTAATCTCAAAGAAAGTAGGAAAAGAATGACATAAGAACATTCCCTCACACAATAAAGTAGTTCCATGACAAAGATAGGATTGAATTTCTTTTCTCCTTTGATTAAATTTCTTGAATACACTATAAGCTCAAAGTCTTAGATAGCTTTTTGTTGTGCGTATTGCACACCCCCCCCCCCTTTGCTTCGCAGGGGACCCCCATAGTTGTAGTCTGCCCGAGAGATAGAGAGAGAGGTATTATCACACACTTGCACTTTCAAACCCGAGAAATCCTCACTGAACAAAACACCGATGAAAGGCCGGCTAAGCCAATGCATAAAACCAAAGCACGAATGGGGAAGTTCGACATTTACATCAGCTATGCAGGAAGTGAGAATCACACAATTCATAAGGAAATCCCGAGCTTTTGTAGGAACTAGACCTTTAAAGAAAAGAATTGGTAATCTTAAATGGCCAAACAAAAGTCTCGTGTTTCCACCACAAACTCCGAATTTCCTCTCAAGGCAAGAGTGGCGTTTTAAAAAACAAGAGACAAATTCGCACAAATCAGCTATTTAGACCGAAAGATAGCAAGAGCGTAAGTTCGCATTTTATCTCATTAAGCCGAAAATCTTTGAAGGCCGAAAGGACGTTAGGTTCACAAAATGACTATATGGGCCAAAAAGACTAAAATCGCTCATTTCATGTAAAATTTCCGAATTCGTGGGTTAGGGCATTGAGCGATTAGATGACAAAGTTCGGTGTTTTGAAAGAACGAATCGTGGGCATAAAATCACCCATTTAAGGTGAAATCGCCGAATCAAAAGGGCATTTTAGGGTGAGTTCAACGACTCTGCCCAATCTCACCAAAGCCCGAGTTTGCAGACTGAAAGGAAAAGTCATACGATTTCACACAAAAATCGTGAAGTTTGCAAATTGGGCAAAGTCGCGCGATTTGCGGTGAGTGCCAAAGTTTGTAAAGAGCAATAAAATCGCACAAAATATGTGAATGGCCCGAACTTTTGAATTAGGCAAGTTAGGTCATTTTAAAGGAAATTCGCCCAAAGTAGATAAAAAGCCCGAAAATTGAAGAAAAGGTGGTCTAAACAAAACAAAAGAAAATCACACTTGAAAAGGGAGTTCGACATTTGTGTCCAAAATCTCAAAACTAAAGTTTGACGTTTTTGGTTTAAAAGTAAAAATCGCATATTTTGCTAAAGGGGCCCCATTTTACTTTGCAAAAGGGGGTTCATTTAAAATAAATTTGAAATGTCTAAATCGCCTCCTTTACAATTCACTTAAAATTGCCAAAAATTATTCAATGCCATGAAAATATTAATAAAGAAAGGAAGTTTGGCATATATATTTTTTTTTCAATTTTTGTTTGGCAAGATATCAAGAAAATCGTACACTCATGAAGCCGATTTTGCCAACCAAAGAGGGAGACATTCAAAGCATTAAATCGCACATTTCACCTTATAATGTCGAGATTTTGCCTAGGCAAATGATGGAGTGTTTTAAAATAAGTTTCGCATTTGCACCTAAGGGACGAGTTTTCCCCTTACAATGAATCAGCCACGTAAAAGGACAAAGGAGGGGATCCAAGATTTATTTTTTTAAAATAGATATTTTTATTTTCCCCTCTAAGCATTTGAAGTTAAAAATTAATATGATTGTTAAATTAATTTATTTAATTTTTCAAAATGATTATTAAAAGGGGAATTCATTGTTTGCACGATGATGTCGGGAAGAGCTAAAGCAAAAACCTAAACATAGATTGAAGACCTGATCGCGATTAAAATTAGGAACGAAGAGCACGGGATCAAAACGACAAAGCCAAGCGTTGCTAATGAAGAATGCATTGCGGAGCGCAGGATCAAAACGATGAAGCACAGAGAAGCGCGTCACCGTTGAATTAGAGTTGAAGTCCACCAGCCAGACCGAAGACAGAATACACATGGTGCTACAAAATGTGCATTCTCAGAAATACACTGCTAGAAGAAATTCCAGAAAATCAGTCTAAAAACTGAATTGTTTATTGTAAAAAGAACTGCTTGTGGGCCTCGTTCAAGATATTTTAAAACAAAAGAACACAAGACAATTATTTCCAACTACCAGATTGACCCTAATTGATGTCTAATAGTTGTAGGTAGTTGAGAAAGTGGTTGGGGGGATAATTGAGGATTAAATGGGCATGGGTTAAAGCTGCCAAGTTCTAGAAGGCAGATCAGGACTGTTGGATGTAGTCAATCCTGACCTCTGGTTCAAATTGTAAAATCTATAAAAGGGAGAGGCCTTTCTCTTGTAAAGGGTTAGATTCTAGTTAGAGTTTTTTATTGAAGGTTATATTTTAGTAGTTAGGAATAGAGTAGAACTGCTGCAGAAATTGTTGTAAACAGCCAAAATCAATATATGAACATTGAAGTATGGTGTTTGTTGTCTTGGTTTTCTTTTGTTTGCATGGTTTCTTTCAGCAGGTTTAGATAGATCCTATTTGGTGTGCAGGTATTTGATGGATTCAAGTTCATACCATTGGGGATATGTTGATTGTGTATCCCTGTGTATGGTTAGTTTGAGCCTTTAAAATTGTACTTAGTTCAATTGCAGGTGTCCGTTTGAGCTACATCAGAATTGGGTGCTTAGGTATGCACCTGTAGTCTGAAAATCTTCTAAGTCCCCTTGAAGATTGCACCATTCTTGTGAGGTTGTGAGTTATTCTGGCCAAGCAGGGATTGGTTATGTCGAATCCGTCTACTCACACACCAATCTTGTTAATTTTAGGTCTCTTAACCCTATCCTTTTATATTTATTTTTCCCGCAGCATCTTATGATGCAGATTAGCTTGTTGCAAACGTAAGGCCCCTTGTGCTCCTAGCAAAACACATCAGCCGGTGAGTTAACCCGCAGTCATGAACTAACATTTGGAACCTTGAGGTTGTCCCCTTTGATCAACTAAAACAACATTAGGGATCCCTTATTTCAAGAGAGGATAGAATACTCAACGAGAACATTCTATTCTGCGTTGGCCGGATATAGTTGTAGCAATACAATTTTAGCCACGTAAACACTTTTCAATTCTGCAGAGTTTTGATGTATTAACCAAAGGATCATTATTACAAAAAGATCCCTCATATATATAGATGAGGGATGATGCACAAAAATAGAGAAAAGTTACAACTAATTGTGACTAAGTCAAAAGTAGAAACCTATGTGACTTAGGACATGTGCAGTCTTATATGTATATAAGTGCATATATGGAATGACACTTGAGGTGTCGATAGCTTATTACAAAATGACACTTGAAGTGTTGATTGAAATTAGAAAATGCCACTACACTAGCGATACATAAAAATTATTAAGTGTCTAGAGATACATCTTTATTATGATCATCCTTTTTTAGAAAATCTTCGTATTGTTGCCAGGTTGCCTATATTTTAGAATTATTTGGTGCTCGCAATGTTTGACGCCATTGAGGATGGTGGGAAGACTGGATAGGAGTCTTGCTTTTTGAACTTCATTATCTTCTTGCCTAAAGATGGTTTTGTCATCTATACAAGAATGACACTGTAGCATAGAGAAATCATCAATACTTGAGAAGAACAATCACCGACCATCTTGATCATTTGAACAACACAAGATCATTTATGTGTTGAATTTGGTGCCATTAGGGTTACCAAAACCCTCATTGTATCATGGTAGATCAGGTGTAAAATGGGTCTACAAAGCCTATTTACATGTGTGTGCATTTAGTGCAATTCGGCTTCGTAGACCCGATTTACACTTAAGGCTAAGTGTGGATCAAATGTGTAGTTTGGGTTTGTAGACCCGAACTGCACATTGAAAATGGGAAGAACAAGACTAGGTGTAGTTCGGACGTACAAACCCGAACTACACTTGGGTAAAACATATCATTAGTGTAGATCGGATCCGTAGGTACGAACTACACTTGAATAGTACATTTGATAGAACAGGTGTAGGTCGGGTCTATAGATCCGAACTACACCAAAAAGTAAGATCATGACGTAGGTCGGATTTACAGACCTGACCAAAATTGTGATCACTATCAAAATCATGCCTCTCTGCTTTTGGCTTTAGTAGTTGTATAATCTTTAATGGTAGTCTCAGAAAGGAAACCACACCAGTTTGTCACCTTTGTTACAAAACATTCATGAAATGTCACATGGTCTTTTGTTACACATCTACTATCCCACACATAGTTTCAACACTGCACAGATAATGACTTAGCCTCATCATCAACATACTTCATCTTTTGGCTCCATTTTGCCCTGTTCTGGTGCAATATCAAATAGCATAGAAGAGAATAATGTTTAAAAATTATTACTTTGTTATTCTCTCTTATCCTCATCAATCCTTCATGAATCTCCTTTTGAATATAAGAGGCAAAATCATATTCAATGTTGACATCTGAATTTTTTATTCTCATGGCCATCATCATTAAATTTATTGGCATTCTATCTTGTGCATCCTTCCCTAGAACCTGACATAAGGCATAGTATGTTTTAACAAATATCCTTCAAATGTTGTGAGCTCAAAAGGTTCCTTCTCTGAGTCTAATATTGGCACATTCCTTTTATTCCATATCTTTTTTCGGTAGTGAGGCACTTCATCTCTCTTGAGGGTTTTTCTGTGTATCTCATAATCTTGCTTAAATTTCCCTAGGTCAATCTCTGTTAAAGCTTGCCTATTCAAATTAGAACAAACAATAATTGCCATCCTATTATATCTACCAGGACTGAACCTCACCTCTTCTAATAGTTCTGGTCACATGGTCATATTTTCCTACCAAAACCCTAAGTAAATCCACCTTAACAAATACATTTGGGACAATTAGTCTAGCCAAATCAAAAGACCAAGGGTTTGACAACGAAATAGGCATGTTCTTGTTTCTGCAAAAGTATGAGAATCAATCCCACCTCGAAATAGGTATGTTGGCATCTCTACAATTAACATAGTTGTCTTTGAAATCCTTTTAGCTCCTAATTCCATGCTTGAGTCAAGTAAGATGTCCAATATATCCTGGTGAAGTGGCCTCTTCTTTTCCTTTTCACCGATGGGCTCATCCTTACTAGTTGAGGGTTCATTCTTCTTGTGTGAGGATTCACTTCTTGGCATTATGACTGGTTGTATGGAATTAAAGTTGACTAGGATTTTGTTTTCAGTCTACCTTAACAATTACAAAGCAGAACACCAACAAGAACAGTAGCAATTGAACCATGTACACTTTAGAGAAAATTGGATCAACTTATTGGTTCGAGCACCTTTTTGAAAACCCTAGTTGGTTGATCGAATTCTCCTTTGTTTTCGTTGAGCTTCATTCACTTGAATTTCTTGGATGTAAAGTGAATAAGAAAACCATACATCTGCGAATTTATTGTCCTCAAATTGCATTTCACCACAGTGCTGTCGCAATAAATTTGAATCATGCGAATGCTTTCAATTTGGTAGCCGTGTTCAAATTTGAATTTGGACCATTGATTTTTAATCGGTAGACGATTGAGATTGGTTGCCTTTTGTTTGACTAAGTGATCTGGTAGTCTCCTTCCACCAAGGCAATCTCCATAGTTATTTTCTTTGTGGTCGGGTCCATGTGCACACGTGTCATTATCCCACTATCCTGCGTCCCTTCCTTTTCTTAGTCATCATTGTTAGAGTAATTGGGTTTTTACTTGATTAATTAAACAATATTTGTTTGATTCTTTAAGTTCCCAATTATCTTTTTACACTTAAGTTAACATTAGGTGCATATTAATTAATTATTTTATTAATTATTATGTGCAAGCCTAGGGTTTTCCCTTTTTAGGGTTTATTGACCTATTAGAGGTTAATTTTTTCTTTTCTTGTATTATCTTTTTACAATACATTTTTGGTGAATTGGAGCTCATCTTTTGAGAATATTTTTCCTGTGTTTTGTGTGTTCTTCAGATTATTGCTTCATTGCTTCTCCTTGTAACAGGTTATTCGGCTTGTAGAAGATCTTCAGGCTACTGTGGGGTTGTATTTCTCAACTCCAATATGGTATCAAAGCTATGATCTGCAGCTACCTGTTCCTGTTTTTGAGAATTTTGCATTTGAAACAGATATGGGGTTTCAGGCATTTTTTGTGTGCTTAGGGCTAAGGCATTTTTTGTGTGCTCAGAAGGCCCAAAAACCCCTATAGTCATATAAAATTTGTCCATTTTTGACTCCTGAGCATTTGGGTGATTTTTTTTCTCCTAACTAGGCCGTATGGCCCTGGCACGCAAATCGAGAAATTTAAAAAAAATTCGCCTTTTTACGGCATGCAAGCCGGATCTTGACTTTATCAAAAAATTTCATTCAAAAGTAAAAAAAAAAAAAAAAACTTCAAAAAATCAACAGGGGCGTGCAAAATTTTACCAAAAAAAAAGGGTTTTTTTGTAGGTTACGGGTGTCAGAAGGTACCGCAGGCCGTTGTACGGCACCTGCGGCCCTGTCAACCAGGCCCCACCGGCAGCCCACTCCGGCCCCCGCCGGCCCCTTCGCCCCCGTTGCCGGCTACCATCTCCTGCTCAGTGCCGCCCACTTAGTGCCGCTGCCCGGAGACTCCCGCCCGAGCGCCACCTTCGCCTGGCCGCTCCGCTTAGCCCTCGCTACGCCCGACTGCTCCACCCTGTTGCTCCGCTCCGCCCGGCTGCACCACCAACGCACCATCGGAGCCAGGCTTCTTCACCAGAGCTCCACCCTTCAACCTTTTTGAGGAGGGGTTGTTTTTTTGGGTCTAGATTGGGCATCCGGAGTTGGATTTTGGCAAATGAATAGGCGTCGGAAAGGTGATTTCGAGCCGGACCTCGTGGTGGTGGATTTTTTTCTTGAATCTGCTGTTTGACTGTATTTTTTACCAGTCAAAGTCGGGCTTCTTTTTTGCACTTCCGGGGCCGTAGAATGGGCAAACGGACTCCGTTTTTCGAAAACGAATAGGCGTCAGAAAGCTCTCAGCATGCTCTATTCAGATTTGTGATATTTTTTCTTAGAATTTTCACCAGGTACATGAGATATCAGTTTGAAGTTTTTTTGCTTATGCACTACTTCCGTCTCATTACTATGTACTAGGGTTTGGGTTTATCTATTGTGGGGGGGTGTTTTTTCTCGCTTTCTGTCATTTATATCAGAAATCAAGAACACCTAAACTCTCAAAACAAACAAACCCTTCTGCATCATCTGTCTATTCTGAAAGATCACATAATATAAAAAAAACCAACAAGCAGGTGCAGGTGTAGAGTTTCTTTTTTGTTCTCATGGCTGATCCTTCAATTGACTTGTTGACTTCACACAACTATCACACCTGGAAGCCCTGCATCACGAAGCTTCTCCGGGCACGAGGGTTGTGGTCTTCTTTGGATGAGGTTCAACCAGTACTGCAGCGTCCTTATGAGATTCTTATGCACAGGAACAAGCTAGATGAGGCCATGGGTTTGATCTCTTTGCATGTCTCCGACAGTCTTTTGTTTCACCTTGATGAGTTGCTTACTCCTCGGGATATGTGGTTGAAGTTTGATTCTCTCTTCGGGAGGGTCAATGAGATTCGGGCATTACAGATTGAGGCAGAGTTGGTTTCTTTGTCACCTGATTCTTTTCCCACTATTGAGGATTTTTTGAACAAATTCAAGACTACTAGATCTATTCTTCAGGGATGTGGAAAAATCAAGACAGATACAGAGTGCATTCATTTGATTCTTTCGAAGCTTCGGGGTCACTTTCAGTTTTTTGCCTCTGCTTTCTACTCCACCATGGATGGCTTGGGTGCTCGTTTCAACATACCTACCTTTGATGTCTTTTGTGAGCGATTGTCTCGTGAGCGGTCTCATCTTTCTCAGCCTGATACGCTCTCAAGCTCCAAGAACAAAGCATTGGTTGCTCAGTCCTCTAAGGAGAAGGAGAAACAGAAGCAGAAACCAAAGCCCAAGAAGAATTCTGCAGGCAGTGAGTCTTCCTCCAAGCCACCTCCTAAGTTTGATTCTAAACGTCCATTTACTCCCAAGCAAGGGAAATCTTCACAATCTGGTGAGTCTTCCTCCAAGACTAAGAAGAAGAAATCAGGAGACACTTGTAGTTTTTGTGGCAAGGAAGGACATCCAGTTTCCAGGTGTTGGAAACGATTAGAGGCTTTAGAGGAAGCCATGCAGCAGCATCACATTTCCTCACCTCAGGCGTCTTCTCCTTCCACAGGGAAAGGTCATGCTCTCACTGCTAGAGCTTCGACCTATGGGTCCACATGGATTCTAGATTCTGGTGCTTCTCACCATATGACTCACACTCAGCAGATGGTTACCTCTCTTGCCTCTTGTGGTACTTCACAGATTGTAGTGGGTGACTCGGTTCAGCTTTCAGTCTTGGGTTCAGGTTCTATTTCATTGGATGGGGGTACTCTGCAGGATGTTCTGGTTGTCCCTGACATCCCGACGAACCTCCTGTCCATCTATTAGATTTGCCACTTTGGCTTTGGTAAGACAATTGAGTTCTCACCACATGATGTGGTTATTCGGGACCTCCATAACTCTGATTTAGTTGTTGCTATTGGGAGTGTTGACACTGCATCTGGTCTGTACAGATTTGATGGATTTGAGCCCTCTGAGGGTGCAGGTTCTTCTCTTATAGCACATGCAGATTTCGTGAGTAAGCTTTGGCATGAGCGCTTGGGCCATGTCAATTACAGATATCTTCAGCAGATGAGTACACAGGCACTTGTTCTTGGGCTCCCACAGATTTCCTGCACTGATGGTGTTTGTCATGGTTGTGTTCTTGGCAAGCATCACAGAGATCCCTTTCCGAAGGGAAGAGCCTCTCGTGCTTTGGCACCCTTGGAGTTGATTCACAGTGACCTCATGTCATTTCCCACTCCTTTTTCAGGGGCCAAGTATGTACTCACTTTCATTGATGACTTCTCTAGACGCACATGGGTGTACTTTCTTAAGTACAAGTCTGATGTCTTTGATTCCTTTCGAGTCTTCAAGACATTTGTAGAGAAGCAGTCTGGTTGTTCTATTCGGCGGATACGTACAGATAAGGGGGGCAGTATGTGAATCAGGCTTTCAGAGATTTTTTCACTGAGCATGGTTTGCAGCATCAGTTTACTGTTCCCTACACCCCTCAGCGGAATGGTGTCGCTGAACGCAAGAACAAAACTTTACGGGAGATGGCGAATTGTATGATTGTCCAGGTCCATGGATTCGTCTTTTTGGGCTGAGGCAGTCAATTGTGCCAACTATATTCAGAATCGGATGTCTCACAAGGCTATTCGACATATGACTCCTAAGGAGGCTTGGTCTCATGACAAGCCTGATGTTTCCTTTTTCAGAGTGTTTGGCAGTGAGGCATGTGCTTTTATTCCTGATGCTGAGAGTCAAGCCATGGAGCGGAAGAGCCGACCACTCATTTTTGTTGGCTACTGTGAGGATGTTAAGGCGTACAGGTTGTTTGATCCTGATTCCAGAGAGGTATTGTTTCGACGAGATGTTCAGTTTGATGAGCGCCTTCCCACAGTGGATACCCCGACTCCAGTGTCTACTCCTCTGCCTCCTCCGACCACTGCACCCCTTCAGGATTTTTTTGAGGATGATTCTGATGATGGTGCTGATGATCCACTCCCCCACCTCTACCTGCTCCACCTCAGATGCCCAAGTGGGCTCGCCTTACTGTTGAGGCGGCAGGTCCTATGGTCGGTGATCCTTCAGATACTCGTCGCACTCATTCTCATACTGTGCGTTCTAGTCTTTTGAGTCATGCTATTTCAGATGATCCTCAGAAGTTTTCAGAGGCGACAGGTCACCTTGAGTGGGATTGTGCTATGGAGGAAGAGTATTCTTCTTTGATGAGGAATCATACTTGGGATCTCTGTCCTCTTCCTAAGGGCAGAAAGATGGTTAGGTGCCGCTGGTTGTATCACACTAAGTATGCTGCTGATGGTTCCATCAATAAGTACAAAGCACGTCTTGTTGCGAAGGGGTTTTCACAGGTTGAGGGTATTGATTACTCTGAGACATTTGCCCCTGTTGCCAAGATGAATTCCATTCGCTTTGTACTATCTCTTGTCGCTTCTCGGAGTTGGCCTGTTTTTCAGATGGATGTGAAGAGTGCCTTCTTGCATGGGGATCTACAGGAGGAAATCTACATGGAGCAGCCTCAGGGATTTGTGCAGGATAGTTCATTGGTTTGCAGACTTCGGCGTTCATTGTATGGTCTCAAATAGGCCCCTCCGGCTTGGTATGAGAAGATGGACTCTTTCTTGCTCTCCACTGGGTTCTCCCGCAGTCATTCTGATCACACAGTGTACATTCAGCTTCTTGAGGGTGACATCCTGATTCTTGTGCCATATGTTGATGATCTTTTCATCACGGGTAGCTCATCCTCTATGATTCAACATATTCAGCGTGCCTTGATGGACCAGTTTGAGATGACAGATCTCTGTCTTTTGCACTATTTCCTTGGTCGTCAGGTGATTCAGTCTTCTGATGGGATCTACCTCTACCAGCATAAGTATGCTCTTGACATGCTTCAGCGCTTCGGCATGCTTGATTGCAAGCCTGCTCCCACTCCATTTTTGTCAGGGGTTGTTTTGACTACTGCTTGTCCCACTCCTTCAGTTGCTTCTACACTTTACAGGCAGTTGGTTGGTAGTTTGTTGTACCTGACTCACACCTGTCTTGATATTTCCTTTGCGGTTGGTCTTGTTTCTCGATTCTCCCATGATCCTCATGAGAGTCATTGGCAAGCTGCCAAACGTATTTTGAGGTACATTCAGGGCACTAGTTCTCATGGCATTCACTACACATCAGGGGAACCTCACATTGTTGGCTACATTGACTCAGATTGGGCTGGTGATGTCACTGATCGGAAGTCTACTTCTGGCTTTGTTTTCTGTCTTTGCTCAGGTCCTATCACATGGTCTTGCAAGAAGCAGACTGCTCATGCATTATCATCTACAGAGGCTGAGTACCGAGCTACTGTGCTCGCTAGTCAGGAGATCTTATGGCTTCGACAGTTGATGACTGAGTTTGGTTTTCCTCTTGATAGTCCCACTGTTCTTTGGTGTGACAATCAGAGTGCTATTCATATTTCCCACTTCTGAGCAGGTTGCAGACATCTTCACGAAACCTTTTGCATCGCCGCGCTATCTTCAGTTGTGTTCTATGCTTGGGGTGAAGGAAGTTGTCCTTGGGGGGTCTTTATGAGGCCTTCCTTCCTTCTTCTTCTTCTTTCAGCATGTTTTTAATCTATTTTTGGAGAGGAGTTTTTTCCCACTGGGTTTTCTCCTTTGTCTCCATTTCATAGAGATTTCATTGTATTTGGGTACCTGATTAGGCCTTGTTGCCGGGACCCATCTTTCATGCTTCAGTAGTTGTTCTAGGTTTTAGCTTCTCCCTAAGTCTAGCTTAAGGGGGGTTGTTAGAGTAATTGGGTTTTTACTTGATTAATTAAACAATATTTGTTTAATTCTTTAAGTTCCCAATTATCTTTTTACACTTAAGCTAACATTAGGTGCATATTAATTAATTATTATGTGCAAGCCTAGGGTTTTCCCTTTTTAGGGTTTATTGACCTATTAGAGGTTAATTTTTTCTTTTCTTGTATTATCTTTTCACAATACATTTTTGGTGAATTGGAGCTCTCATCTTTTGAGAATATTTTTTCTGTGTTTTGTGTGTTCTTCAGATTATTGCTTCATTGCTTCTCCTTGTAACAGGTTATTCGGCTTGCAGAAGATCTTCAGGCTACTGTGGGGTTGTATTTCTCAACTCCAATAATCATCCTCGTGAGGGTGTGAGGTGTGACTATCTTTTCCTGGTCATTGGTCCCACCATCTTCATTGTTGCCCCAGGGGCCCGTGATTTCCATCAAAAAGCTGCCAATGATTGTGTGGGGGCAAGGGGTAGCATTTTCTCAACACTTAATGCATACCCCGCTGTCCCGTGGTCAAGATTTCGACAATACTTCTCATCGTGCAAGGTCTTGGGGTGGTCCCTTAGCGGTCTCACTCTTTGGCACATAACCCTTACCCCATTGTCTCGCGGTCAAGATTACAATGTTAGTAACAACTGCCTGGGGGCATGGGGTAGCAGCTGGTGGCTTGTTTCCTTCACTTTAAAATGTTACCCTGCTATCCCGTTGGGGTCCATGCAGTTAAGGGTCACCCCTTGCGAGAGCATGGGGTGTGATCATCACTTAAGACTTTTAAAGTGCATGTGAAGACTTTATACTTCTAGGACATGGAAAGGGTCAAGGGGTCATTGCATTAGGACATAAAAATATTCACCTCGACACTTAGAATTTAACAAAATCAAGGAGATTGGCTAGAAAACAAAGGTGCTAACAAATGGGGCCAGTGAAAGGATGGTCATACACACATGAATCATGACTTAAGTGGGACGTTCATCGGGTAAATAGGACAATGAAGAATTAGAATGCTGCAATACAAGGGATGAAGGCTTAAGGTTTTAGGACTAAGGCAACATTTTTATTAAACCCTAATGACTGTAAAAGGTTAAACCAAGGCAATTGTTGGGTGCAACAACTGCAAAATTTTGAGTCTCTCAACACCCTGTATTAGAACATGGTACTACAATGGATACTTAGCTTTTAACAATGTGACTCCTACCCTGTGTTATAGGGTCCTTGACTTTTGCCCGTCGTACTTGTATAGGTCTAGAACGGGTGCAAGTTCTTTTCTGGTAGGCATTCTTTGATGAGTATTTTCCAAACTCTACATTATACTCTCATAATGATTGATAATAATATTGTTTGGTCCAACATGCCCCTAAACATTGACATTAGAAGATTTTGATTCCTCACCTGGTGGTCTTCATCAATTTCTAAAATGAAACTTAAATATTAAAACTTGTATGCACTTTTTACACAAAACCACATTGTACCAGACCACTGTCAATGCACCTTTAATCTCTTTTGCAACTGACAATAATAATTGACTGTAATATCCTATCAAAATATTTGAAGTTTGAGACTTCTTTGAATAATGAAATCAGAAATCCAAATTATTGCTGCTGGTGTTGACTGTTATATAACTTAAATCACTAACCATGAATCTTAATCATGATATATTTATTGCTGTTATACCACTTGTGCTGCTGTCACTACTGTTGTGGTTTATTTTAATGCTGTTATAAATTTGTTCTGCTATTATGATATATTTTTTGCTGCTGTTATAATGCTGTCACGATATATTTAATAGCAAGGGTACATGGGGATGCATCTCCGGGTTTTTTGGAAGCATCCCTGCACTGGGGACATGGGGACGGCTTGGGGACGTTTCCTAGCCATCCCCGATTGCAAAAAAAAAGCAGAAACGTCCTGGGGATGCAGAGAGGATGGCCAGCTGTCCCCGAGACGGTTGGGGATGTCTCAAACATCCCCCAACCATCCCCAGGACAGTTGGTTGTCCCCTACAATTGGAGCATGAATGTTTTTTTTAAAAGCTGCAGGTTAAAAGAAAAATATTTTTTATTTGCTGTTTGTGGGTCCCTACACCCCTCTTAGCTCTAGCATATAACAAGAAAGACCCCATACCTAATATTTGTTCATTTCTACATTAAAAAAATGGAACCAAGCTGGAAAAAAGGTCAGCTGTAATGGAAAATGATGCTTGCATTGCCTTATCAAAGATTTTACATGATAAAAAAGGAAATTATGTGGTGGTTTACAAAGCTCTAATGAGTTGGAATGTCTTTATTCTGAGGTCCATTTACAGAGGACATTCAAGCATGAGACCATTATCAAATTACAGCTCATAAGTGGATGATAAATAATACAATACCAATGTTATCACAAAAATGTTTACATTTGGGTCACTTCGGCAGTCTTGAAAAAGTTATATGAATGACAATGTAAAAATTGTGCCAATTCTCTACATTGGATCCATTATCCATAGCTATAATTCCTCCCTTCCACTGGATGCATATATTCGGGACAGAAACTACTGCTGGCTTCTGCAGTAGCTCCAAGGGTCCTTTGTCTTTGTCTTTGTAATGTCCCCATTTTGAAATAGGATTTAATAATAAATATTGATAATAAAATTAAAAGAATAAAACTAAATTTAAAATTAACACAGAAAAGAATAAAATTTAAATAATTAAAATTTAGTTAAGTTTAGTGAATGGTCAAAAGGCATGAAATGAAAAGTTGTGACCACCTCAAACATGAGGTATAAAAGGGAGAAGATAACTTCTTTTTAAACAACAATTTTAATCTGCAATCAGAAGTGCAGATCTGACTTCCATAGTAAGACAGCAATGAGGGGACATGACCTTTCAAAGGGATATCTCTTTCCAAAGAGATGTGTCTCCTCAGTAAGATATGAGGGTATAAAAGGAGTAAGCAATTAATAAGGAGAGGGGGGATATGGAGAAAGGAAGAAAGAATGGAGCATGGGGATTAAGGAAGGATTAATGGAAGAAGAAAGGAATGGGCAGAAAATAAGGAAGTGACTTTTAAAGACAGAAATGAAGAAAGGTTGTGACCTTTTAAACAGGTGATAATTGTGAAAGGTTGTGATTCTTGCAAAGGGAAGGCATGATGAAAGGGTGTGACTTTCCCTCACTTTGGAAGTTATAAGGGGGAGAAGGTTTCTTTTGAGAAGGAGAGTGGAAGGGGATTCCATTTTAGAGCAGACAAAAGAGCAGAAAGAAGGATATGGGATGCCATCCTAAAATGCAGAATTCTGAGTATAAACAGCAGACACATAAATATGTTACCAACAGATTTGGAAAAGGGAGCATATGCAGTCATCGATTGTGATAGAGGATCTGATACATCTTAAGACATCATCTCAGGCAGTCCGTCTAAATACTGCTGTGGGTATGGTCATTCCGTGCAAACTCCTAAATGCTATAACAATATTATATATGTCTATTTCTGCACATCACTGTCTGCATAACTACTTCAGCATCTTTATGATTATTTACATACTGTGACATGACTATTTATGTCATAGCTAATATAAATCAGACCATTATATTTTGCAGCTGCTTCATATATATCCTCATACATTCTGAGTGTTTTCCATCCTGTGATAGAATGAAGAGGGTCTGCAAGAGGGGTACAGTGATGAGGCATTCCTCTATGGTACGCCACCTCTATGAGGGGACCAGATGTTTCCAGGAGGCCAAGGGGGTACAGTGGGTACTACCCTTGGGCCTAAAGGAGATGGTTTTCAGGGCACCCTATTGCAACCTCTCCTATCATGATGCATAAGTACTGGGGGACTAATCAGAAAGAGAAGGAGAAGGTTGGCAAGATGTTGGGATAACGAAAGGGGATATACCTCATTGGGTAGGCCACCTCATCTGGTTGGCATGGGCCACGTGAGGCCAAGAGGGATGGTATATCCGCTCTTGGGCCCAGGGTAGAGGGTCCGAGATACCCCATCGAGGCCACTTTCCTCTATGCTCGCCTATGGTTGAGCCTCCAAGGCATTTAGTGTATTTAATGGATGAATCACTAATTCTGTTACTGATTATGTGTATGTGTGTGTGTGTGTCTCTCTCTATATATAATTCTTAATAATACTGATGTGAATTCACTAATCTGATCTCTGTTCTGCTAATCTGATTACCGTTCTGCGATGATTTCACAAAGATGATTTATGATATTATTGTTGTAAGAAGTTTCTAATGTGCTGCAGGGTTTCAATTGGGTGAAAGATATTTCCTAAATCAACTTATCCACTTGGTAATTAAGAAATTAGGGCAAACTTAGGGTGTACCCAATTAGGGGGATATTACAAATGGTATTAGAGCATGTTTCCGCCAGCCTGCATGGTAAACCTACTTTGACAATCATTCTCCTAAGGCCAACAATGCATTTCTATATGTGTGTAATGTGTGTTGAGCATGCTCACTCATGTTTATTTTATATGCATGTTTTTCTCATGTATGACTTGTGTTGCTTCATGTCTGATATGTTTCAAGCATGTATGCCTTGTGTCTTCTGTGCATTTATGTGTTGCTTCATGACTGATGTATGTCTACTCCTTGAGCGCTTTTCTCATATATGCTTTGTACCTTACGTGTATCGCTTCATGCCTTAGATGTGTGCTTCATGCCTTACGTGTATACTTCATACCTTGTGTATTACTTCATGTCATACATATTTTAGATGTATGCTTCATGCTTTACGCCTTGCGTGTATTCATATGTATGATTCATACCTTATGTGTATTCATGTGTATAATTAATGCCTTACATGTATTCGTGTGTGTACTTCATGCTTTACATTTATGCTTCATGTCTTATTTATTTATGTGTATAGTTCATGCTTTACATCTTATGTGTTTTTGTGTGTATGACTCATGCCTTGTGTGTATACTTCATGCTTTAAGTGTTTGTGTTTTCAGCATGTTTACTCCATGTGTGTTTTATATATATAACTTTCTCATTTATGCTTTGTGTCTTGATGCTACCTATCATTAGTGTATTTGTGTGTTTGCTTCATCATTAATGATTTATGGTGTGCTTACTTCATAAGTACCTTTCTCATGTATCACCTATATCTTATGTGTACTTATGTGTTTGCTCCATGATGTTCTCAGCCTGATTACTTCATGTGTGTGTACCCTCCTAAAGTATGCCTTATGTCTTACATATGTTTGATGTGTTAGCAGCAAGTTTATTCCATTTGTGTTTTCAAAGCCATCATGAAGCACTCCATGATCATTTGCTTGAGGACAAGCAATTTTGGGCAGGGTAGACTGTAATGTCCCCATTTTGAAATAGGATATAATAGTAAATATTGATAATAGAATTGAAATAATACAAATATAATTAAAGTTAACACAAAAATGAATAAATTTAAAATAATTAAAACTTAGTTAGTTTAATGAATGGTCAAAAGGCATGAAATGAAAAGTTGTGACCTCCTCAAACATGAGGTATAAAAGGGAGATGATAACTTCATTGAAATAGCAATTTTATTCTACAATCAGGAGTGCAGATCGGAGTTAAATAGTAAGACAGAAATGAGGGGACATGACCTTCCAAAGGGATATCTCTTTCCAAAGAGATGTGTCTCCTCAATGAGATATGAGGGTATAAAAAGAGAAAGCAATTAATATGGAGAGGGGGGATATGGAGAAAAGGAAGAAAGAATGGAACATGTGGATTAAAGAAGGATTAATGGAAGAAGAAAGGAATGGGCAGAAAATAAGGAAGTGACTTTTAAAGACATAAATGATGAAAGGTCGTGACCTTTTGAAGGTGTCGTAATTGTGAAAGGTTGTGACCCTTGTAAAGGGAAGGCATGATGAAAGGGTGTGACTTTCCCTCACATTGGAAGTTATAAGGGGGAGAAGGTTTCATTTGAGAAGGAGAGTGGAAGGGGATTCCATTTTAGAGCAGACAAAAGAGCAGAAAGGAGGATCTGGGATGCCATCCTAAAATGCAGAATTCTGAGTATAAAAAGCAGACACATAAAGGGAGTATATGCAGTCATTGATTGTGATAGAGAATCTGATACATCTTAAGACATCATCTCAGGTAGTCCGTCTAACTACTGCTGTGTGGTATGGTTATTCCGTGCAAACTCCTAAATGCTATAACGATGTTATATATGTCTATTTCTGCACATCACTGTCTGCATAACTACTTCAGCATCTTTATGATTATTTACATACTGTGACATGACTATTTATATTATGGCAAATATAAATCAGACCATTATATTTTGCAGTTGCTTCATATACATCCTCAAACATTCTGAGTGTTTTCCATCCTGTGATAGAAGGAAGAGGGTATGCAAGAGGGGTACGGTGATGAGGTATTCCTCTATGGTATGACACCTCTATGAGGGGACCAGATGGTTCCATGATGCCAAGGGGGTACAGTTGGTACTGCCCTTGGGCCTAGAGGAGATGGTTTTCATGTCACCCTGTTGCAACCTCTCCTATCATGATGGGTAAGTACATGGGGACCAATCATAAAGAGAAGGAGAAGGTTGGCAAGATGTGGGGATAATGAAAGGGGATATCCCTCACTGGGTAGGCCACCTCAAGATGGATGGCATGGGCCATGTGAGGTCAAGAGGGATGGTATATCCGCTCTTGGGCCCAGGGTAGAGGGTCTGAGACACCCCATCGAGGTCACTTTCCCCTATGCTTGCCTCTGGTTGAGCCTTCAAGGCATTTAGTGTATTTTATGGATGAATCACTAATTATGTTATTGATTGTGTGTGTGTGTATAAAAAAATATTAATTCTTATATATATATAATATTAATTCTTAATAATGCTACTGTGAATTCACTAATCTGATCTGAGTTCTGCTAATCTGATTGCTGTTCTGCTGTGATTTTACAAATCTGATTTTTGATATTATTGTTGTAAGAAGTTTCTAATCTGCTGCAGGGTTTCTATTGGGTTAATGATATTTCCTAAATCCACTTATTCACTTGGAAATTAAGAAATCTGGGCAAACTTAGGGCATTACCAATTGGAAGACATTACAGTCTTGTCATTAAATATATATTGATGTTCTCTATTTAGATTGTGTCTTGTTTTTAACTGTTATCTTTGTTTCATTCTAGGTACTGTTTAAACTGTTTTCTAAAACTATGCCTAATAGGCTAATACGCTTTCTCTATACAAAGACTATAAGAGTCAGGACAAATTACTGTGCAGTTCGTTTGCTTGTGCCACCAAGTATCTATGTAATATCCTCATGCCTAGCTCTTTGTTAGTTCCATCTTTAGCAGATTTGTTAATTCTCTTTTGTATAAAATATTTTTCACCTTATATAAAGAATTACATAACCTTATTTAAATACTTACATAGTTCAGTCTTAAGCTGTGAACTAAGTGAGAACTGAATATGGCAATGCAGGCATCATTTTCCATTACATGTTTATTTACAAAAATAATTTATGCACAAAAAGATTGTCTTATTATTGTTTTCAATGTTATCATATAAATATTTAAAATTTTCTGTATATTTTATATAGCTGTCCCTTGCGATCCCCAAAAATGGCCTAAAAGAAAATCCATCCCCGAAACATGTCCAGCCATCCCACAAACTTGGTGGAACATAGTTTAATAGTCTTTTTTAATGTTATGAACAATTTTCTCTTTTAACTATTATAAAAAATTTCCTTGCTGTTGGGGACATTTGGCCACTGGGCTGGTTGGGGGACGGCCAAATGCCCCAGACGTGTTTCCTTTTTCTGCATCACATTTCAGAAATGTTTTGAAGATTTGAAATTTTTTGGGATGGCTAGGGGATGGCCCATGCCGCCTCCCCTTACCTGAAATGCTATTGGCAATGGAGATGGGGGTTCGAGGGTTGGGGATGTGTCCCCATGGAACACAGCTATTTATCTATATATTGCATGGCCAAACCCAGTTGTACCGAACCTGGAATTTTTTCTTTTCGGCAATCTACCAAACCTCAAACCTGAACCCTAACCAACAACATCGGTTCTAGGTTTCTCTTGGGATTTTAGAGGATGAATAAGATTGCATAAGACTACCATGTAAATACTGAATTTCGGCAGTAATCTGTGCTTCGAAGATATATTTTCTGCTGTGCATTAATTTCGGATTTTTCTTTATCACTAACTATCTCTAATACAGAATTTCTTTCTCCCCTTTATTAAAACTACAAATCCTGTTGATGTTACCCTCTTGAATGGGTTGACTTTGGAACATTGGAGAGTTGAGATGTACACTAATGATTTTGAAAGGGTGTCCTCTATAACTTTTCAGGGTGTTTTTGAACTTTTTGATGAATTTTGAAATTAGTTGTATAGAGTTTTAGTAGGCTCATTATTTTGGTAAGTTGGGCATATATTCTGGAATTGAAACCATGCTGGCCTTGTTCATTGAAAGCTTGCTTTATTTGAGTTTATGTCTGTGAATGAACATTGGCTATCCTGAAGACTGCAAAATGTGGATGAATATTTTGTGTCTTGGAATGTGACAAGGCAGATGCAAGATGAGGTAATAGCTGCTGATGCACAGAGACTTCAAACAACACAAACTAACGTTAAGATGGTATGCTTTCATTATTTGATTTTTACGAATTTGTGTTTTTATAGAACATTTTGTCAGATAGTTGTCACCTTAGGAATGGACTGTGCCTGTGTGTTGCAGCTGGAAAGACATTTTCAAGTGGACACTCTGACCTGGATTCAAAGGTTAAGGCAAAAGGAAAAAGAATTACAGCGATGTCTTTTAAGGGTGATATTCATATTATCTTCTATCAATTTATTTATATATATTGAATTTTTCCTCTTGCAATTGTGTGCACCGAACTTCAATATATTGAATGTATGAGGCATGTAACATTTCATTCTCTATGGATTTTATAAGTACCAAAGTAAAATCTTATTAATTTCAGTAGTATTTCAGAATCTAAATTGACTTCAGAAGGCGGCTGCTTATTAAATGTAAAATGTAAATCATATATTGAGAATAGATCCAGCTATTGTTGTTCTAGCTACTAGGCATTCTGGTAAAACTTCTTGAGCCATCTTCTTCAGTGGGAATCTACTAAACATGTTGCTGTGTTTTATGAAACCGCTAGGGAAGTTCCAAGTTGAGAGTCCTCTCTACAAGTTATACTGATGACAATTTGGTTGAGTATTGGGTGTACTGAAACTTTGTGAATTTTGTTGAAGTTTCAAAAAAGGATAGTTTTAGTTGATATGGCATCATAAAATAAAGGATTTATTTCCTTATTTTCCTGGTCAATGGCTACCTGAAGCTTATTTACATATTTCTTTGTTGTATTACCATCACATTTTGCTTTGAGATAATAGCATGAATGCCATCAATCAGTATCACCAATGATAACATGAGATTGCCATTTCTATTCTATATGTATTTCAGTTTTACATTTGTTGAATTCGTGTGGCAGTTAATCTGTGTTTATTTTCCTCTCTTTATGCACCTCATTATTCTTTTGCTTAAACTAGTATTACGAGATGACTCTTCATGGCCTAGATTCCTGAATTCAAGTATTGATTAGGTTGGACAAGCTTAAAGCGTTAAACTGCTTATTTGGTGTGTCTGAGTTCAGAAATTGCAAGTCCAAGCAGATTCACAAGTCCCAATCCTGGGCTCATGCAGAGGCCCTGTTGTGACCAAATCACCCAAGTTGCTGGTACGGGTATGGATACGGGTACGGGTACGTGGGTACGGTACACTGGTACAGCAATTTTTTTTGGGGGGGGCTGGGTACGTTTGGGTACGTCCGTACAAAAAAATGTAAAAATCATAAATATATACATATATGCAGTCTAATAAGTAATAGAGGTAGCAAACGTTGCCATTATGCTATCTACAACAAATTAAAAAATAATTATTAAAATTTAATATTAAACAATAAACTATAGATGTTAAATATTTAAATTTAATTTAAAGTGAAAATGTAATTATTGATTATCATTAAGTAAATATATATAATTTTATTATTTATTAATTATTATTAAGTAAATATATATAATTTTATTATTTATTAATTATTATTTAATGATTTTTATTTGTATAATAATAGATGTTAAATATTTAAATTTAATATAAAGTGAAAATGTAAATTTACTTAATGATTATGAATAATTACATTTTCACTTTATATTAAATTTAAATATTTGAATTTTAACATCTATTACTATACAAATATAAATCATTAAATAATAATTAATAAATAATAAAATTATATTTCAAAAATTAAAATTAAATTCTTAACTTCCTAAACATTTAACAAACAAATAAACAATAAACCTAAAATAAAAATCTAAACTTATTATAATAAATAAATAAAATAAACAAAAAAAATAAAAAAAATAAAAATGAAAATCCTAAAGACTAAAAGTTTAAAACTATAGTTTATAACTTTATAACAAAATTTAAGAACAAAAACTTCCTTGACCTCTGTCGTGACCCATCGAGCTCCTCCTGCTTGCGTCGAGTTGCCGTGACCTGTCGTGAGTTGCCGTCGAGCTGCCTACCGTTGAGCTCCTGCCTGCTTCGTCGTGTTGAGTTCTTCTTGCACCGTGTGTTGTGTTGAGTTCTTCCTGCACCGTGTGTCGTGTTGAGCTCTTCCTCCGCCGCACACGAAAAAAACATTTTGCTTTTCGCATTAGGATTTATACCCGTATTAGACCCGTTTTCAAAGAAAAAACGAAAAAAACCCTCAAAATCTGCGTCCAGCGTCAATTCGTAAAAAAAAAACCGTGACAAAATCGCCACGTCATCTTAAATTCGTTGGGATTCTTGGTTGAAAAAGTGGATGCGTTTCAAGGGGCAAATGAAGGAACCTTGTCCGATTCCACAGGGATTCCAGCACGATTCAGTTTCAGAAATGTAAGGTATCTGGAATCGGCAGAAAAAATGGACGTACCGGTAACTTAGCAAATCACACATCGCCCCATCATAAATGGGGATGCCTCTATTTTGCTTTTGTAGTTGCAGAATAAAGTGTCATAGCCTTTGTAGTAGCTTAGCATATAGAGTAGGTAAAATTCAAAAAATTAAATTTTTCCTCAAAAAAAATAAAATTGAAAAATAATTTTTTTGGCTAAGGCATGGAAAAGTTGAGGCGTTCTAAACAAGAGTCTCGTCCTTTGAACGGGAGCCTCGTCCTTTGAACATGAGCCTCGTCCTTTGAACATGAGCTTCGTTCTTTGAACGAGAGCTCCGTCCTTTGACCAAGAGGCCCGTCCTTTGACTTCGATGCTATTACTAATTGATTCTCATGAACAAGTTCAAGTTCGAATGGGGTGAGTTCAAGATGGCTATGCTTCAATCAACACGATGCGACTCATTCAATGCGAGTTGTAACTGCAATGCAGAGTTCAAGAGACCGATGAAAGGCATTTATTAAAGGTGGTCGTGCAAATACTAGTAGTTTAAATCGATGCCTCATCATGTTACAATTTGATGCTAATCATTTACTCAAGGTGGCCAACTCAATCAATATCAAAGATCAATATTTTAAAATTTCTAAGTTAAGTTACTTGAGTGCAAAATTCGATGTTGCTCTACTAAGATTGATTGAATGACATTTAATGAATGTGGTAAACTCAGTGACAATGTGTTTGTAATTTCGATAAATATTAAGGATGGCGTTTAACGATGCAAGATTATTTGCACTAGGTGCCTCAAGTTGCAAGGCTCAAAGGATTTTATCAAACATCATTGAACTGCATTCAATAACAAGCGTTTACCTTTATGTGATGATTGGAGGGCGATTAAAATTCAAAAGGCAAAGTTTGGGATTATAATGCGAAGTATTTAATCGATGTTATCTTGCCTTTAAAAATCGATTATGAATTAGAGAGTTTGAATTTCCAAGACACCACGATTCGAAGCCTCAAAATTGCAATCGATATTGAATGAAGGTAGTAAAATTTTATTATCCCAAGCAAAACGCATTTAATGTGAATCGCCAATACCTGTGATGAGGTACCAGTTGCCTTGAACGATTATAAGCTCAAATTTGATCATTTCATTTCATCAAATTAAGCTCGATATTGCTTCATGTCTGCGAATTAATCTATTGATTACCAGCAAATTAGTAGGACAGCGACTTTTGATCTTCGTGAGGCAGCAAATTCATCTCTTGTTGCAACAAAGTATACATTTTGATTAATAGCGACACGGCAATTCAATTTGAGATGCCGTGAATTACATCGGATTTGGGAAAGCGAATTTCTTCACAACTTTCGATTTGATTATCAGACTTGAGGGGGGACTGATCTGATTTGATATCTTCAGTGATCAGTGTGATCAGTGACTTCCCTGCGAACTTTTTACCAGCGAATTTCTCTTTCCATGGTGGCGAACTTGTCATTGTGCGAATTCATTTATACACTGAGATTCTCCTCAAGGTGGCGGCATTGAACCACAGTGATTTCAAGAAACAAAAAAGAAGACATAGGCGAAGCTGACACTCAACGCGTTGACAGTGATCAGCGAGTTTGGAAAGCTATCGCTGCGTCCTCAGCAAGTCCATTTTGATCAGCGAATTATGTTTTGATATTTCCCCAGTGAATACAAATCATGTTAGTCACAGCAATTTCATTTGGAGACTGCGAATTCATCTTCACATAACAAATTCGCCCAACGAACCCCATTTTGATCGGCAGATCGGTCTATTTCTAGGGTGGTAAATTTGTCATTGTTCTGTATCAGTCAACCACAACAAGTTCATTTGAAGCAAAGGTGGCGGCATTGTTTGTTTTAAGACCACGCTTTTGAGGCCTAAACCAATTTCATTACCCTAGTGCAGCAAATTTGCCATCATTTTGATCATTGCATTTGATCAAATACATTTGAAGAGGCTAATTTCCTTTATCCAAAAGGGGGAATCGAATCAATATATCAGTTTGTTCTGATCTCAGGTACAAGATGGCAGTAGCAAGGCTGGCTCTCATTAAGGAGGATTCCAAGAACATCATTGTGGAGTCCAAGATCACGTCATATTGGGGCAATGTAGGTGATCCCAACCTAGGTCAGCGCAACATGAAGAAGTTTCAAGGCTCATTATACACCACCAAACCGTCAGGCGTCTCCAAGATGATGATTGAGAGTGGTATCGACAAGGTTGCAGGCTTCCCTTTAGCTGTACAATGCAACGAATTTATTGTGGAGTGTGCTAAGCATTATGATCCAAATCTATGTTGCCAGAAACGAGAAATGAGAAACAAAACGGAAATGGCAACGAGACAAGAAACGGAAAATTTAAAGGTTGTGTATAAGAAACGTGTGTATATATGTATGTATGTATGTATGTATATGTGTGTTCAAATTCGTAAAATACATTCTAATTACAAGTAAATTTGTATAAAATATTTATTTCTAAATAATTTATATTATGTAAATTACTTTCTAAATTAATTTAAAAAAAACCAAAAATTATAGTATCTTTTTGACTTAA
Organism: Cryptomeria japonica; assembly: GCF_030272615.1. Taxonomy (NCBI): domain Eukaryota; kingdom Viridiplantae; phylum Streptophyta; class Pinopsida; order Cupressales; family Cupressaceae; genus Cryptomeria; species Cryptomeria japonica. The sequence goes on along the minus strand of NC_081412.1, from coordinate 354,874,880 downwards.
AATAACTTGCAGAATTTACTTCATAATTTCTGAAATTTTTTTAGAAAAAACTCTTCAAAAATCAAACTCCCAACTCCAATGAATATTTAGAAAGTTGAAAAATCCACATTGTTTGGTGAACATTTGAAAAACTTAGAAAAAAAGAGTTCAAAAATCTGCACCGAACAGAAATTTAAGGTGAATATTTAGAAAAAGTAAAAAAAAAACATTCCTAAATGTCTAGCACCGCTGAGAAACCGGTTTCTGGAGGGTTGAAACGGGTTTCCTCCATTGAAACGGGAAACGGCAGGGTGCTGTCCCATTTTTGGTAACAAAGATCCAAATAGGAGGATGACCGTGGCACTTGATGGAAGAGCCCTCACCTACCTTTCCGAGGATGCAATTAGTGAATCTTTCCAAATACCTTAACTCAACCATATGATAACAAAGAGCAAGGATCCTACCAAGGCAATATATGAGGATGATCTCGATGGATGCCAAGACATAATTAACAAATATTGGATGGTGAAGAGTAGAGCTCATCAATCCAAGCTTCCCACCCGACTTCACAAAATTGACTTCAAAGAGGAGTTTGGAGATTTAATCACGTTTCTTAGTCGAGTCTTTGGGATCCCTCAAGCATTTCAGTTTGAACCTTACTTCATGGACATAGTATCATTAGGAAAGGAAAGAACCCATTAGGCAAGGATTATTAGCAACAACATTGATGTGCAGTTCAGAAGACTGGAAAGGACAAAGACATTCTGCATGGGATCATATATCATATATTCTCTCACCTGGGCATATGAGTATACAGGTTTGATGTATAGGGGACCGATTGGTACAGGATCAGGACAATTTAGAGCATGTGAATCTTATCCATAGTTACATTATCTTAACAAGCCTCACTATAGAAGAGTAAATGATGCTTTTACTATGCATATCACACGGACATTGCAGGGTGGCATTCACAAGAGACTATCTCTAGAAGCAAAAGAATTGATAGAGAAATATGGTGCATGGTTTATGGTGCATGGTTCATTCAGTTTCCGAAGCTCACTTATATAAGAGTTCAAGGATGTTCTTGCCCACCTCTTATGTTACCACGATATCCCACTGACAAGCTAGTATTGCTTGAAATAGTAAGACAATTGATGACTTATGACAAAGTCCAGAAGAACAAAACGAAGACAAAGATTTCTTTTCCTATTTCACTAGGAAAGTCTTTAGAGGTATGCCCATCTCTACAAGAAGCAAAAAATATAGGTGAAGAATTAAAGTCTTTCCTCCTCCAACCATACACTCCTAGAGACAACTTTGATCCTTATGGCTTTGTCAGAGACCAGCGGAAGAAAACACAGACATAAGCTACACCTAGAGGATCAATTCATGAATGTATCAGATGATTTGGGAGTAAGAAAGGTGTGTTCCATGCTACCTATTGATATCATCAGAGCAACTAAAGTAGTCCGAGTCCCTGATCACACACAAGACAATGGCAAGTATCTCCTGCCGATATTTGAGAAGGAAAAGAATACAGAAGTGAAGGTTAATTGGAATGATATTGAGATTACAGATTTGAAGGAGTTGATGGAGCCTATCATTGTAAACACAAAACGATGGGCGGAGGCACAACCTCATATATTGAGTGATTGAGGCATTCAGGCGACATTTCAAAAGATGGGAAATCAGGAGTCATCTGATGAGGAAATGGAAAATGAGAGTCATAATGAGAGTGCAGCTCAATCATCTCATTCCAAGGGATCCCAACAAAAGGAAGTTAATGAGGAAGAACATCCAAAGAAGAAACTCAAGTCAAGTCAAGCACCTCATCCTTCTTCTAGTGCTTCATCTATACATTGGAGCAGATATTGGTCATGGAACGAGTAGTAAGGGAAACCAACAAGTGGTCTATGACAAGGTAGCTTCACCCAAGCTAGTCAATGACAAGACAGGGAGTGATACATATGTTAACATTGAAGATGATGAAGAACATGAAGTCACATCCCCTCCACGAAGAGCAACAAGTGAAAGAGATACAGGTTGAAGAGGAGAGATCAACTATACCTGGTTGGCTAAGGGAAAGATTGTCAAAGAAGGTGGTTGTAGAAGAACATGATCCATTGGATTTAGGTAGCTACCTAGATAGAGATCACAAACATGAGAAGAAGACACCACCAAAATGTCCAAGATGACAAGAGATGAAGATGGATCCAGGATCGTATAGGTTGCCATTCCTAGAGTAGACAAGCCAGAGGATGAGATTACAGTAGAAGAGTTTGATTTGGAGACCATCAATCTAGGTCCTCGACCGCTAATCAAGCATTGGAAGATATGAATGATTCAATGAAAACCGTTAATGATATGCTCAAATTGGAAGTTGAGAAGAATAACAAGCTAGAGAAAGAGATCAACATATTAAGAGGCTACCTCCAACAACTCAAGGTTCCACAAAGGCAACGTGATCTGTCAGATTCAACATTACCTCCAGATACAGTTGATGATTTTGAAAAGATGAAGTCCTCAACGCAATTGTTGGATGGTTGGATCACCAAGACATTTAGAAAGGCAAAAGCATTTGTAAGGGAGTTAGCAAGGATATTTGATAAGGCTATGATAATTCTTGAGAGGACTTAAAGACTCAAGGTAGCATATGATGACTTTGTCTACACAAGAGACTTCACCATCCCTATATTGCAAGTAATGAAGACTACACCAAGACAAACATTGATAAATGAAGGGATATTGAAGGAGGAGCAACCACCTAATTTCCAGGTATGGCATAACTTGCTTTGCATGAGGAGACTCATATTTGAAGACATCAATCTTGGCTACACTCAAATTGATCAAGCAATCAATGCAATACATGATAAGATCCTGGAAGTGGTTGAGATTATTCTTGAAAGAACAAGGATGAAGGAGTTGACATTGTGGTGGAAGATTTGATAGATAAAGTAAAGATTCTCTTCTTTGAACCAAATGGAATGCCTTCTGAGAGACAACTGGATGCTATCCATTGATTCACAATACTTGCCAGCAAGACTAAAGACTTTTTGACCAGATTGGGATAAAACCTTCACCACCAACTTGGATGAAATCGGTTACTTGGAAGCATAATTGAAGAATCTACCTGTAGTCCCAATAACCAAGATAAAATCTATGGTGTCTAGATTCATTGAATTTGCAAAAACAGAAAAGGATAAGGGCAACAAGATTCTAGAAGAAAATTTGTTATGATCCTATGGTGTCATTTTTCCTATTGGAGGATTTTTCCTCATATTTTGTGCCAAATGGATGTCATATTCCCATTGGCTAGCATTTAATGTTTTGCAACAAGTTAGGTATTTTGTAATAACAAACCCTAATTAAGGTTTAGGTGGCAAAATTTGGGCCCTTGATTCTAGTTTAATCTTGGCCATCCATTGTAATAAAGAGCTCTATATAAGCTCAACTCATTTTTTTTGTATCCTATTAGATTGGAGATTAGATATAAGAGATTAGAAATCAGAGAAGGAAATCAATCAGAAGACTTTGAAGAATTGTTGCTTGATGTTTCAAAAATTAATAAAATCATTGAAGTGTTGGTGACTTATCGAGTTTTGGAGCATTTGCTTGTTTCTTCATACCTTTTGTGAGAGTATTCAAAAAATGACAAAAAAAAATTAGAATAGAATTTGCTTTTAAGTTTTATATGAGTGAAAGATACATGTGCATGATTGAAAGTGAAGCTCCATCATCCATACCACTAGCGGTTTGTTGATTGCAAACTTGCCTTGTGTGGTCAACTGGAATTAATCACCCAAAGCTTAACTTCAATTGCTACTTCATCATTGATATGCTTCATTTTGAAGGTGTCTATGTTTGAGTTGGTGATTTGAAAATCATAAAGCTACCCTTAGAAGATTGCACTAACGTTGTGGAGATCTTCATAGGATGTCAAAGCAAAGCTTAGTTGAGCTCACTTGAGATTGTCCATTGTCTTGCATTCCTAGTTTAGAATAGCATTCCTACACCCTACTCTCTTTTTCACTTTTTTTTTTTATCAATCAATAGAAATAGGAAAAGAGCGAAACTACAACATTATTTGAAGAAGGTCATAACCATTGAGATTGAAGCAAGAAAGTACTTAAGTCCCCTCTCAGGTACAACAAATCACATCATACCATTGAAGCTATCCAACATGTTAAGACCTAACATTAGAGAACCTTGGAGTCATCTCAAGTGATCCTTTGCAAATCTTCAGCATTTGGGAGTCTTTTTATCAAGAGAGGATAGAGTGCCTTTGGTATTTTATTTTGAGTTGTATAGTGCATAAAAACACCATCAACAGGCCCAAAAACCCAAAGCAAGTGAATTTGGTTTTAAACAAAAAAGATAAAAAGAAAACCTTAATGAGACAACTTGAACCTTCCAATAGTCTAATGAGCTTTTACAACTTCTTGCTATTTGTCCTTGGCATCTTTCAGTCTCCTCACTCTCTCTTACACTCACTAGACTCTTTTTGTGATTTTATAATTTTCTGTTTAATGGGGCTGGTTGTTTTGAAGAGCTGAATACAAGTAGATTAGCGACAATTCTGTGCATATGAGGAGCTGATAGAAGAAGTTGGCTTTTATTTTAACATATTTTTAGGCATGTACAAAAGGTGCAATGTAAACCATTCTGTCTATTTCTCTTGTTTTATCTTCTCCTTCATTCTTCGTTAACTTTTCTTTTGACATTTTCCAAATTGAAAAAGTAAGATAGAACAGAATAAAAAATTCTTTGATTTTTATCTTCTTAGTATTGTTGTTTTTCTATAAAATTTCCTTGCATTTTATGTACTTTATATTATTCTATGATTTCTATATCTTAGTTTCTTAATTTAACTGTAGGTCTGGCTTTTCCCTTGTTATTAAATTGCTAATATGTCAAAGTTGCAAAGAAAAGACCACTTTTAGAACCATTTCAATATGGGTGTGAAGGAGGAAGGTGCTAGTTTTGTGCGAGAATCGTGGTGTAGATTCTTTAGAGATCTAGCTTAGCCACCACAAAAACTCAAAGAATACCAAAAGAAAGGAATCTCAATTCCAAGAATGAAATACATAAATGTCGAAGATGCGGCTAAGCTATTTACTTACAACGATAAAATATTCACTACTGGCCTTCACAAACAATAAAAAACTCTTTCAACAATTGAAAGAAACATTCAAAATCCTCAAAAATGCACATTATGGTATTATGGGACTAACAATAAGTCACCAATAAGAGAAGAGGGAATTGATGGTCCAACTAATAACACATGTATCATCATCAATCATTATTCATTGTTATATAGAGGTCCATGTCACAACTACATGCATACATTAATAATTAGTATTCATAGGTTCATGTTTCAATTACATGCATACAAACACATATAACCTAAGAAATTAAGCATGCGAGTCTTTAAGATCACTATGTCATCATAAAGCATGAGATTATAATTTTTGCTTGTCATCAGGTAGCCTAAATCAAATTTGGAACAGTCAGTATTCTATCAGACTACCAATATATTGATTTATGTTTTTATTTTATTTTATTTTTTTCTATTATTTAATTTGTTTCTTGATTTTAGGTACCTTGTTTCTTTCATTGACTTATTTTATTCTAATTGTCTACCTATTTTTATTTTTTTTCCCTTTATCACGTTCTCTTTATTCCTTTTTATTTTATTTACTAATTTCCCTTCTCTTTTATTGTTTTTCTTTCCTTATTTTATTTTTATTTTCTTGGTCTTCCTTCTTTTTATATCTTTTTTCTAATTGTTACTATGGATTTCTTTTTATTCGTTCGCTTTTCTTCTTATTTATAATTAATATTTAATTGTATCTATTAATTTATTTATATACTTTCATTTTTAAACTATCTATCTTCGTTTTATGTTGGTTTTTCTATCCTTTCTCTTTTTTTGTCTTCTTTGTCCATTTTTTTGGGTGTTTTTAATCTTCTTTATTATCTTTTTTCTGATCCCTTGTCTCTCCTAGATTCTTGTGCCTTCCTCCTTCATCTATTTAGTCCTCTTGGTTTGCTAATATCCTATTTTCTACTCTCTTCTCTTGCTATCACCCTGATGATGGATCGTGGAGTTTGATCTGAAACGTTGGTAATACTAAAAATTCACACAGTCAAATCCAGAAATTACTTAGCAACATTGATATGGACTGTGGAAATCTCATGCTTCTAATTGCTAACTTTATTGCAATGCCAATGCTTCTAGATGTAAAAACATCCCATAACCAACAATATAGTAAATCAAGTGTAGAGCAAAAATATTCTCAAAATACACAACAAAGCCCAAAACTCATATAGATCTCAAGTACCAAGTACCAAGTAACCATAACCAAGATCACATGTTGGGATGGAAGTAACATCATTAGGTATAGCAATGCAAGATTGGCTAGCACAGTGAATCAACTCAGTGATTCTATCAAATAATGAGTAGGTGTGCACCCCATAAACGAAGGTATGGTCGGTAAGGATAACACAAAGCTAAGATAGCAACATAAACTTTCCAAATGATCTATTGCCCCTACTTAACTCCATACATGTTGAGGTAATCAACCTAGAGGTTAACTCTCAACAAGGCATAAAACAAGCAATCACATAAGTGTGGCTCCACCATACTTGCAACAATGCACTCAATTTGAGGCTCTATCCTCAATATCACAAGCTCAAGGATACACAAATCATGTATAGGGTGTTCACAACATGGTGCACATACACTTACACAGGGTATTCACATTCATAAGGGAACACGAAACACAATTTCTTTCCCTTTCATTCTTAAGTGTTGAAAAGCAATTTCACATACATCACCACATAATTCAATTGTCACAGAAGATTTTATATAAAGCTTTTTAATGACAACAATTAAAATTCACCTTTTTAGACAAACAAAATTCAATCCTAATACTGTATGCAAAAGCATAATGATGCATCATAACAAATTCACCAACATATTGGTATTCACATCCTTGACCTCGATGAAGTTAAGACAACATAAACTCAACATCCAAAGCAATAAAAACCACACACACACACACACACACACACACACCCTTTAGAGTTCTTAGTGTCGCAACTTGTGTGCTTTGATGTTAGATGTAATGCCCCCAAAATACACCTAGGACATTAATAGATATAACACAAGCTAACAATTTTTTTTGCATTACAATTGGAAGATAGGCATATATCGCAATGCATGCTCATGTGCCAAGAATGTCATGATGCAAACAACCATGCACTCAACCACATGACAACCAAATTTTCAAAATATAAAATCAATTACATAATACTCACATTGAAATGCAACGATAGGCCAAATCACTTGAAGCTCCTCCAAGCACATCTTAGCTCCTTGAAGTGCATCTCAACAATCCAACAATTGTGACCAATGGTGTTTAGTCTACCACCTAAGCATGTGGATTTTTGAGGTCCACCCAATTAGACTCGTTGATGTGTTTTTATGCACTTCATACACAAAATAAAATACCAATGTATCTTATCCTCTCTTGAACAAAATCTCCCAAAATTCTGAACTAAGTGATCACTTGAGGTGACTCCAACGTTTCAAATGTCAAGTCTTGACGTGTTGATAAACTCAATGCTTTGATGTGATATCGCTGGAATCACAAGGGGACTTACGTTTATACTTGAACTCTTGCTTGAATGGTATTGGAACGTGGAAATTTACTTTCTTTTAAAAAAAGGCTAAAGGGATTGAGGGCTTAGAAAGATCTAATCTACTCCTAAGATCAGTGATAGCATTGGATCATGCTTGGATGGACATATTCCTTAAATTGAGTTTTGCTTCATCATGTCGCCAACAACTACACAAAATTGATGCAACCTTTTGAGGGAAATGAAAGGTTTTCATATCATGAACGTCCATCCAAATACCCAATACACTGGTGCAACTTCAATAAACATATCCGCAAATGAACTTAGCACATCTTGATGTTCAGGCTAACTACACACTGTAATTGAAAATCATTCAACCACAAATAGTATGAACCAAGGAATTATCAACATCCACACATTACACCATCTCAATCAATGAACTTCATTTGACATGAGGATACAACAAGAAACTATGCAATATGTAGAAGAAACATCGCTATTCACCATAAATTCAATGAAAAGTATGTTTATTTACATGCTTGGCAACAATTTCCACCTTCTCTTCCTACTCTACTCTAATTGCTAATGTCTTCTGTTGGTAACTATTATCTATTAACCTTTACAAATGAGGAGCCTGAGCCATATATAGTGCTCTCAAGTCTCAATGCAATTGAATGGCCCGGATCAAATCCAAGTCAATGGCCAATATTAAAATATAGAAACCCTAATTAGGGTTTTTTACACCCATGACATAACATCTAATGCTTGACCAATGATAAAATTACAATTTTAGGACACATGTGCTTCATTGAGTTCTGACCAATGATAGAAGAGGTTAGGTAAGATAAACAATATTTGATGAAGTGACATGTGTCACTTCCTCCACCTTTGAATGGGTTAGGTTTGTTGAGCTTTGTGCCTCCACATGTGGTAGTTGTCCTCCTCGTTGGATGAGTTGTGCATTGAATTTGGACAACTTGATTTAGAATGATGTGATTGGGTTGAAGATGACTAGGCGCCACCTCAGCTTGCTCATGTTGTAGATCATCGCAAGGAAGAGTTTGTGATTCAGGCAATATCTCTTGATACTCAACATTTCCAAGCCCATGATGATGATCATATTGCTCAATTTGACCCTCTAATCTTGTTTGATACTCTTAACTTGTCTTAATTACTTTTACTTATCATTCTTTATACTTGGGAATTCACCTTTGTGGGTTTCACCTTGAATCTTGCATCAGACCTGAATTCCTTCACTTGAAGCCTTCGTTTACTCTCTTGTTGTACTGGCAACAATTCTTGGATTTCTATAGGAAATTCAAGATAGTTGTAAAATTCCTCCTTATGTTGATTCTCACACTTGCTACGTTGAAATGTTCCTTCCTTGGTTCGCCATGTCGAAGTATGAATCTAGATATTTTAAGTGTTGCCCTTTTCATGTGGTGGAAAAGCTCTTCATTCCATGCTCCATGTCCTCTATCGCTTGTTTGCATCAAACCTGGAAAAACAAGGAAAGAACCCTGAATTATGATGGTGAACAAAACCCTAAGGAAATAAAAATGCAAAATACTCGCAAAATTCACTTCTTGAAGCCTATCAAAATCTGGAAATGACATTTTTCACTTGAATAAAACTGAAGTTTCAGGTCTGGAAATGGTGAGGTTTCTAGTCTGATTTTCATCCTTTATAGGTCTGATCTGCTCTTGGTCGTGGATCTTGACCAGCCAAGGAAAAATGTCATGACTGCCGTGGATTTTGGGTGGTGAGAAAAATTCTACCTTGGCCATGGATTTGAGGGGGGGGTGGGGTGTGTGGCGAAGAATTTGACTTATGCTGTGGGTTTTGGCCAGCAAGGGAAAGTTGAAAGGAAGGTCGTGGATTTTGGGGGGTGAAGGAAGAATGTGAGGATGGCCGTTGATTTTGGCTAGTGAGGGAAGGATGCAAGGAAGACTGTAGATTTTAGCTAGTTAAGAATAAAATCTTCCTTGTTGTTCAAGCTTGCTGACTTCAAGCACATAGTTGATCAATTTACTTATCCTTCAATATGATGTTAATCATCCTTCAATTTACCCCAAGCAAGGGTTGAGCGAGTTCAATGTCTCATCTTCACTTCAAGGATCCATCTTGCTATCTTTCATGCTTGAGGTGTGGATTTAGCAAGTCAAGGAAAAATCATATCTAGGTTGTGGATTTGAGGAAGTGAGGGAAAACAGTCATCATGGTCGGGGATTTGAGGGAGTGAGGGAAAAATCACCTCATTGTCGTGGATTTGAGTAGGTGAAGGAAAATCCCTTGGTTGTGGATTTGAGCAAGTGAAGGAAAATCTCTTGCACTTTGAGTTTATCACTTCGTTGCTTCCACCAAGTGTAAAATGACTTGCACATAAGGTTGACTTGGTGTTTTCTTCCTCTTTCATCATCACTTAGACCTTGGTTGATCCTCATCAAACATTTCATCTCAGTTGATTGATCTTCTCTCCTCTTGATCATTCCTCGCATCTATGTTCTAACCTAAGGATGCCCACTTCCTCACTTGACTCTCACCTATCACCTAAGCACTTGAAGTTGCAAAGACTCCAAACTAGTCTAGAGGGGGACATGATTGTTGCTAGATTGCCTAACTTGATCACATCCTGACAACAAAGGCATTGCACTCCCTCACAAGCAAGAGGTTAAAGACACCAAAACTACTGCCAAGCTAGACTACTAAACTAAAACTACGCTACCAAGCAAAAAAGTGGGGGTCCCCATTTGCAATGAGGCGATGTGTGAAAATGTCACAACAAGACTAAGATGCATTCAGATCAAGCAATGCATACACACACCAATGTAAACAAACTTGATCTGACAACAAAGGGTAGAGGGTTTTAGTTCTGGTTGATGGAATATTGTCATGATGTGACTTTTTAGTTGCATTATGAGTGCCAATTTGGACATTTGGATCTTCAGAAGGGAAATATATGACTAATGCACTAATACATAAACCTCATGCATAAATCCATCAATTTTCATTGCATTTAACATATCACTACCAAATAAATACATACGAATAGTCCTAAATCTCCAAAAAGTCACATTTCAAACTTTCATAAGGACTCCACAATATCCAAAACCTCCATTAATGGAGTCCTTTGAAACGTTTTTACATGTTGTCCTCATTTTTGTTTTAAAAAATGATGGACCATTACATAAATTTTTTGTCAAAAAATAAAATTTTTACTCTATGGCATGCTTCTCCAGGCATAATTTCGCCTTACCCTTGGACTAGACTAATCCTCAGTCCATCCGCAAACCGCGTTTCAAATTTCATCGCATTCTGGTTTCATTTGCTATGTTTTTCCTTCAATTTCGGGTTTTTTCTCCTTGATTGCAGGTGGGAAATTTTCTTTAAGTTGCAAGTTTTATGTTTTCCTTTGTTTTAGTCTTTGTAGGGAAATTTTTAGTTAGTTACAAGTTCACTTTATGTAAAAAGAACTTGTAACTTGCCTTTTATTTCCCCCTTGATGCTTTTTGGCTTTTTAAGTCATAATAGGAACTTTTTGGATATATTACAAGTTAATTTTAAAATTATAAAGTTAAATGAACTTGTAATTCTTTTATAAAGTTCCTATTTAAGTGATTTTAGTTGTAATAGGGATTTTATTTCCCTATTACATGTTTTATTGTCTTTTTTTTTAAAGTCACTTGTAAAGGGAATTTTATTTCCCCATTACAAGTTCTTTTTGAAGTTAAGTTATTAAAACTTGTCAAGGGGATTTTATTTTCCCCTTACAAGTTATTGTGACTTGTTCTCTCTCATAAACCCGATTTGCCTTAGGAATGAAAGTGAGGCATTTTAAACTTGTTAAAGGGTTTTTAAAACCCGATTACATGTGATTGAATGCATTTTTGAACTTGTTATTCCTTGCTAAGAACCCGGCCAAGCATTTTTCCTCTCCTAAACCGATTTTGCCACAAATTCTTGCCAATTTTTGTGGAGAGATTCATGGATTAAGGCGGCGATATGGTTTCATGGGGGATTTTGTGAGTTTGTGAACACGTTGCAATTGATTTGGTAGCCGTTTCATCCTTCATTGATTGCGTTTTACCTCTTCAAAGCCGTTTTTCACGTGCCACCTTTTGGGGGTTTCGATGCCACGATTTCACTCCATCTTTGGGCATTGGCTTTGGGTCTCTCCTACGTGGTATCTCCATAAAGATTTGACCCTTTCTACTTCCATTTTCGAAACACTTTTTTGCTGTTATTCTTCAAATCCGAGTTTGCAAAAAATGTGGCAAGGGTTTGGTGCCATTTTCTATTTAAGAGGTTGATTCTTCCTTTCAAAAAATGTTTCATCTCTTGAAGAGGCATCTTGGTCAAGCAAGTTAAGAATTTCTTTTGATTTTGTTTTCTTTTTCTTTCTTGCATTGTTTATTTTCTTAACTTATTTGATCTTTCTAGTTGTATATGTGTTATTTTTGATAGTTCTTGCCTAAAAACGGTTTTGTGAGAGAGATTTTCCCCTTAGCAAAGCAATTCATGAATTGCATTATCTTTCTCTATTTTCCCTCTTTACTTGCATTCGGGATTTTAAATCCCAATTGCAAGTAAGATGAAAATAATTGATCCACCCCTTTGGCTGGAAAATTTTAACCATCTTTTGGTGAAATTCCAAATTTCTAAGTTGGAAAATACTCATCCTTTCAAAATCGGATTTTTAAAACTGGATTACAAGTTGAAAGGTTCGTCCCATTTCGTTGAAAGTGATCTTTCCAAAATCCTTCCATTTCTTTCATACTCATTGCCTTTTTCCGTACATATACCAATCTTGCCATTTCCCACATGTCAAAATCTCATTTTTCACCCACTTCTTCATTTTCCTTTTTTTTGCAAGTGTACTTGCATTCGGGTTTCAAAAGTCCGATTGCACGTCGTCTTTCCCCACTTGTATACTTGTAAAACATTCCCCAAGATCCGAAATTGGTCAAAAACCAAGTTTCAAGCATCCCCATTTATTTCCCATCTTCCTCTCACAAAATTGTGAAGTGCAAGGGTTAGAGTTTTTGCCATTTGAAGAAGGAATATAAATATGACAAATACCAGAATGCCAGTTGATGTTGCTTTGACACTTTCAAGTCTTCATTGTAGCATACCAGGTTGTTCTTCAATGCCAAATTTGCCGTCATCTTCCGTTCCAAAGAAGATGAAATATAAATATGACAAATACCAGAATGAGGTTTCTCCTACACATGTTTCCTCCCCTATGGATCATATCAAGGATACAAAAATTGGGCATGTTGACATGACAAAATTCATCAAAAGGGTGGAGGATCCGCAGGATAGTAATATGCAACGTTTGTTGGACGGCCACATTCATCATGCATCTTCTTTTCTGGTGGCTGCCCTAGAACCTGAATTTGTTCTTGCTTGCGCTCACCATTAAAACAAGGAGACAAGAACCATTAGAAATGATGATGGGGAGGCAATAATCCGCCTTGATGCGGATACTATTGAGAAAGTCTTCAGAATACCGTCAACACTTGTGTATATGGAGATTTCCAAGGATAGTGCAGCTGAGTACTATGTCAAGAGGGAAAAGGACTGCAAATGTCACATTAACAGATGGATCCATGAGCCACGGGCCGCTTTCACAAGCTGGGCTAAGTTGTACCATTGTGACTTCAAGTGGGAAATTGGAGACCATTACTCTCCTTAGCAGAATGTTAGGTCTTGAGCATTCTAATCTTTTTGAGCCTTGGATGTATCAGTTTATCATGTTCATAAGGCAGTCCCATCACATCTTACGGGGAGAAATTATTAGTGACGCTTTGTGTGAACAACTTGCAGCAGTCCCTACCAGTATGACATTTTACATGAACTCATACGTAGTGTATTTGGCAGCGTCACTTAGACATTTCCCTGGTCTTTCTACCAAGGGTGATCGCTCGCTTATACCAGTGTGGGAGTACTACGATCAGCTGCCCTTGAGACCCAACATGTTACATTTCAGAAGGGTTCAGGATGCATTCTTTGGTTATTTCATGTGTCAGTTTGACAAGACTCTAAAGAATAGAATAATATCAGATGAGGCATGGGAAAGAATGAATGAATATGATTGCTTGTTCCTTCAATTCCCGACTTTCACTTATATGAGAGTTGGATGTTACAGTGGGCAGCCATACATGCTCCCTAGATACTCAACTGATAAGATTATTCTCATGGAGTTGGGAAGACAAATCATGGCAGTTCATGCACATCAATCTGTCAAACATAAGGTTGGAATGGGGATTTCTACAACTAACCCATTGAAGATTGGCCAGTACTCCCTCATCACATCCACCGAAGCCAAAGTTATGGAGACCGAGATGCAGGAGATAAAACTCAAAAGGTTTAAGTCAAGGGCAGATTTTGACTACCGAGGTATGAAGGAGAAAATCAAAAAGTCCTTCATACATGTGCATCACATAGAAGATATCTGGGTGGATCTCCGTACAGAAAAGGAGGTTCTTAAGATGGATTATTGCAGGCTCACCCTTGAGCAGGTTATTGATTTGAACCTGGTGAACATTCCGCAAGGGATGATTGATGATGGGAATGTGCTTGATCCAGAGTACGTCTCATAGAGGGTTGATGAAGCCCCATTTCCTTTAATTCAGTGGTCACACAAAGAATGCACTTCCATTCTTGAGAGATTTCAGCCCATCTTAGCTAACACCAACACTTGGCTCAAAGGTAACGGTGTTAGGCTCATCAAGATCAAGGTTGGAAAAGAAGATGATTCTACGGGGTCTCTTGGACGTAAGTCTGAGATTCAGATTGACAACAAGGAAGGCGCATCATCTTCAGGCACGAGGATCAAATTGCGGGTTAGTCGGGCAATGGTGCTCCCTCCTAAGAGGCGATAGTTCGTGGGAAAGAAAAGTCCCAGATTCACATTCATGTGATTGATCCTGATGATCCGGAGGAAGGACAACAATCAGATGATGCTCCTAAGTCACTAGCTTCGGAGTCACCTCATGAGATTCCCTCAGTTTCCATGGAGCTGCCTCTATCTCCTCCTGACACAGTAGCAGATGACTCCCCTTAGAATGTCATTCCCCTTTCAGTAGTTGAGCCACCTCTTGATCATCAACAAGAGAGTTTGCTGGAAATCTTCGAGGATACTCCTGCATGTATTCATTTGTCAGATATTGATACCTCTACTTCCAGCTTTGATGAGTTTATGAAACAATCTTCACGCCCTTTGGTTATCGAACAAGCCATGGTTGCCATCCAGACAGATACTTCCCTCAGGATGACCACGACTGTTCAAACATAAATTGCTTCTCCTTTGCTTTTAGTTGCTACTGAAGGAGAACTAATGGTTTTACCTCCATGGCTTAGTTCTTTCACTCCCAAGAGGAAGAAGCAGAAAATTTCTCCTGATGTCTTTGATTATCAGCAGCTTAAGCAATCTAGGCCCAAGGTTGCTAAAAGAGCCAAGACGATCTCAAGGGTAACAGTTGACAGTAACAAGATGAAAGTGGCAGAAATTGTTGAGCCCCTTGTAGATAAGCCACATGACGAAATGCAAGCTGCTGATTACAGGCTCACAAGGATAGAATTGGGTAAGCAAATGCATGAAGTGGTCAAGCATGATGCCCAACAATCCGTAGCTTCACTAGTACAATGGTATAATGAACTTCTAGCAAAGAAAGACAAGATAGAAGGGGAGAATAGGCAACTTGTTGCAGTTATTCATAAAATCACAAAACCTGCTGGTGAAGGGAGTAATCCTTCAAGTTCTTCAGGTTCACAAGAATCAATTCAGGGAGTTGAGAGAGCTGCTCAAAAGGTACAAGCATTGGAATCTTGGGTAGATCAACTTCATGATTT
The DNA here is from genome assembly GCF_030272615.1 of Cryptomeria japonica. Classification (NCBI taxonomy): domain Eukaryota; kingdom Viridiplantae; phylum Streptophyta; class Pinopsida; order Cupressales; family Cupressaceae; genus Cryptomeria; species Cryptomeria japonica. The sequence continues at coordinate 354,859,406 of NC_081412.1, read as the reverse complement.
ATGTTCACAAGTTTTGAGGGAGGTTTCTCAAATGATGGTCAAATTGAAGACCATTGAAGAACAATTGAACCAAGTTTCTAATACTTTCAAACAAAACTTGGAAAAGGTGGAAGATAACTTAACTATTTGGCTCAAAATTCCTCAACAAAAGTTGACTGTTCTTCTAGAACATTAGGTTATTCCTTCGAGAGTTGTGTATCTAGAATATCAGGAGCTCTTGGAGAACGAAGCTCTTGTTCTCAAGTCACTTGTTGAAGACATTGATGATATCATGAGACTTCGATTGGAAGTAGTTCAGGATATGATTTCTCGTTGTGAGAAAGCTTCTTGCAACATCATGGATCATAATGGGGAATTATTGGCAGAAGAAAGGGTTCTCTCAGATCTACAGTTGAAGATTCATCATGAGTGGAAGAGTGAACCATTTTCAGTTACATCTATTCAAGCCTTGGTTGCCTATCAAGTCTTCTTGCAAGAAATTTAGTCTTCCTTTGAGAAGAATAATGCCACAATCCTTCGTTGTAGAGATGTTATTGTGAAAACCATGATCGTGGCAAAGAATACCCATGAACCGAATCCTGATGAGCTGCAAATGATCATCCAAAAGTTCGAAGGATTCATGTCTTCACATGCTGCAATTTAAGTGTTTTTCAACACTTAGTTGCATTTTTCAGAATTGTAATCTCTTAGTTGTAGTTTTTCTTTTAACATGTTTACTTGTAAAAACATTTTGTAAATTGCAAGTCAAGTCATTACTTGCACTTTTGTAATTACAAGCAGATGAGTAACAAGTCAATTTAGAATAGGACTTGTAACTTTGAATAAGTCATAGTTAGTTATTGAATAAGTCTTGGTGGTTGAGAGAATTTCTCAAGTTAGTTAGGATCCTCCCACCTTTTTTTCATGACTCCTCCCCTATAAATACTTGAGGGAGTCTATTGTAATCTTTATCTTTTGGAAAGCAAGCAAAAACTTTGCCAAATTTGCAGCAAAAAAGTCTTTGAGCTTTTATGTGTAAATTGAAGAATTGAAAGGAATAGAAGAAAATTACTCAAGTGTTGAGACTTTGTGCTACATTCTTGAGTTTGTGTTCAATATTGTCTTTCTTGCAAGTGTTTCTTAAAGGGCTTAATCAAATTTGATTTGCAGACTTTGTGCTACAAGTATTGGAGATTAATTTAGTTAGAATAGAAATTTTATTGAGAAAAGTTGTAAGACTTTGTGTTTACACTCGTTCTTGAGAGAGATTAGAAGTAGATTTTATAATAAGAAAAAGCTGTGAAACTTTGAGCTCACACTAGTTCTTGTTGTCTTGTGTAGAAAGAAATAAGTTATTTCAGACTTTGTATTGTCATTATTTGTTCTTGACATCATTAGAATAGAAAAGGGTAGATAGGACTTCACCTATTCAAGACTTTGAGCTTGATATTGCTGTCCCGTCCCGAAGGAAGTGATGGAAGTCTTTGAGCTTTCAGGAAACTTCATTTTCTTTCTCTCATTTCATTTCAAAAAGTTGTTACTGCTGTTTTATGTTAAATTCTTATCACTTTTTTGTGGAGAGAAAAAAATATTGGCTTTCTTGAAAAAAGAAGAAAAACTGCTGTTCCATCCTATTTAGTTTTAGTATTAGATAGATAGGGGGAGCCTTCCTTTGATTAGGAGAGTTCTACTCACACACTGTGGTTGAAACCATAATTTTGTATATTTCCCCAAGTGTACAAAATTTTCAACCAACATCACACATTTTCAAAAATTTGCACAATGCATTATGTAAGCACTCCCAATCATTCAATATGGATTATAAGGCAATTTTTTACATACAACAAGCATTTTTATAAAGACTCCACAAACCCTTGAGTCAAAACGAAAGGAATGCACAATATCCTCTTCCATAAATGCATCTTAATCATAGATCGACTCAAATCCATCTCATTAATTATATCTCCACAAAATATAATTCTATGTAAAGATTTAAATTTTAAAAAAGAAACTATTACTATTTACCCGAACCATTGGAATTCCTTGAGTTCCATTAATGGAGTCCTTGGAAGCTTTTCAATCAGAATTCTCAAACTTGCAAAATCAAAGTTATAAAGCATCCTAAATCAATCAAGGAGATAAGAGAAGCATTCTATTCATCTCTTTTCATGGTTTTGGACAATTTTCTATGAAGCCCTAAGTTCAAATTTTAATGACTTCCAGTTCTCCTCCATTCCTTTATGCAATTTAAAATAAAATGGCCACAAAGGATGCTCTCCTTTGGCACAATCTAAAGCACACAACAAACCCATTGCACACAAGATTGCTAATTTTTTCAATTTCTTTTCTTAATGATAGTTGTAAATAGATGAGCAACAGGATGCAAGGAAGTTTGTTGTTGTTCTAATCAAACCTCTCACACCAAACAATCTTTTAGCAATCCAAGATTCTTTTGTAAAATTCAGCTTCTAGGTTTTGAATGCAAAAGTGGCCAAATTCCTTGTCTTCTTTGTTATCCACTTTTCATTCTAAACAAAAACGAAAAATAAAAAGATCTCACATTTCTTTTGCCCTTTCCTCATATATACCAAAAACCTATTTTTGAATCAACATTTTTTCCCATTTCCAAATAGCAAGCTATTTAACAACAAAAGGGTTAATATTCATTTTCAAACATGAGATATTATAAACACACCTCTGTATCAGGCAACTTAATCAATTTTACCCTTTTAACTAGTCAAAAACATACCCAAACAATATATGCATATAACCCATTTTATTTTACAACTAAAATGCAATTTTGATGTTTTCTCAAGCATGAAAAATTAGTATGAATAATCAAAACACCCCCCCAATTCATTATCTATCGCATTTAATAATTTTGAAAGCTATTAAATGATTTTTGAAAGTAAATGTCTAAAAAGCAAAATACATAGTTAAGGTCAACGCACAAGTAGAACCCTCTCTTTATGGATTAGACACAATCAGGGAAATCTAGAATTTTAAGTGATTCAGATAATTGGTTTACTGGTTTAACATAGGAAACATCCTCATTCAAAATCTAATAGGACAAGTTATACAAGCAAACATGCCCAAATTGATTGTCTCTAAATTAATCACCGTTGGTCTAACAGGTGCCTACACACTCATTTTAAACATCAAGTGCATCTGCACAATATAATAGCTGAAGCTGCATAATAATAACCCATGAGAATATGAAATTAAGCAAGTTACACATGCATATCTTGCGATTGCATCAACTCATGATGTTGAACCAATAAAATAACTCACTGTCAGCATATACTAACCAAAACAATGCAGCTGAATAAGTCACAGAGGTTCAGACAAGAAAAAATAACATATGCCACTGATACAAGCATATACTCACAATTGTAACATTGCTTGAACACCAGACATAGACAGTCCTTCAAATGCTTATCGACCAAGTCCTAAATCATACTCTATGTTAAGCGTTAACACATGACCGGGACAAGGCAGGAGCTAACATAGGTCGGCCTTACCAAATATTAAAAAATTATGCAAAAAATAATATTTGAAAAAATAATTACAAAAAACAATAAAGGAGGATGCAATTGATCATTTATGCAAGTTTGACAAATTGACAGTCAATTCATCCAGTGATCAATGACAAGTACTTGGAGTATGATATATATATTATTCATGAATTTAAAGACACAATGTACAAAGTAACTCACAAATAAAGGGCTAATATAACTCATTGTCTGGTCAAAATGCTGTGACAGTGTAACATACTCATTGCTGGATTTGCTTGACTCATCTTGTTCTTGTAATCTGACTTTGACCAGCCCTATACGTGTAGCCTGATCCTCATCAATTTGTGTTAGCTCCTCATGCTCTACATCCCATTGTGCTGCTAAATTCTACTCGTATTAACGACAGCTCTATACAATATACAGCTGTTATACAATATATTTCTGTTATACTGTTGTTAAGTTGTTAACAGTCATAATGTTGTGTTTGATCTTGATATTGAATTTGTGATACACACACAACACTCGTATTAGTGACAGCTTTATAGAATATATTTCTGTTATATTGTTGTTAAGTTGTTACCAGTTGTAATGTTGTGTTTGATCTTGAACTTGTAGAAATGACACGCACACACACGTGCACGCACACACACACACAGACGTATACATATGTATGTATATATATGTACATATATGGATATGCATATATGTACATATGTATATACTATAGAACACAGGTTTACTATTGAGAGGGGTGGGCGGAGGGAGGGTGAATCAGCAGTAAATAAAACTTTAAAACCTTATCCAATTAATCCTTTTGTAAAACTTATTCAAAGTTTATAAACTTAATTTTGAAATGAAAGCACCAAACTAGAGTCTGAAAGATACACCCATACAAAGAAACCAATGCACGAGAAATTACGTGGGAACCCAAGATGGCAAAACCACGGTGAGAAATGCTGCTAGGATCTACTGTCCTAATCCAGCCTCACAAATCGAACTGTTTACAACACTTTAAGGGCACCATCCTTTTGTGACGTTTTCACACATCGCCCCATTGCAAATGGGGACCCCTGCTTTTTTGCTTTTTAGGGTTTGTTTTCTAGGTTTTTTAGGGTTTTGTCCGTTAGCCTTTGCATTTTGAGTGTCGCCAAGGGGATCACATGGATAGCAAGTCCGGCTTAGGTGATGTCCTGATCTTGAAATTTTGGCTAAGTCTGAAAGTCCTGATCTTGAAATTTGACTAAGTCTGGAAACTGAAAACCTCAAAAAACTAGATTTTGTAATATAACTCCTGGAGGTCTGAAACCACTCTCAAACATCCTGAAAGTATATATGGAATATAACTTAAAGTATAAGTGACATTTCCTTTCACTTATACTTAAATGTTATATTCCATAAAAATTATCCTGATAGAGAGTTCAAAAAGTCAAATTTTGCTCCTGTCCTTCACTGAGGATCCAGAGCGCATTTCGCTCCCGTCCCTCTCCAAGGGACCAAGGCGAAGCGCTCCTGTCCCTCACCAAGGGTCCAGGGCGAAAAGACTTATTTAAGTCATTCCTGACCTTGTTTGGCTAAATTGAGACATCAAGGGCATGGTGGAGGATGAAATGAACATGATAAAGCATTCAGACTTGATTAAAAACGATGAAATGATGAAGTTTTTGCCTAGAAGGTAAAAAGTGCTCCTGTCCCTCACTGAAGGACCAGAGCACTTTTCTTTATATGCACAATTTTAGACCTTTTTTGGACATTAACTCTTATTCATAGCGTGAAGTAAGGTGAAATCTTCCCCAACAAAGGAATTTCGAGATGAAAAGTGAAACAATTTGGCTTAGAAGGCAAAAAGTGCTCCTGTCCCTCACTGAAGGACCGAAGCTTGATTTTCAAATTTGCACTGTTTTTGTAGGATCAAGACAATTTTACGATTTGAAGAGGTCAAGGGAAGCATGATTTATCCATCGAATATAATTTAAGTGGTCCACAAAGGAGTAAATCAACCCAAATGACAAAAAGTGCTCTTGTCCCTCACTGAAGGACCATGGCGCTTTTTCAAGTTTCTCCTCTTTGTTTGATATTTTATGGCAAAACTTGACTTGGATGGGAAGGACGAATGATGTTTTATGCCTTAGACGCAATTGAGAGGTTTAAAGAACAAAGAAGTATGCCAAGATGTAAAAAGTACTCCAGTCCCTCTCCAAGGGTCCAGAGCGATTTTCCAAAAAAGTGCTCCTGTCCCTCTCCAAGGGTCTAGAGCGATTTTCTAAAAGGTGTAAATTTCTTGCAAAGACAAGGCAAGTGTTATGATCGAAATGAATGGAAGAGGACATGATTAGCCCGTTGAAGATAATTTGGAAGCCTAGCAAAGGACGCATAAGCTTGAAATCGAAAAAGTGCTCCCGTCCCTCTCCAAGGGACCAGGGAGAAAAAACTAATATCCACCCTTTCTCTTCAAGTTTGGACAAATCTAAGCCTTGACATAAGTTTGAAATGAGGTTTAAAAAGCTTCGAAGTGGAATTGAGATGCAAGATTTGCAAAATTTGATGACAATTGGCAAAAGTGCTCCTGTCCCTCTCCAAGAGACCAGGGCGAAATTTCCAAATATGCCCATTTGCCTTACATTTTGAAATGCTATTTTTGTTTCCAGGACTCAAGAAGGAGTGGGGAATGATGTTCTATGCCTTGAGGGTAATTTGAAGATTAATGTGATCAAGAATTTGCACAAGGACTCAAAAGTGCTTCTGTCCCTCACTAAAGGACCAGGGCAATTTTTATAAAATCAGCAATTTCCCTCCGAGATTATGCTAAGGCAAGGTTGTGCGAGATAGGAAGGATCTTCTAAAGCATGGTGAACAATGATTTGACTTCAAAATTTGAGAATCCTAGCCTAAAAATGAAAAAGCGCTCCTGTCCTTCACTGGAGGACCAGGGCGAAAATCTTGGAAGAGCTTATTTTGCCTTGCTAAAACAAGTTAAGCATGTATGGAACAAGTGAAAGAGATCATTGCTTACTCCACAAAGAGAATCGACAAATGAAAGATGAAGGATTGAGGACGAAAGTGAAAAAGCGCTCCTGTCCCTCACCCAGGGTCCAGGGCAAAAATGTCATAAGGCACGTCCCTTCTAAAGATCAAGTGAATAAAACTCAAGACTCCAATCAAAATCACATTAAAAAATGCCTAGATGAAGTTTTGAATGTGAAAATGAGGAATGCAAGGCCTGGATTGAGAAAAGTGCTCCTGTCCCTCTCCAAGGGACCAGAGCGAAGTCATTGGCATTCATTATTTTTTGCCATATCCCAACATTAACATCCTCCAAATCGCATTATATGCCAAAATCATCAACTTCGAAATATTTGAAAAATTTAATTAAATTGGCATTTAATAAATTAATTTTGAGCCTTAGAAAATTGAATTTTTATTATAAAGGCATTTAAAATTAATTTTTGGAAATTAAAATTAAAAATGGAGCGCTCAAGGCATTATTTCGTCTTCATTTATCAAGTCGGCCTTCTTCTTAGTATTTTTTATATTTTATTTTAAGGCTTATTTGCTAGGTGGGCCTCATGGGTAAGTGGAAGGTGAGCGCTCTATATATTGGAGGTGTTTTTTCACAATTCAAATCATTCAATCATCCTTTCAAGTGCGAATTTGGAGAGCTAATTGAAGGCTATTGGAGAGGCGAATTTCTTGCTAGATGGGAGGATAATTTCCAGATGTTTTGAAGGTATTTGAAGGCGAATTTCCAGATTTTTGGAGAAGGTAGTGGAAGGTGAAGCTCTTTTGAAGGCTAGAGGAGGCATACTTCATCCAAGGGAGGACTATAATCTAAGCTTGTCCATCAAAATCCGGTCTTCTCTCATCATTTTTTTTAAGGTTTTGTAGTTAAGCACTCAAAGGAGGAGGTATGAAAAATCATTTTTGAAGTTCTTATTCAAGACTTATTGTGATCCCATTGCAATTTTGTAAAGTCTAAGTCTTGAAGATCCAAATTCCATTCATTATTAATTTGAAAATGTGTAGTTCTTGATTTATCATGACTTTTTCCAAATTAATATCTTAAGTTTTACCTTTGAAAGGTCTTAAATTTCATGCTTTGAGGTTTGATGCTCAAAAGACTAACTTTAATATTTTGTGTAGGCATCAAATGGAGATCCCGAAGTTGTAAAATCAAGCCAGATCAAGGACGGTCTCCTCCAAGAAGATCAAGCAAGGACAAGGGCGACCTCCTCCAGTCTAGCATCGACAAGGATGGCTTTCTTCGATCAAACATCAACAAGGGCGACTTCTTCCAATCCAACATTACAAGGCGAGGTACATCATCATCCTACAAATCAAGGACACAAGAAGTCAGAGCAAAGGGTTCGTTGAAGAAGTAGATAGTTCCAGATGAATAAATTAAAGCTAGCTTCTCAACAACATCAAGTTGAATATCTACCAAGTTACAAGTGTCAGACGAGGTGGCATCCCAGTCATCACTTCTCCAGTCGGATTGGTCCACCTTAGCATGTCCAGATTCAATGTACCTAACTCATGGGAGGTGGCACAAACTTCGATGTACCTACCCCAGCTATCCATTGGTTGAATTTTCCAGAGAGGACATGTGTCCAATTAATACAATTATTTCATTGGTCGAGCATTAAATGTTATGTAATGGTTGTAACAAACTCTAATTAGGGTTTTCATTATTGAATCTTGGCCATTGATCTCAAATTGATCTCAGCCATCGAATTGTATTGAGGGCACTATATAAGCCCTGGCATTTCATTTGTAAAGGCAATAGATAGAAAGCAGTTAGAAAGGAGTTAGCGATTAGAGAGTAGTTAGAAGGTGAATAATTAGTTGATAGAATAGCAATTAGAGTAGAGTAGAGAGAGAAGGCAAAGATTGTTGCCAAGATGTTGTTGTAAAAGACTTGTAACTTCATTGAAGAAATGGTGAAATTTATGGGTCGATTCGACAATTTGCATGGTCTTTATACTTCTCATATTTGATTTCGTGTTATTAGATGAGTGGAAGAAATGTGTTTGATTGATGGTGAAATTCGTATATCCATACTACTAGCAGTTTGTTGATTGCAGACTTGCCTTGCGTAGTCAACTGGAATCATTTAGCTTAAGCTTAACTTCAATTGTCGCTTCTTCATTGATATGCATCAGCCTGATGGTGTCTATGCGTGCAGTGATGATTTGAACATCATAAAGCTTTCCTTTGAAGATCGCACTAACCTTGTGGAGATGGTCCTGGGATGTCAAAACAAGACTTCCATCAAAGATCATTCATTGCTCTTACATTCTTAGTGTTAGGATTAGATCCTTTCCTCGCCCTCGTCTTTTTTCCTTTTTTCAAATCAAAGCTAGTAAGAGCTTGTGTTCCAGCAATATTCAAAGCAGATCAGACGTTCAATCATCAAATGTAAGTCCCCTTGTGATTCCAGCAAATCACATCATACCACAGAGAGCTTATCTACACGTGGAGATCCTACATACAAGAACCTTGAAGTCATCCTGATTGATCCTTTTTCGCGATATTTTCAGCATTCAGAGGCTTTACTCAAGAGAGGATAAGGTACCCTTGGGTATTTTATTCTGTGTTTGATAGTGTACAAAATACACGTCAACACATCCCTAAGGAGTCACCTAACTCCTTTCTTAAGAGCACCAACTCAGCATTCTTGGCACCGACCAAAGAATGTCACAAAACAAGTGTTTACTGTTTACTGATTTACAATCTGCAACTTTAACTTTACAATCATGAAGATGTACAAGTAAAAATGCTACAAACTGAATAACATCATTCTTCAAATATTCTTGTCTGATTCATATATCATAATGCTGACAACCTTTTGATAAATCTTATCAACACCTTCAAGTTCTGTTCACAATCTTGGATAGAATTTGTTAAGAATTTACAAACAATCTGTAAACATTTGAAAGTCCTGTTCATATCAACTCAAAACATGATATCATAAATCACTGCATTATCAGACCTGACCTTCACCATTTGAGATAACTAATCAATGTATACTTAAGATTGCTTTTGTCAGTCAAAACAAATACTTTGCATAAATACAGTATACCTCAGAGATTGCGCTATGATCAGATTTTCTTCAACAGATTCTACACTCCATTCATCACCCAGATTTGATTGCAGATCCTTATAGCATTCTGATTATCACTTTTCAGAAGTAGTAAATCGCTGCTTTTATAAATCTCAGTCTTTATATTAAAAACTTTCAAAATACTAACTGAGATATAGTGACTCTTATTTCGTACTCTTTCTTTCGAGTCTTCACACACACAACACTCTCTTCAATCAAATAAGGGAATGTATAAAAAGAATACATAAAGTAAATCGGCTAACTGCAATCAGTTAACAAGTTTCCAATAAGTTACAACCAATCCAACTATAACTGACAACTGTCAACTGTCTCATCTTCTATTCCTTTGTGTCTTTTCATTCTTCATTATGATGACTTCTTTTATAAATGTCTATATCGATGAAAGATAAGGCTCTAAAAACTATTGAAGACAGTATATAATGCATCAACTCTCAATGAAAATAAGAAGTCCATCAAAAACATATTAGTCACCATCTGCTGTATGTGGGTCATCTCCTGTCAATCTTTAGCAATCATTCTAAAGGTAAATGATCAATTTGAAGTCTATCTTTACAGCCAAGCAATGGCAGTCAATCATGATGGAGAATAATATACTATATATTGTTGAGAATGAGAAATCAATTAAACCTGTGCTATCTGTATAAAAATCTCATGCCAACTGTGCTCGATTACTTTATGATTTGAATCGAAATGTTTATTCCAGTCACAGATGATAACTTTTATGATCTTATTACATGCTCGTATCAACACAGTCACCTGTGTATGTCTGCAAAGGAGTCCATTGTTCTGTTTACTAATGACTTTCACGGAAGAGTCACGATAATAAAGATGTGCTGAAGATTACTCTCAATAATAGCCAAGCAATGACAGCATTAAAGAAGTTCTTATTTGACTGATACTCAATATTCCAAACCAGTATGTTAGGTTGTAACCCTTCCAGACGATAAGGAACTGCCTCGCCCCTTCTAAGCATCCAGAACACAATGTAATAGCAATAACAAATCTGCATATCTCTTTTTGACATCAATGACAAATCTGTTCAACTGTGTCTCACTCTCTCTCTCTCTCTCTCTCTCACGCACACACACACACACACAAATATACATATATATATATCTCTATGTATGTATGTATGCATGTGTATGTGTATGTGTACATACACACACACACATGTACATACACATACACATACATATATATGTATATGTATGTATGTATATATGCATTATACATATATACTTATATAGATACATACAACATATATACATATATAGATATGTATAAACATATGTACACACACATAATGTCCCTTGGACTGCCATCACTGAATCACATCCCCCGTTCTTCCTGTCCCCCAAAATGCCATGGCAGTGGAACATAGCATTAGAATTAATCCTCAAGTAAATATGTAATAGCTTTAGGAAAATCATTATTTGTGTACTCAAATCTTTGAACATCTTGAGAGTCTGCAACATGAGAAAGATTTGCATGATTTCTTTCCTTATTCTAGAATTAAGGTTTTGATCTTCTTTCAAAGAGCAAATTGGGCTTCCCTACACAATAGGATTCAATTCACTTATCCATCAAATTTGTGAAGAATTTCTCTAACACAAAATCTTAGGGACACCCTCCTTGACATTTCAGAGCCAAAAGTGCAGAGAAGATAACCCTTTCCCATGAATTGGTCTGAATCTTCATGATCCCCATAAGGATGAGGACCAGTGCGATCTGTCTCGTTCACTGAAACATCCTTCAGTAAATCTAGATGCTCATTGCATAGCATTCAGAGTACAAACTATACCAGTATTAATACTTTGTTGTTGAACTTACTAGTTGGACTTTGTTCTTTACTTATTTTGGGAAGCAATCCATCTTCTGTAAGCGGCATGTGGCTCAGTGGAAAAGGTGGTGTGAGTCAATCCTGTTTGTTGCATTCTTGTTGGGTTGGTTTTATATAGTGTACATAGAGGAGTGGTTAATGATTGCAAATTTACTGTAGTCAATGAGATTCTCATGATGGTATAGATTTGGTTGGCCATATAATCTCCTTTGGTGGTAGTTCCTAGGTCAAGTAACAGATGAAAATCTAACAGTTTATTTGCAAAGAATATACTCCTATTTTTAGTCTTGCATAAACTAAGGATACAATTGATGTACATGGTCTGTGCATGTTAATCACAAGTACTTTTTGAGGACATCTGACAGGATAGGTACATTGTTAAACTTTATCACATAAAAACAAAATAAGGTATTTTTCATCAGGTTGTATAAGCTAAAGATGGTTTTTGCTTGGAAGCTAGTGACCATTTACTGAAAACTAGTGCTGATTCAAATGGATATGAAACATGAGGATGAGAGCCACTGCACCCTATGAAACTTCTAGAGTATAATCTGTGATTGTAAAGATTGCCGACTCCAGCCATTCATCAAAACCTAGTTCTGATTCAAGTGGCTATGAATCATGAGCATGAGGGTTACTTTTCAACCTTGTGATACTTCTAGGCCTTAATTTAAGTATGTGTATGGATTATGTAATTATATTTTTACTTCCGATATTGTAAATTTTGTTTTTATTTTGCTTAATGGTTAAATTGTTACGGCCATGGAATCATTGTCTTAAATTATTTGTCAACACAACAAATTTCTTTCCCTCTTTAAAAATTTAAAGTGTGCATGTTTTTTCTGTGCTGACTAAGCAGGTTATGAGGATTGTGGAGGCTTTAGAGGGAAAAGGATTTCATATTCCAACCACAAGAGGGGAAACCTTCTTAGGTGTACAATTGCGTACACTAACTCGACAAGTGAGTTTTGGCCTTCGAAAGTGACTTTTTGTACAGTTTTTAATTATTTTCTCTTATGTGCAATGTAATTTTGCTCACAGACTTTATCCTGATAGGAACGCTTAAATTTTTTATAGTTTTTGGACTTAAGAATATGAATAGTGTTCTAGTTTAAGAGACTAATATTGTAGCAGCTTCAAGGACCTGGTGCAGAATTGCCACGTAGGATCAATACTCTTATGTCAATTTCTCGAGTACGATCTCAAGTTGAAGGAGCACATACCTTGCTTCCTGGATTGGCCAAAGTAGATGAACAAAGTCTGGTTGACATGCATGAGGTAATGAGAATTTGATATTTTAAACTAATATCTCTTTGCCGATGAGAAAAATATGAAAATTGACCTGTTTGCTATTTGACATTTCAGCTCTTACGCCAGCAAACAGATGCCATTTCTAGTCTTGCTAGCATTTTAAGGAAGGATACAAGAAATACAGAAATCTTAGTTTCAGAAGATACAGAGATGACAGATGAAGCAGCTGAAAGTGATTTCAGAAGATCTGGAAGAAATGGAACTTTGCATGCCTATAATACAAATAGCTTGAATGGCTATTGAATCATTGACAAATGCTACTAATGCAATTGCATTCTTACATACGTTAAGTTAGTTTTGGGAAAGTGGCACAATGTTTCATTAAATGTGATTTATTCCAATGCTCATGCTTGTAATCTTTTATAGCAGGTATTTCTGGTTTTCTTGATATTTGATTTTGGCATTCATGGTAGTTTTCTTTAGTAAAATTTTCTGTCTCAAACAAAACTGACAGTGTGAAGTATCATTTTAGAGACTTAGCTTTTGCAGATGATCTTACTGTCATGCAAATGATCCAGTGAAAATTTCCATACGTTAAGGAAATTTTTTTGCAACTTTTTCCTTTGTTTCTATTCCTCCTGGGGTCTCCATGATATGCTACGGATGGGTTTTGAAGGTTACTCTTTGATGTGCTAGTTATTACACTTGTGTATGAACTTTTTATCAGCAAATTATGGATGGCCTCTTGCTGATTTTCTGGCTATGTGCAGTCAACCTTGCTTTGGATCAGCATTCTTCTCTCAAATACTAACGCTTCTGATTCAACTACAATCAAGGAACTCTTGGATAGGTAAAACTACTTGGATGAAAATCAACTCCCACAAATTCCTTGCAACATTCAAATAAAAGGCTGCAAGAAAATGTGAAACTTGATATCATTTGAACATGTAATTGTTTGTCATTAGTAATTATGAAGTACAGAAATGAAACAGTGACACATTTCTGAAATGCAACCCAGGCTTGAGACTAGTTTCTTACCCTGTAACATGCAAGCTATCTAATAACTTATTGAGTAGAATTTTAACTGGAGGACTCAAAGATGGATGATTTACTCTTCAAAATCACGATTTGGTTAATGCAACGAAATTTTTATCATGCTAAGGCAGGGGTTGATTGTTCGAATTACCAAAATAATCTTTCTCGAGTATTTGTTGAAACTTGAGCTCAATCTTTGCTTGTTCCTGGTGTTCTTCTGTTAACACATATTCTAACACAGCATTTTATTCACTCCAGGTTTTACATCTTGTTCTAGAATATTACTATGGTAATTTGTGTGGTAAAAAAGTCAATGTTTTTAGGTTGCATCTTCATTAATTTCAGCAACATTTTTGTTTTCAAAGCAGGCAAAATACTCGAACTGGGTTTTGTTTAAATATCACATTTTAAGTGTTCCACGTATACAACTCATTAAATCTGGAAGTGGTTGATAACATTGTTAGCAATAACCCCCAAATCTTTTTGACACTTCTTTAAAATAGTGTTATGAGAATTTCCCACAAATTAAGCAATTCAAATATTATTAACACAACACAATTACTAGTCATCTTCTCTCAAACGTTTCTCATACTTAAATATGTGCGAAGGAAATAGGTTTTAAACTGTTACTACATGGAATAGATGGTTACCATAATTTTGTTAACATCTGTATAAATTAAAATGTAGGTCAAGTTTAATAAATCGTAATCTTAATTTATTCTCATGAAATTTTGTGGGATGATCATACATGTTTCGTTTCCTGTCATTAGAAAACCATTTGTTTTATTTCGAAGCAATTACACCACCAGATACGCATAACTTAGGAGGATAAGGTGGAAACCTGATAATCAAATGAGTTATGTGGCTCGAATCAAATAATTCCTCAGCAAGGAGCTGTCGAGTGAAACCTAAATTGGAATTATAGAGCAATCTAGAATTAGGAAGAGGGAAACGGGCAGCTAAAGATTTGAAAAGGTGTATGGCAATGGCTTGCATTCTAACATTTGGGTTTGGAAAGCTCCCGATTTTAAGGTAGAACTATTAGGTTACATCTTACAGCTAGAAATAATTGCAAAGGAAATGAGTGTAATTATGAGGTCAAATGTTCAGTAGTTAAATGAGGGAGCCTATTGAGACAATCACTCCAAGGGTAAACTTTCAAAAGGAGGTCGGCACCATTGTCAGGGAGAAAGAACCCTAAAAATTCATTGTAAATTCTTGCGACTCAATCTTTTGCAATTGATTAATTCGCAGTTGCGTCAATTTGTTCTATGTTGTTGGCTGTGCTTAGCTCATCAACCTACACCAACAGATTGGTACTGTTCAGGCAGAGAATTTTCATCCCACCGATATAACTTCAATCCATTGCAAATTATTTAAAATATTCTTTGGTTTTTTGTTAAGTGTGAATGAAATTGTTTTAGAATAAAGGTCCGTGTTATCTTGTGCTTAAATACTAAAGGATCTTTAGTACTTTTGTTTTCAATATGTTATTTTTAAAAATAATTCAACGCTGTTTGGGAGCATGATGAAAATGTTTACTTGAGATATGAAATTCTATATGTACAGTTAAGGACTGGATTTTATCATTTGATATGTGAAACGGGTAGATGGAAGGTGCCTGAAGAAGATTGGGAAGAAACGACATGTATTTTTTGCAGCAAGAGGGCAGTAGAAACAAAATGACATTTCATCAAGGAGTGTGCAACGTATGAAGATATTCCCAGCCAGTTGGATAACAAATTAAAGATGGACAGTTTGAATGAGTTTTTTGAAGGGTCAAGGCTTCACAAAATAGTCTCTCTCTTACTCAAGATTCATAAGAGAAGAACCATCATGGAAAATAATTTGAAACTGGGTTAATTTGGTGCATCTTGGTCCCTTAGACTGTTGGGTCTCATGGACGTCATTAAAATTCTTTCATTCATTTATTATAGTGTTGAGTCATTCGTTGTGCATTTTAAGGAATTTGTGTCACCATTTGCGAAGGTTCCTCTTCAGAAGGATGGTGTTTGCAAAGATTAATTGTTGTTGCAGATTTGAATAATCGCATAGTCAAATATTTGCATGTTTGCATCTTCCTTGGATTTACTAAAAACTTAAACAATTTTCTCTCTAGAAGATTGATGTGACTTTGATGATTTACAAGAATTGTCATTAGAAACAGTTGCAAATCTATAAAGTTTTGATTAATTTGCTTTGTTTTGATGTGAACTAGGCTAACTGTGTGCTTCGTTTTATTCTTTGTTCTTGTCTAAATACCTTTGTCCTTTGTATGTGGAGTGGTAACTCTTATTTAATCCATTAAAGGAGCTTTGAAAATGAATGGACAAAGATTAGTATTCAAGAATAATCAAGATATAAGCTTAGCGATAAGCTTGAATAATCTAGATATAAGCTTTGGTACTAAGCTTGAATGAAGGTGAAACACAACAGGAAGAGTAAAGGCCACATTTAAGTCGTTTGCATTATCGAGCATTAAATGAATGAATGAATGAATGAATGTTTTTTAATAATGTCTACGAGGCCAAACAACCTATGGGACCCACGAGTAGCTAGCAAAGCAAAGCATGTTGATTTTAAAACATTGTGCTTACTAAACCTCCTTTTCCTTCTGCATCTTGGATCTTCTATTGTGTATCTTGATCAAGATATGTGCAACTCTTGTTACCCTTTCTTCTTCAAAGAGATTACTCAAGGTGTTTACCTTTAGTGTCTCAATATAGATCCGAATATCTTTGTAAGATGCACGTTCCATGATGTAATGAAATTCTGTCTCTCACTCCTTGAGTGCAATATCTACATCTTGTATTTGTCCACTCCTCTTTAGGTATCACCCATCTTCCGGTTTCGCATCTAAGTTGATATGAGTTGGTTCTTATCTAAGCAATTAACATTTTGCTTTCCATTTTATTTCCATACGTATGTAGTTATTTTGTGTATGATCATGTGCGGGATTGCAATGTTTGATGTAGTATTCCTTTTTTCTCTTGAGTTGTCTTGTCCACATGCTTTCTTTGAATTGCATTTAGATGTCTCCCTTGTTTTGAAATGATGAAACCCCACATGCAAAGTATTTGGATACATAGAAGTCTTGGGAATGCAAACACTACTAAAATTGTATACCAACAATATTTCAAATTTTGGGTCCCTACAGGATACGGTCTTCCATGGAGTTTTTGATGGACATGGTTCGCATGGATACATTGTTGGAAGAAGGGTCATTGACTCTTTGCTTCTATCTTGATATACCAGTGGCAAGGGTCAACGACTCTTTGCTTTTAATGTTGATCAACTGGTAGCATGAGCTACTTCTAGTTGAATTTCTTGACAAAGATGGTAACGATATAGAGTTTATTGTTTCATACATATCAAAAAATGTTGTGAATCAAGATTAGAAAGAGAAGGAACCCAAAATCTTTGTAGTGTGGAAGAAATATAATATGAGAGCTTTCAAGGTAATGAATAAAGAACTCAAGTTATATCCTACTTTGGATTACTTCTACAGTGTTATGATATTGCTATTATCATTGTTAAACAGGGTTAGGACTTTATGGTTGTACATGTTGGTGATTCTTTGGTTTTGATGGGAATAGTTTCTCCTAAAAGTAGTTTGTGAGCTATTCCGTTAACAATTGATATGAAGATGAACCTACTCAAGGAGGTTGAATAGATAAAGTGTTGCAAGAGTTGAGTGTTTGCTTTACAAGTAGCCACATGTGCATAGAGTATGGTTACCAAATGAAGACTCCTGGTCTTGCAATGACCTCAACTTTTTGGTGGCTTTTGTTTGAAGGAGTTTGGTGTCATTTCTATCCTTTAACAGATGGGGTATAGGAAGTTTTTAGAATTGAGAAGAAGTAAATGTGCGTTAAACCTTTATTAGAGATTTTGTAGCTAATATTGTACTTGACTCGGTAGTCAATTCATGGTAGCATAAATTCCCAACTTCTAAGATAGATGGTTGTGCTGTTGTATGCTTGTATTTGGAATCATATTGTTCTCCAAGCATCAGAAGCGTAACAAAAGCTTTGTAGTAGTGCAACCTATAGCAAAGCTACCACATTTAGAACAATAAGAGAACTAAAATCAATGTTGTAACTATCATTTCTCTTCTTGAGCATGTTACTACAAAAGAAGGGTTTGAGGTAGATGGTCCTAAGCACATTGAGACAGTGCTTACAAGGGCTAAATTTGAAGAGATGTTCAAATCCACTTGATTAGCTGGAGACCCTTGTGAAGAATTCATTGAGATGCAAAATTGTCCTATAAGGACATGAAATTGCCTTGGTTGGGGGATCAATGAGGATTCTTGTTGTTAGGAACTTGACCAAAAAACCTTGTTTGGAGTTTAAAGTTCTAATAACTAATAATTTTTTGCACTTTCATAACTTATTTTGGTGCATTAGAGGTGTTTAAGGCTATTTATATGGTATATAATGGATATATGGGTCTAGAAATGACTCAAATGACATATGAAGTGCTTTATAGTCCTCTATATTCAACTAGCATTCTCCTCAAGCCTAAAACAATGTCATGTCCTTAAGGCAACCTTGTGAAACCAGTTTTATCCTTCATGATTAACTTTTTACCTATGATTCTTTCTTAATAGTAACCCTCTTTGATGTGCTCCACTTCTTCAACATTACCTTCATGCATTCTACTCAAACATTTAAACTTCTCTTGATTGCTATTATTTTTTACATATGAATATTGATGCTTGTATGACCTCTTAAATTTATATGTTATCTTTAGATAATTGGACCCATCAATCCATCCACAGTTCATTTGCATATATTTTATGATAGATTTTTTCTTCCACTTTTAATTCCAACTCTTTTTTTTTTCATTTTTTTCTTTTGAATGATCGACTAGCACAAATATTACAAGGATGAAGATTTAAACACATTTATTTTCTTTGTCTTTTCCTATTACAATGAGAAATGTATTTATTGATTAGATTTGTTTGAACTTCTTGCACTTGTAATATCATTTTCTTTTCCATTACCAAGAGCTTCATTATTCAAACTCACAATTGGTATAATGGACTCTTTAAGGGCTTTCCATGCATATCCCACTCTTTTGTATCATCTTAAGACCAACATCCTTTGTTTTCACATCACAAGTATCAAGTCTTGTAGATTCAAACTATTGTTATCTCTAAGCTTACACTTTTTGTCAAAAGAAGTTTTAGGTATATCACATTTATCAAATGATTCATCAAAAGAATAACACAAATCATTTGTGTCACATGAGGCATTACATAGTGTAGGCTTAGACCTTAGGTAATGATTTTCCTTTTAACATGTTGTAAGCAATTGATCCAATCAATTATTTTCCTTTCAATTTTCATACATCATCCTTCTCTAAATGGTTTTTTCTCTCCTCTCATATTTAAATTTTCTTTCATATCTATCTTTTTTTAACCTCTCCATTCAACAACTTCCACTTTTCTTGTAGCTCTTCATTTTTTATTTTATTATTGTGCAATTTTGTTCAAGATTATTATTTTCATATAATAATTCATATTTCTCCTTAACTAACTCTTTTATCCTTGCCATCAATTTTGGATTAGACCTTTTAATTTCATCAATTCTTCTTTCATAATGTCTTTCACACATTAAATTTTAATTTCCCTTCTTCAATATTTCCCATTGATTTTTTTTTTTAGCATAAAACAATTTCACTTCTCAAAATTTTAATACTAATTTATTTTTTTGGCATGTTCCCCCTCATGCAACAACAACCAATGTTCTACCAACAGGATAAAATGTTGATAGAAAAACCTCGATTAAAGTCTAAAGTTTAATATTTTGTTATATGTGGTAAACTTTGGTGTGATGCAATAAAAATGGAGAATTTATATATGTAATAAGTATAAATGAAATTATAATAAATTACATATACATATATGCATTCATAACCTCATATATTCATATACTTTTATGACTTAAACATGTTTTATAATTCATTCATCATTCTTAACACACACATCATATAAATCTTTCACACTTATTCTTGTATATATTTAGTTCATATTATTCCACACATTTTCACTTTATTCCACACATTTTCACACTCACTTATCTCTCTTTATAAATCCTCTTGATGCTTTTCCAGCACATCCTTTCATAACAACTTTTAATTATTTTATTCCCACGAATTTGCCTTTCCTTCTATAATATTTACTTTTATAGATTATTTTGGTATATTAGAGGTTCTTTAAGGCTATTTAAGTAATATAAAATAGATATATGGATCTAGAATTGACCCAAATGATATATGTAGTGCCTCACAACCCTCTATATCTTGCTAACACTTGTTAAGAGAATGATTGGCAAAGAGCCTAATATCGTTGTAAGTCTAGATGAACTAGTTGCTTTGGGTGTAGTTGTTTAGGCCAGAGTGTTGGTTGGTGATGCCAGTTATATTGTGCTTCTAGATGTCACCCTACTACCAATTAGGTTGAAATTTTTTGGTGATGTATGACAAAGACCATTCCATGAAATAGCACTCTATGTACTTTGAAATTTGAGGTGTTTTTTTATACATCCTATGGTCAAACACGTGTTTAAACCAATTTTTTTGCAAGGGGAATGAGAGTTTGCGAGAGACAATAAGTCCCTTGGGACTTTTAGATTGCATGGGATATCACTTGCTCCTTGAGTTGTGCCTCAAATAAAGGTTTAGTTTTAAGATTGGTGGAAATGGTATCCTCTTAGTCACTGTTGTAGACAAAGGCACTAAAAAGAAGCAAGATATTACCAATAAAGGGTGCAAGTACCCTACCTATTGATGAGGTTTCTCATCATAGTGACACTAATTCAAATGAAGCGTTATGCCTTGTAAATGTAGTAGTTGAAGGGAATTAAAGGTTTTTTTGAAAATAAAGAGACAATTTAAAATTTCAATAAATAGTTACATGGTTGGAAAAAAATATTAAAAGAAAGTTTTACATGTAAAAGAAAGAGGTTTTGGTTGGTCTTGAAAGAAAGAGCTTTGAATGGAGAATTGATGGAGTCTTCGAGCTATAGTTTGTTTTAATATTCAAGAAGAATTGTTGTTATTATGTCATCTACTATTTTTGAAGCTGACTATTCTTATGTTCAATTAGTTATCTATTTTCCCTTTATCCACTCTTCTCACATTTTAGATTGAAAGTTTGTGTGCTTTTGTGATTACATCTCTCTTTTGGAAAATTTGGATTGTGTTTCTCATGTTTGTAGGCATTTTTTTTTTCCTTTTATCTCATATTCTCTTTCTTGCGTTTTTGTACTTTTTGGTTAAAAGTACTACAAAATTATAAAACCCACCACACGAAGGAGTTGTCCCTCTCAAACATAGAGGACAATAGTTAATTTCATAACAATTTCTCCATATGTTGGTACATTTTTTTGTTACTTGTTGGACGAGTCTAGTAATTTTTGTAGTGATAAAATTGTTTATCATCAAGTCGTCTATATCTATCCCCAACAATCTTGGAGTAATATCTAAAGGTTAGGTAATTTTACAAATTTCAGAGTATTTATTTAGATCAATAAGTGTGAATGAATAAAGTTAAAATAAATTAGTTATCTTTACTTTAAAATTTTATTTAATGAAAGAATGAGGACAAGAGAATAGAATGCAATAATTATTCAAAATTTAGGCACAACGAAAATTGACACCTTGGATCTCCTACACTTTGCTATCTACCTAGAACCCTTGAGCCCCTTATGTAGAATGTTGGAGAACAGAGAGATATAAAGAACCTTGAGGAACATCCTTATGAAATACAAACTAAATAACAAGATGCACATCCAGAGGTAAATGAAGAGATATAACAAATTGAGCGAGAATCCATAGAAAATTGTAAACTGTGTGAGGATTATCCTTGTAAGACAACCTTTTGTTTTTAAAAAGATACATATAAATAAACTTTGATATTGTTCTTGGTTATCCAAACCTAGTTTCAAGTGAGGGTAGAGGGAAGAATCCAAAGTTTCAAGAAAGCAATGTTATATTTGGATATCATTTGAAAAAAGTCACAAATAAACTGATGACTATGAAATTGAAAAAAAGAAGACATTATGATTAAACTATTTATGCAATCTACAAGAGAATGATATAATAGTCTTTGTGAAAGAAGTACTAACACTTGAGCTAATTTTAAAAGAATATTTAGAGAAAAATATGGTGACAAAATTAACTAAGTTAACAAGCATCACTAAAGGACCAAATGAAAATGTTGTTGACGTTAACGCCAAATTCATGAGGATCATATCCATAACCCCACAATACATTAGACCTAAGTACCCTATGTGCTTGGTGTTTTATTGTAATTCTTATGTTGCTAAAGTGGGGTACCTCAAGATAAAAATTATTTATTTTTAAGAGAGGCCTACTAGATCACTAGCAATATTGAAAGTAATAAGAAATCCTCTAGTAAAGTGCCTATGAGGAAAGACATAAAAATTCAACATCATTGAAATGGGTATTTAAATAAGCAATTTTTTGTTGAATAAAATTAATTAAGTTTATGCATTCTCTTAAAGAAATGAGTTATAAGGTTCTCAAGAATGAGAAATGAATATTGTTTGAGAGGCAAGCTTTCCAAGGACCAGAAAGGCTAATGAATTTGTATGATAGACCTTACTATATAGAGTGGAATAATGGTAAACCAATACAAAATGTTAGTGATTTTGGACAAAGAAAACTTGATTAAAGATTTTTTAATAAATGGATCTTTTTTCCATTGATAAAGGGTAATACAAACATGGTAGAAGATATTGCTTGGTGTGAGGCATGCTACATGTCTCACACTTCAATCCAATGTTCTACTTCCTTGGCGATGGTAGAAGGAGAAACATATTTTGAGTGCATTGAAGAACAAAGATTTGAACAAGGATAACAAGATGTCTACAAGGAGAAAGCAAAAAGCATGGTTGATCATGTAAGTAATTAAGAAATATTCTAAACACTAGAATGCAAGGGATCAAAGGGCCAATAAATTATATGTTGGTGAGTTTTTGAATAATTTGGGAACTTTTTAAATGATGAGATTGAAGCAAAATTTGTGAATATTTTTGACTTCATTGAGTCGAAAGAGGCATTCTAAAAGAAGTATATACATGGCAAGTCATCAGACAAGGATATAAGGGCTTCTTGTAAGAGTAAAAGGCAATTTCATAATTAATTAGGCGCCTTTTCAAACTAGCATACTTAAGCTTAGGTCATGTGCCATTTTTTTATCAAGTCATCAGATTAGGACACATGACATGATCTAATTTAATCCTTCTTTTGGGTTTCACTTATAGTTTCTTATCCTTTATCAAGGGTAAATCATTATATATTGTATCATTATTCATTTTTTTTTTGGTATCAAAAGACTTCAAATTACTACAAAAATTTCATTGGCTTTTTTCTATTTTTGTTATAGGTATTTGATTGGAAATGATTTTTGGGAGTTGTAGGGTTGAGGAATCAAATATAACATGGTATTAGAGTTTTAGATCTATAATTATTTATCATTTTTTGAAAGATACGACCTTGAGAATTCAAATGTTGTGTTTTGTAGTTAAATGCACCTCACCATTGTGTTCAAAACATCCAAAAATCCTAACAAAGCATTAAAATCAAAGGTTAAATTTTTTGAGAAACCTTTTTAGGGGGCAATTTTTTTTGTATGGCTAAGCATCATCAAACACACAAAATCAATATGTAGTCCCTTTGCCAAACTCAAAATAAGAAATACACATGGACACAACTCTTTTGTTAAGAACCTTACATCGCACAATTATCAGACCTAAAAAGATTAGATGACTAGATAACTCATGTCTAAGTGAACATGGTCTACCTTGGATGATAGAAAACCCAAGTTTACCTAGGTATATGAGAGAATTTCTTCAAAAAATAAATGGATTAAGTTATGGCTCTTGTTGCACATGTTCAAATAACCCGTTGCTTCTCATAAAGTCTTGCAAGACTCCTAATAAGATCTAGGAGAAGTATAATGAGTTGTTTGGTATAGTCAATGAGTTATTGGCATTATAGATTGAGATAGAGTTGAAGATATTAGTGCCTGATTCATTTCCCTCCATTGAAGGCTTTCAAGTAAAGTTCAAGTAACTGAAATGGTTTTTACAGGGCTATGGAAAGGACAAGAATGCCAAGGCATACATTTTTTTAATCTATCTAAAAGCTTCAAGGAACTTTCAAGTGTTATCTTCTATCTCTTCCACTATGGATGTGTTGGGAGATACATTGACATTTCCTTCATTTAAGGTCTGTTGCCCCAGTTTTTAAACTTTCAAACTTTAAAATTTTGCAACGAATCTATTGTATGACTTATTTGAAATGCGTAATTGTCAAAAGTCTTCAGGATATGCAATTATACAATTTTAGTTCAAAGTCTGTCATTTCAGAGTCCTATCACGTATAGTCCTGTCATGCATTGGCCAAGATTATAAAAATATAATATCTACCCAACAAACACTACAATTTTTAAATATTTTTTTCACAAGTACCAACTTAATCAGCCAAGCTTGTTCTATCATAGAAGTGTTGACTTCATAATTTCTTCAATCACCTTAGTGATGAAAAATATACACCACCACTTATGCTTGCACTTTAAGGTGGAAAGTTCTTGAGGTGAGGATCCCTATTACTATACATAAGCCTCGAGGGTTCATTCCCAATGACCCTACTTGCGTATCCCTTTGAGGTAAGTCAGAGGCATCATGGTTCGCCCTTGAAGTTTAGAGGGAGGTTCTTCTCTTCTGTCATATGAGATCTTTGATCTCTCTTTAAACCAAGACTAGTTATTAAAAATTAGCCCAAAAATAAATAAGCAATATCTAATTGCGTTCAAACAATGCACATACACACACAATTACACTGGGGGTAATACCCTTCAAAAATTTCCAATTCCATAAAGAGTGATTCAGGCACACTTTTCATTAACACATGGTGACTAGATCGTACACATCACACACATGGTGACTAGCTTTGTCTTATTTCACATATACAAGTGACCAGCTCTAGCATACATCCCATTTTCACAGGGACTAGATTTAATATACATCTCTTGTAGATAGTGACTAGCTTCGGTAGGCATCACATACCTAGTGACTAGCATTTACATAGTGAGGATTTGACATATCCATAACAGCTAGCTACCACTTGCCCATAGTGCATTATAGATAAAAGGAATGTGGATGCACTGTGCACTACATCGCAGGACACATTCTTTTGTCTAGTCTCTTGCACCAATGAGCAAGTGGGAACAAGGTTCGATGTATCCCATACTATGCCGAGTGTCTATCCTCGTCCTAACAAAGCCAAGTATACCATATCCACGTCAAGATATGCCCAAAATTATACAATGAGATTGATCCAATTGTTACCTACCTATTCTTCATTACAAATTCTCTTCCCTGTAGTCCATCGGAAGGCTAAGCAACAAAGACATCCATCGCCGACATGCAACTGGTCCCCAGACCTACATGCTATTGGCATAGTCTATGCTGGGTATCTCTCGCCTGCATGCAACTGACGATTACCATCCACTAACTAGGTAGTATGGCTGACAGTCTATCGACATAGTATGCTCCTTGACTACTATCAATCTCGAGTGGATAAGTTTATCTTAAGCATGCCATAGGATTTATCCTTCGATGATCACCTTAGATAGAGAGGACTAGTTTATGTGATAGAGGAATACAATCCTCTACCTATGCCCTCATAGGGTCCCGACTCCATCCGTTGCCATAAAAGTCGGGTTCTGTACTAAGCTTAGAACTATAACTTGAAGAGAGGTTCCTAATTCAGAACAAGTAGATCATAATCAAGATAGGCCTAGGAGTATTTACACAATTTCTTATAGGTCTAAGATTAAATTTTAATTAGATCCAACAAAAGATGACTTTTGCTTAAGATAATCAAACAGACTATAAGGTGGTCTACCCCTTCACTTTATCAACTTGTCATTCAAAGTCACAATATATATTAAAAATGAGTTAGCAGGCTTTTCTTAACTCTTTGATAAGCTTCTAATGCCTAGTTGGCCTCATCTGGATCCCTCTAAAGAGGAAAGTTCGACAATTTGGGAACAACCTCGAATCTTGGAGTTATTCCCCCCTAGACCCTACCCTTACAGACTTGAGGTCACATGGGCATCCTTCACCCAAGGACCGCCTACGTTCCTGCTTCCAAACGGGTCAAAGTCACATGTAGTTCTCCTCAAAGATTTCTCTCAATGGATGCCTATGCTCAAGTTCCCCATAATCAATGTTTCATCAATATTTCCTTTCCATTAATAACACTTAGCATTAGATAGACAATCATAAATAATTTCATAATTTAGTAACTAGTAGTAAAATGCTTCCTCTTTAATGATATCGAGGATTGATCTAGAGTCCTCCATTATTATTCATAAACCAACTTGAATGAGATAGGGTTTGTTTTATCAACCTAGGGATAACTTATTACTCAAATTGAAATAACCTTAGCTCACACCAACCGAAAAGAAAACACTACCAATCAAATTCACCTAATAGGTTTCATATGGAGGTTCTTCTACTCAAGGGGTCAACATATACATCTTATAGTCTTAATATAGCCTTATATCTATTGTTTCCAATATCACAAGTATTTGAAACCTCATAGGACTTACAAAATAGGTGTACCTTGCCTTATCCATGATTCCTACATAACATGCCATCAACCAACTCAACTATACTACCCTTCCTTAGTTTGCTTGGTAGTTATCTTATCAAGGGTATGGTACAAGTAAGATGTCAATAAAAATTACGTAACCATAATATCAAAATTATGCAAAAATAATGCAAGGGTCTCCATAAGGCTCCTAGTTGGGTCCCACTTTAGTATGGTTCAATAGTATCATGTATCAGAATAATATATGACATCATCCTAACCAAATAGCATAAAATCCTTTTGAACCTTGAAAGACATCTATCAATCTTTACAAACTTGCATTATGCATGATCAATATTTGAATCCTATAGTCCTAAGACAATGATAAATATCATGGGCTCATCATGTCTTCATTTAAAGGCATACACTTCACAATATTAGGGGTAACAATGTTCTTAATGTCCTAGTTATAAGCCTTCTTAAGCATGATTGATACCTAAGACATTTTTATGATAAAGGCAATATCATTTGTGTCAAATCATCTTCATAGCAAGATCACACCCAATGATAATAATAATATCCTAATCCTTTAATTTCATTTATGCTTTGGTGCAACTTCATATTCATTTTTTAGTATAGTTTCTTGACTGTATAATATTCACACTATCCAATTACATTTGACTATGATCTTCATGATCTGTAATAAGATGTTAGAAAATAATAAAAATATTACAAGTAATGTTTCTTAACCCAATCTCAACTACACCATTATATTAAAACATAGTTTCCTTTTTTAAATCATGTGATATCCCGATACAAATATTTATACTTGGCTATATTGATGAGGTCCTTATCAACTCTTTCATAACATGCACTTGATATAATTACTAAATGTAGGGAGCTCGTGTTTAAAACTTATCCACTAGTCTTGTACTTTAGACTTGATGAATAAAACCTCACATCATATACTGTGGTCATAGTCTTTAGTTTCATTATCTTCAAGATAAATACACCACATAAATTGAGTGCATTACCCAACTACAGGAAGAAATACAATGTTAGTTATAAACTTGTTTAGTCTCAATTGATATCCAAGTTATGCTCAAGATAGTGGGAATAATGTATATGTGGAATCATCCTAATAGAGGCTTACTCAATAAATTTGGTAAGGATCATCATCACAAGGATCATATGGGCTCTCCAAAAATAGAGATCAACATGTTTCCCTTAATACAAAGCCTTTCTATGGCAATCTAGTTGCTATATTACAAATTATACACTAAGATGTTTTCAACATGCCATGTAGTCTAAAATAGGATAATACTAAATTTACAAACATAATAGTAGCCTCATTATTACCATCTTAAATAGACATGCAATGGGCATTTACCATGCTAAAAATCAATAATTATATGATCAACATATTTAGCTAATCCAAAATTATCGAAGGTCTCTTATGTGGGCAATACCTACACTTAGACATGGTATCTAGCTTGCTGATAAAATTTCATTAAGAAAGCAATTCATAAATGGGAGAAAATATATAATGCATCATTGAGAGAAATCCAAATTGAATAGATCCATTCCTTTCTTTTTTTGAAAAAGTGAATAAATTGAAATTAAGTACTATCTTTAGAAAAGTGAAGCATTGGTGAACAAATACTCCTCTCTTGATGAAGATAACTTTGATGCAGGTGCAAAAATATTCTACCTATACTTCCAAACATTTCTAAAGCCTTTTCTTACTTACTAGTTCTTCATGTATGTCTATTTGGGTAGTTGCAATGCCTTCTACTCACTTGGTAGGCCACTTCTCCTTCCCTTTCTCTTTGTTTTCACCTCTTCTCTCATGTTGCATGGTCTTTTCGTCTCCAAAATAGCATCATTTTCCCCTTCTTCACCATAACTTTCATCCTCCTCATGTCCAAGCTTCCTCCTCCTTTCTTCACATATCCCTCTCTTCCATTCATGTGCCCTTTTATTCACGTTTCTACTGGTCTTCTCCCTCGTGCTTTGTCTTTCTTTCTATCTTTTTCTTTTATGGATGCCCATATCATTGTTCTTCTCCACCCAACATTTTCCTTAACCTTTTCATGAGCTCACACATGCTACCTTTCCATCGCAAGTAGGGAGTCCACAAACAACAATGCGGTTTGGCTTTTTATGGCTACCAATTGCCTTTGCTAGAAAGTTTCCATGTCTTGTTAACAAATTGGTTTTGCAATCCCAACATTCTTGGGAAATACATTTCCTTGCAAATATTTTTCTTTTCCCAATCTGTCAATGTCCTATCCACGATTCCATAATCACCTTTCTATCTACTTGGGAAATCACTAATGACCTATTTGTCTCTTGATCCAACCTTCTCCTTTTCTATGAAGCCTTCAGATCCTCCCCTCCTTCCCTCCACACTCAATGCTCTTCGTTTTGAAGTCATTTTCTGCTTTCTCCCTTTCGTCCAGACTTGTATCCCTTATTGTGGAGGGTTTGTGGAAGTTTAAGAGCTCTAACACCCTCTTTTCTTTTCCACAAGACCTATCATATGGAATAATGTAAAAGACATGAACACCATGCCTCATTAATGGTTGGCCATCCCCTACATACGTGCACCCCTCTCCTCATAATTACAAGTCATCTCCTAATGTAATGTCTTCCTCTCTTTTGACTAAATATCTATGTGCTTAGGTGGATAACCATGCCTCTTAAAGAAAGTGCTAGCAAGCATCGTATATGTATGGTATCCTATTTCATTAAATTTGCATTTATTTTGTTTAGTTTATTCCACCGTCATCCACCATTTAGGTAGTTGACATGGGGATTCGACAAAAAACAATTAAATTTCGAGAATTATAAAGTTTCAAGGGAACCATCTTATGAGTACGCTCTTCGTACCATTTTGAGCTATGTGGTCAATTTTCACAACTACCCACCCCACCATTCATGAGATTTTACTATTTACATTTTAGTTACCTCTTTTTGAAAATATTACAATCTCATTATTTAATGCCTCATCTTGAATAAATTCTCTTGGCTTACAGTCCTCTCACCCCCTTTGATGCTCGGTGAAAATTTCAAGTCCAAACTCCCCTTCAGTTAAAAGTCATGACAAGTTTGAGAAAGAGGGCAAAAAGAAGTGAGTGAAATAAAATAAAAATTTCATAAATTAACTTCTTAAAAAAAAAAAATAATAAAAAAAAATCGTGTAATCCAAAATCACAACTCACAACTAGTTGTGACAGACTTTGAATAGGTTTTACATTTTTTCTCCCTTATGCATGGCTGAGTTTGTGGCATTTCCAAACTTTCCACTCTTGAATGGCAGACTTAGAGTGAGGTTTGACATTTTCTGATGGTAGAGTTTGTAACATTTCCACATTTTCTACTCAAAAAGTGGCGGAGTTTATGAGAGTTTTACAATTTTCTCACTCTTTCATGGCGGAGTTTGTTAAAGTTTTGCAATTTGATGTTGGACTTGAGATCAGTTTGACATTGTGTCTCATCAACATGCTAAGGGATTGTGAATTGTAAATTATGAATGTGGAAGTGGTTATTCATAGTGAAATCGAAATCCACAACTCTTAAACTAGTTGTGAGTTTTGAAAAGTGAATGCTAGAGATTGTGGATAGTAAAATCGGATGCACGAAATTGTGAAGGTAAAAAGTGAATGCGAAATAGGGGAAGGACCTAGTAGTTGAGCATGTACCAATTGTTGTGAGGGTTGTTGATACCTTTTGTTCCAAAAAATGAACAAATAAAACCTATTGTTTGAAACAAAAAATATCAATTTTTGTTAGGAAATGTACCAACAATTGTTAGGAAATGTACCAATAGTTGTTAAGAAATGTACTAATATTGTAAAAAGTAATCAATCGGGTGATGCCATGTCAGTTGCACAACTATTGGGGTCTCTTTTGCACGCCTATTGGTCTCACTTTTTTTTGGGGCTGTTTTGGATACCTTGGCAAAAAGCATGTTGATGTGGCATCATATTTGATGATGTGGCCCTGAAACCTTAGTTATAAGCAGGGGACTTGCCAAGTAAGCCGGTGTAAAAAATTCGAAATGATTTGAAATTTCCAAGTAAGATTTTGAGAAGCGCAAAGTTAGGGTGCACAACTACTAGGTCCTTTCCCCTAAATTGCGAGTTAAAAAGTTTGAACATAAATGAATTGTAAAGTTCATTTATGCAACCTGAACCTGCAGCCTCTCTACTCGTGATCAAAATGGAAGGGTTTGAATAGGTTACAAGCGATCATGAAAGCCGGAAGAAGTTGTTGCTACTAATCACTCATGCAATATGCAGGGAATGGCAACAATGAGACCACCAACTATTTGACAGGATGCATTCAAGAGGCGTTCTCGTGAAATGAAATGATTCCAAGATTTTCAGAAAAAGGATTTGTTGATAACATTTTACAAACTTTCGAGCAAATGCTATTGGGAGGTGTAAAGGCCAGATTCTACAACCTGCGCAACATTCAACAAAGTTTAAAGTCAAATTGTACAACCTTTTTCCTATCTGCGAGAGTAATGGAAACCGTATAGAATACGACACGCATGTAAAATATGGAAGAGGAGGCACGTGATCTGCTTGACAAAATGCTTCAAAGATTGCTGGAAATGTACAAAGTAGATTTGTTGAAAGAAACTTCCAAGCAAATGCAATTGGCAGGCGTGAAGCTAACTTGAACAAATTTTGCGTATCATTCTCCCCGCCTTGACCAATACAGGAGCCTTAATGCAACAGCCGCATACATAATTTGGAAGCTCGTGAACCATTTCACAGCCTATACATGAAACGAATCAATGATAAAAGTGTAAAATATTGCAGCTGTAGCTGCTAAGAAAATAAAGGCAAAACTTGCAGCACAGAAGATAAAACAGAGCAGTTAAAAAATCAAATTGTATTAATTCATTGTATCAATTACATTATGCAAATGCATGTTTTTACACAATAGTAACTACCGCATGATCACATAATTTATGGTGGAAACAAAGGCATAACAACCATATCAAAATTGGTGGTGAAAGGGGCGGAGATAACAAGTGTAGTTCTCTTTAGTTAACTTACATGCAAACATGCAATCCGCAGATCACAGAGATGACTGTGTTGCATGACTATTTTTGCATGACTGTTTTGCATACGCTAACACCCCCCCTTAAGTCTAACTAAGGAGAGATAAACCTAATGAAAGGAAAGAGGGAAGAGGGAAAACCCAGTGGGAACAAAACCCCCCCTCAAAATAAACACTAACTCTGCATGACACTTTATATGCTACAATGTCTTGCAACCAAAGAAGGTCTTGCAGAAAGTGGTTATTTGTGCCTTTACAAAGAAGAGAAAGAATGTCAATACAAAATGCAGCAAAGCGAATGCTGTAGTAGGTTCAGAATGTCAATACAGAATGTAGCAAAGCGAATGCTGAAGTAGGTTCCCTTGCAACAAATGATGTCTCTTCTTTTTGGAAGATAGAAACCTCGAGCTATCAAACTACTGAATTCCCACTCAAGTGAAATGTATGAAGGAATCAAGATGAATGGTTTTGAAAAATACTCATGTTTCTCCAATCCGATGCTAAACTGCGACTCTGCCATACAAGATTCCAGAACAGTGACCACTGTAGTGTGAGATTTGTTCGGATATGAATCAGGATATGTCAAGATAGTAGCATGGAGTGGCTGAGAGAAAACAAGAGAATCCAAACCAAAAGAAGATGCAACTTGATGTGAGCCGACATTAGAGAGAAGACATGTGTCCTCAAAATTGTCATTATGATCAGAGAGAGATTCAACAAACAAATGATAAATGTTTGATAGGATGATATCTCACCCATCAAGAGGACAAGAATGAACCTGCTGAAAAGAATATGAAGTAGCATTCGAAGAAGCCAAGATCTCTATCAAACTCGCAGGTGAAGGTGAAGGTACATCAACTATTTTTTTAGGTGGAGAAGGAGCTGTGTGTGAAAAAGTGAAATAAGGTCCGATAGCTGCAGACACAACACTTCAATTAAGTCATTACATGTATGGTTAGTAAATCAATAATCAATAAATAATAAACCATAACAAAGCAACTAATTGCCTTCTAAAAGATGCGAGTATAAGATTGCTTTCAGATTTTTATAAGCAATACTAGTGACTAGACTACACCAAGACGAAGGATTTAATCTATATGAGCATGCTTAATAGAGCATGATATTAAGTTATATGCATGCAAGATGGATGAATAATTCAAGCAATATGGATTCAAGGAATAATGAATAAACTAAATATGCAAAAAGCTAAACTAAGATGCAATAATCTCAAAAAAGAAAGCACAAGATCTTCAATGACTCCAGAGCAAAATCGGCATAATAATCTCCAAGGTGTTTCTCAAATATCTCTGGGGTGATTTGAATGAGAGTTGAAGGTTGAATTTATAGAAATTCACAAGAGAGATCAAGAAAAAACACAATTTAGAATTAATTGAAATAATTGAGAAATCCGATTCAATTAACCTTGAGATAGATTCCAATTATAGTTTAATTGAAATGCATTCAGATAAGAAGTTCAAGTTGCATTAGAAATAAAAATTAATTAATTCCATGCATTTGTGATAAAGGTAGATAATTCTTTGATTTATTCAAGAAAAGAGTCTTTTAATTCAACTGAACTTCTTTTTCTCAAAAGTTTTGAGTTCTACTTTTAGAGAATGATTAATAATTAATAATTCAATTTAATTGCTTTTTTGATTTCAAGTTCTCAATTTAGAAAAAGAAATAATATCTCAAGTTTGATTTCTCTCTCAATTCTTTTATTCTATTTTCAATTTAACTCTTGCTTTGTGATTAATTCCTCTTTTGTAATAAATTAATTCTTTTTTTTGCATGATTACATGGAAAATTAATTAATTAATTAAATATGCTAGGATATTTAATAAATTTAATAGGATTATTGATGAAAATGATATTCTTGGAATGATTCAATTAATTAATTAAATATTTAATTAATATTGAGTAATTGATTTGCCATGTAACATTTGGTGATTAAAGAATTAATTAATGTGCTCAAGATTGATTTAATTGCCTTTGGTTAGGACCTTGGTGATGTTGTCGAGATTAGGGGCCCATGGTTTAGATAACCAATTTTAGGGTATTACATTTTCCCCTCTTTGAATTAATGTGCGAGCAACACGTTGGTTCAAAGAATAGTTGATGTCTAGGAGATGCCAGTTCTGAACTTGATTGATCACGAACCCGATGAAGAGCAAGGTGTTTAGCTTGATTTGAAGCGATGAAGCTGAACAAAGTTGATTAAAGTGAAATCGATCCCGAACTTGATTGAACTAGGAACAATAGAGAGCAAAGATACCAAACTTGAACTTGATTGATCAAGAAGCGGATCTTACTGATCTAGAACTTGACTGAACTAGACACAGCGAACGAAGATAAAATCGATCTTGAACTTGATGGATTAAGATACGATGAGCGAAGATAAACTGTCCAGTTTGATTTGATGCGATGAAATTGAACACCTTCTTAGATTGAGCGTGTGATCGAGATACTCTTTAAACCCTTGATTGATTTAAACGAATAATCAGCTTGATGAAAAGTGATGAAAATGATTAACGTTAAGAGACTGATTCAAATGAAGACAAATATCTGCTTGGTTTGAAGCGATGAAACTGATATGCCCCTAGCGATTGATTCAATTCAGATGATCGAGAGATCTCAACTTGATATGAAGCGATAAAACTAAGATGCCCCTTAGCAATAATAATTTGATTTTCTTTATTTGAAAATAATTTTTTTTTTCTTCTTTTGATGAAGATTTGAAAATTTTCTCAACATTGAAGATATGTGGTCATGAGGTCATCAGTATGCCCCCTCAAGAGCGAAATCGAAAGATAGTGAGGGTACAAGATTTTAGGAAATTGTTTATCGATGATAATAATTTGAGCATAAATTGATTCAGAGTAATTTTTGAAAATTCGGCTTGATGAGAAATTGAGCGCAAAGTTGATTTGTAGAATTGAAATTGAGATTCAACATTGATTGATGAGCGCAAATTGAAGCGAGAATGAGCATCTGATCAAAAAGCGCTAAGTGGTCTAGATTGTAAAATTGACTAGGAAAATGATCTCATATTTCAATTTCGATCTCGAAAATGGAATCAGAACGGACAAATTAGCTAAGGGTACAATTTTCATGTCCATCGGAGCAAGTTGAAAAATTAGGGTTTTGGCTATATATGGGGTAAAAGTGTCATTTTCAATTCATTTTAACCCTCCAAGTTTGAAAATTCAAAAAGCCTTCTATGAAGAAAAATTGTGGTTCCCACTCATATGCATCGATTTGAGCATCAGAGACAACATAATCGACCGTGAAACTATGAGCCAGCAGTAAGTGATCAATCTTAAACCTGTTTATTGTTTCAATTTTGAATTTTTTTGTTGAATTTTTCAATTTTTGGCACATTGAAGTCGGGCTTTCTCATTTTTTCGTGCGAGACAGGATCCTGTCTCATACGACAAACTGATTAAGTCTCTTTTTTCATTTTAGTCCATCAGTTTTGTCGTTCTAGGTCTACCCTTATATCGTACGAGAACATTCAAAAGAGCCCCTTTTGTCATCCTAGGGCTAGTCTTTTGTCGCACTAGGTCTATTTTTGACTTGTACGAGTTGATGCCCCTACTGTGTTTTGTTGTTTGGAAAACAATGAGCATTTTTGAAGGTGCAAACTTGAAATTTTGATTTTGTAGTTGACGTAGTTGAATTTTCATGATGTTTTGCTTCTCTTATAGGCTTACTTGAAATGTTTTCTGATGGTTGTTGTTTGGTTTTTGCAGGTTCGATTGCCTCACGTTCTTTTCAGATGTGTCTATCCACAGACGATGACATTAGTGCGTCAGTTGTCAAAGGTTGACTGAGCACATATTGATTTGTGCAGATTGACCCACCTTCTTGATTTACCTGATATCAGTGTGAATCACGAAATGCTGATTGCATTTGTAGAGAGATTCCATTCTAAGCATAACACATTCCACTTGCTAGTTGGGGAGATTACCATCACTCCTGAGGATGTATACAGGATTCTCCATATCCCTTTTGCTGGGGATAAGGTTGATTATGATGCAGCGCAGCTTCCTAGGTTACTAGCTGTTAGACATGTTTTCAGAGATCCTGATATCCTAACGCGTTCTATCAGTTGGGACGTTATGATGAGAAGGTACAGTGATGACTTTTCACTTGCTTATGTCTTGATAGGTTTTATCGACTGCTTTCTGATGCTAGACAAGGGACAACAAAGTTTTTTGTGTGGATGGGGCAGGATGTTAGAGAGGCTTATTGAGACCCTTCAGAGATTAGGCTGGGGCTCTTGTATATTAGCACACATGTATCGTGAGATGCATGAGGTTTTATTTAGGGTGGGGAAGAGTATGGCTGCAAGAGTTTTGATATTATAGGTATGGGCCTAGGAGCACCTCCTAGTTTGCAGGCCGATTGTAAATGATGACAAAGATCCTGGTCAGCCCATTGTATGTAGATATTCAAGATATGTTACTCAGCCCCATCTGGGCAAGATAAATTTTTGGAGATGACAGTTGGATGATTTGATAGCCGTGACATGGAGACCGTACAGGGGTCTAGAGCCGTGGGACGATTGGAGGGTTGTTCGTAGGGATTTGTTCGTGACTCGCCCACTCATTGGTAGATCACAGATAGTAGTCGAGCAATTCATTGTTTCCTGAGTGATGAGGTAGTATGATAGACCTCAGGGGATCTTGCAGGAGTACACTGCATACGCGCGTTATGCATATGAGGAGAGGCAGGGATGGGGACCGAGATTATCTTATGCCTTGAGTATGTAGGAGATGACTGGATTACAACGTCTCAGATGGGACTATATGGATGATGTTGCAGATGCGGGGGTCTTGCCCCAGTATAGGGATTGGTTCTAGCAACATCAATTCTTGAGATTTACGGATCCAGCTGAGTAGGTACCTCGCATAGAGGAGATAGAGGATGATGCCCCCGCGTAGGGACAAGGACAGGGATAGAGAGCTGAGGCTCCGAGGCGGGTAGGTGGTGATCCTGGTGCTAGCAGCAACAGGGTACTAGCTGGTGGTAGACAACAGAGAGGAGAGGGTGGATCCCTAGGTATGGTTGGAGTAAGACTTGGTGGAGTGAGAGTGCCGAAAGGTGGAGGAGAGGAGGAGAGAGCAACACCAAGATAGGTCTGACATAGGAGAGAGGAGTAGGGGGAGCCAGAGGTAGAGATGGAGGAGGAGAGCCTGCGAGGGGTGAGGGGGCCGACACAATGAGGTTGATGAGAGCACGCCTAGCGAGGTTACGGTCACAGTTGATAGTGTCACAGACTCAGCTGGCGGAGCGAGACTGTCAGTTAGCAGAGACGAGAGCAGAGCGAGACTCTTTGCGATAGGAGGTTCTTCATCAGACAAGTTAGGAAGCTTACTATGTTGCGGCTTACAACGTAGCTGTTCTAGTAGCGCAACAGGTTATACCATATTCATAGTATATGGCTCGATCTGAGGGGGCTCGGGCACCTCGTCAGGATCCCGGTCAGCAGGCTCCACCTCCTCCACCAGGCGATGAGGGAGAGGCCGTGAGCTAGTTTTATTTTTGTAGCTCAGAGATTTTTTTGTAGACACACCCATTTTTTGTAGCCCTTACGATTCTTGTTCCAATGGGAGTTTGTACATGTCAGTTGACATTATTTTGTACTTTGAGACTTGATGATTATATATATATGAGATTTGATTGGACTTCATAGTACTTGTGTCAATCAATTATAAGATGTCTTCTATATGCTTTATTCTATATGTAGGCATATCTTTTTTCCAGTATGGATGTATGTAAATGCAAATGAATATGAATGTTTGTTTTTGTTTATTTTCATATGCAAATAAATGATGAAAATGAGTAATGAGTAATGCAATTTTTTTTTTTCTTTTTATGCAATAAGATGAATGCGAATGAGTGGCAATGAAATGTATGAATCTATATAAGATGCTTATGTATGCAGCTAACATCTCAATACACAAGTACTCGATCAGAGAAATGATGAAAAAGAGACCGCTTAGCTAAGAAATGATGATGTATCCAACTCTCATTCAGAAGATAAAAAGATTATTACCATACCGAAATCACTCTAAATTCACAAAATACAGAATGAAATGCAAAATGAGATGCAACTTAAACCTAGTCATTGGATTTAAAATGCTTAAGTTTCATCACTGAGCATAACAAACATAACGGGCAGATTAGAGTTCCTTTCTTTTCATGTGCAATATTAATTATCTTGTCCGCAATGACCCTTTTTTCGTTCATATCCTTGGACAGATTTCGCAGGGACCCAGATTGCATGATAAAGAAATTCCCTCAAAACAAACAAATAAGTGATGTGAACCTCCCTGTAGCATACAAATAAGCGGAGTCGAGGTATGTGTGGCGATTTCACCTTGATGTGAAGGCTCTTATCATAGACACCCAACTTATTAGATGTTTCCAGATCATTAGAATCATTCCTACAAGCAGAAAACAAAGAAAACATTATGCCCCCAATCCTTGCTTCTCTTAGTCAAGATAGACTTCCTCGAGTTACTCAGAGGGATAATAATTGAAAATCAATATAAAAGATAACATACAAAGAAAATTTTCATTCATAGCTCAAACTGTTTAGTGATTGTTTTCAGTAATGTTGTTTTGCTTGTGTACACAGTGATAAAACTCTTCGGTAGTTAGGAGACAGGTGACTAACTCAAAGTGGATGGCTAGGTTTCATTGACAGAAAGATGACTTGGTTGATATTGCTTAGGACATGTAAATTGCTCTGTCGATTAACCTAAGACTAGGACATTAATCAGTTTCAAGCTGTGGGGGTTCCAACGAACTAGGATGTCACAAATGTGACTGAAATATGTACAAGCAATAATAAAGATGCATGAAAGCGGGAAATGCCAATGTTGCGTTAATAGATGGAGCATTGAGTACAAGAGGCGTTGTTTGCTAGGTTTTCACCTACTTGGCAAAGATTCTTTTTTTTTTTTTTACCAAGGTGCCTGTTTACCAGGTTTTCACCAAGGCATTTTTTTTTTTTTTTTTTTTCAGGACTTTTTATGATTTTTTTAAGGACTTTTTCAACTGTACAGGTTGCTGGAGCAGAGAATGCTAAGTGAAGAATTTCTTCAAATGGATGGTGTTAATCGGTTCACCGAGCTGTTCTCCTTCCGATGTTGAGAGCTGATAGGCACCAAAGCCAAATACTGCAGTAACAATGTAGGGACCCAACCAGTTGGGTTCAAACTTCCCTTTGTTGTCTTGAAATTGTTAATTTTTAGGATTTTCTCTCAGAACTAGGTCACCAACCTGAAATTCTCTTTGTCGAACCTTCTTGTTATATCCTCTAGACATTCTCTTTTGATACACTTTGAGGTGATCAAACGCCAACGTTCATCCAACAATTCGAGTTCTTGCAATCTAGATATCCTATAGTCTTCATCAGTAACAAGACCTTGCACAAAAACTCTTAGAGATGATATTTCTACTTCAATAAGTAATACTGCTTCAGACCCATACACCAAAGAAAAAGGTATAGCCCCAGTAGGTGTTTTGATACTTGTTCTGGAAGCCCATAATGTAGGATTGAGCTGCAGATGTCAATCCTTCCCAGATTTGTTTATTGTTCTGTGTAAGATAGTTAGCATGTTTTTGTTAGATGCCTCAGCTTGTCCATTACCTTGAGGGTAATATATAGATGACCAGTGTTGTCTAATTTTGAATTTCTCACAGAGCTCGTCCAGATATTTGTTCTTGAATTGTTCTTCATTGTTAGTCATGATGGACGAAGGTATCCTATACCTGCAAATGCTATGGTTTAGAATGAACATAGCTACTTGTTTACCGATTTCTTTGATAAGTGGAACCGCTGCTACCCACTTAGTGAAGTACTCAGTGGCAGTTATGATAAACTTGTGTCCGTTGGATGATGTAGGATAGATCTGACCAATGAGATCAAAGGCCCATTGCTGGAAAGGCCAATGTGTGATGAAGGGTATGAGATCCCTTGCTGGAGCATGTATGAAATTTCCATGTAGCTGACACTCCTCACAAGTTTTAGAAAACTTTATAGCATCCTTCTCCATGTCTGACCAGTAGTAGCCAACCCTTAGTAGTTTCCAAGATAAAGTAAGACCATTCGAATGAGATCCACAAAAACCTTCATGGACTTTCGATAGTGCACATTTAGACTCTTCAGTTTCTAGACACCTAAGCAATGTACCGTCTAAACTTAGTCTAAACAAATCGCTAGCAATGATGACATACCGTGAAGTGTTTCGGGTTAAGTTGCTTTTCTCATTATAGGTAAGATTTTCTGGGATAATTTGGTCATGCAGATAAGAGTAAATGTGGTTATATCAAGATGACTCATGTCCAATAATAGAATAGACTATCTGGGACTCAGGAGAATCATAGGCAGGGTAATGTAACTCTTGCACCAGGAATTCAAAGTGAAAATTAGATTCCTGTAACTCAGGTATAGACGCCAAGGTGGCCATAGCATCTGCTGCTCTGTTTGTTGATATGAGAATTTGCTGGAATGATACAAAAGTAAAATACTTCTTGAGATCATCAACCATTCTCTTATAAGGCATCAGTTTCTCATCTCGAGTCTGATATATATCATTGATTTGATTGATAATTAGTTGAGAATCTTCATAGATATGTAACTCCAGAACCTTCCATTCAATAGCTAGCTTGATCCAGTTTACCAAACCTTCATACTTTGCAATATTGTTTGTGCAAGGGAAAAGAATCTTTTAAGCCTTCGGGATTGAATATTTCTGAGGAGTGATAAATACTATTCTAGCACTGGAACCATTTTGGGTGAAAGATCCATCAAAGAACATCTTCCAGGATTGTTGAGTAAGGTGCATTATTGATTCATCTGGGAACTCTATATGCAGCGGTTGAGTGTCTTCAAGTGGAGCTTTAGTGAGTTGATGAGTTGATCTGCAATTACCAAACCTTTGATGGCTTTGCGTTCCACATATTCAATATCAAACTCTGTAAGTACCATGACCCATTTTGCCAATCTTCCGGTGAGTGTTGCTTTGTTGAGAAGATACTTGAGTGGATCAATCTTAGCTACTAGCTCGATGGAATGTGCCAACATGTAGTGTCTCAATTTTTGTGATGCAAAGACTAATGCTAAGCATTCTTTTTCTATTATAGTGTAGTTCATTTTATAAGACACCAATATTCTGCTGATGTAATATATAGCTTTTTTTTTAAATTTTCATCCTGTTGTGCCAGAAGTGCCCCCAATGATGAATCGGTGGCTGATATGTATAAGATCAATGGTTTTCCCTGAATTGGTGGCATTAGTATTAGTGGATTGGACATGTACTCTTTGATATGCTGAAGGTGTTGTTCACATTCTCGATCCCAGTTGTATATTACTCCTTTCCTCAATACTTTTGTGAAAGGTTGAGCTTTGTCTGCCAGCTGAGAAATGAAGCGTCTGATTGATTGGAGATGTCCCTGTAAACTTCTCATTTGATTGATGTGCTTCGGAGGCAGCATTTCCATTATAGCTTGGACCTTCTCAGGATCAACCTCGATTCCCTTCTTTGAAATAATGTAGCCAAGTAGTTTACCAGATGTCACTCTGAATGCACACTTTTTTGGATTTAACCGGAGTTTGAATTTTTCCATTCTATCTAGTATAGGGCCTAGCTCTTGAATATGCGTGGATCTCTTCATAGTCTTTACTAAAGTGTCATCAACATAATATTCCATATTCTTATGCACCATATCATGAAATATAGTTGTTACCGCTCTTTGATAAGTTGCTCCTGCATTCTTCAGCTCGAATGACATGACATTCCAGAAAAAGGTTCCCCATACACAGGTGAAAGCTGTCTTTTCTTGATCTCCAGGAGCTATTTTGATCTGATTATAATCGGAGAATCCGTCCATTAGTGAGTACATCTCATACCCAGCAGTCATATCTGTATACACCTAAAAATGGTATGAAGATAGTTAATTAAATACGCAGTTATTTGATTAATTTCCCTTCCCAATTAATTGAATTCACAAGCAATTTAATTAATTTCTCTATTCATCTACTAGTAAATAAATCTAAATGATTTATTTATATAGTTCATCTCATATCCCCCTTTGATTAATTAATTCTCAATTAATTAATGTCTCCCCATACTAATCAATTCTTCTAATCCCTAATTAAGATTAACAAACTCAAGTTTGTTGAGATTAATTACCATTTTCCAATTATTTGAATTTCTAAATTCAAATGAGCACATGGCTCCTAACTTTAACCACCCAACCTAGCCATCCCCTAACTTAACCCATTCAATCTAATCTTGGGTCTGACTAACCCTATCCTATATTGCACATCCTAACCTTCTTATCCTAACCTCCCATGGTGTGGATATTCTCTTCTTGAGACATGTGGCACTTTTGCCACATGTCTTCTCCCTTGGACACTTGCCCTCTCATGAGCAAGGCTCCTTAACACTTGTCACCATAGAGCTAACAAGTGTCCCTCCCTCCAACCTCTTCTCCAACTTCCTCAATCTTAGCCCTTGATATCTTCAGATCAGATCTGGACCATCGATTCCTACCACCTTAGCTTTGGCCTTGGAAATCCTATAAATACCCCTCATTTTGGAGCAATATGGATCCCATCTCATATCAATTTAGGCATCATTACTATAGGCAATTTGCATTTCAATTATCTAGTAATTAGCTTTTGGATTTATCATAGCATGTTAATCTAGTTTCTTAAATAATGCATTTCATATCATCTCCATAGTCAATCATGATCAATTAGCTACTCAACTTTTGAGTTGTCACTTTGGAGGTTATTGCTCCGCTGAGAGCCCATTAATCCAATACCTTCAAGGTCCTCAAGAATAGAGGAAAATGGGACATTTCAAGGAAGGCTTATGGTTTGCATCTTTGATTTAGTTTTCAATTAAGCTTTTCAATTACATCTTATTGTCTCATTATATGTGTATGCCTCTTATACTAACAACATTTTTAGCATCACAATATCAATTATCATATCAATGTTTGGTAATCGAAAGTCAT
Organism: Cryptomeria japonica; assembly: GCF_030272615.1. NCBI lineage: Eukaryota > Viridiplantae > Streptophyta > Pinopsida > Cupressales > Cupressaceae > Cryptomeria > Cryptomeria japonica. The sequence goes on along the minus strand of NC_081412.1, from coordinate 354,816,919 downwards.
CCTTCAGACAAGCTTTGTTGAGATCTCTGAAGTTTGTGCAAACCCTAATAGATTTGTCTGCCTTTGACACAGGTACTATGTTTGAAATCCATTCCTCATAATCTATAGCTCTGATAAATCCAGCCTTTAGCATTTTTTCTAACTTAGCTTTGACTAGTAGTGCCACGTGAGGGTGCATCTTACGAAGTTTTTGTTTGACTGGTTTAACTCTTGGTGTGATAGAAAGACGATGCATGATAAGATCAGGATCCAGACCTGGCATATCAGAGTATGTCCATGCAAAATTGATCTTCTTTTCTGAAAAGAGATGAGTGAAATCTTTCAATTCTTCTGCTGACAATGATTGAGCTACATGAATGATGTGTGGTGTCTCTTGACTCCCAATGTTCTCTGGCTGAGTTGGCTCGATCAATATAGAAGACCTCTCCTAGAAGTGACTTGGCAGTATATCAAGTATCTCACCTTCGGGCCCCTCAGAGAGGTTTTCACCCTTAGGTACGTCCTTTATTTTCTCTTTTTTAGATTCTGACACCGCCACAATGTGGTTTTCGCCATTAGATCTTTTATTTTTATTTTTTTGATTTTTGCGACTAAGATACTTGATATTTGTTTCAGTCATGTTTTCATTCTATTCGCTGGTGGAAGAGTACATGGGTTCAACTGCGTTTATGTAATAAGCTACTGTGTAGTCATTGGCAAAAGTAGGTACATTCATGGGTTGGTCTTGTAGACTACTATCAATTAATTTAGGATGTACCAAGGATAGAGTGTGGACAGGTTCGAGGGAGTTCACGGTATTGTCATAACAACTGCGGATCGAAAAGTCGAGTTCCAGAAGGATACCTTGCGTAAATGTCTCGAGGCTAGGAAAATTCAGAATATGATTATTAAAGTGCACGTTAATATTTAGTTGACCTAATCCAATAGACCTACTTGTAGCATCATTCTCTATGCCAGGTTGAACTTCATATCGAGGTTCAACAGTAACAAGATCAGTAGACAGATTCTTGCCATTTATATCAGAGGATTCAGAGTTTGATGCTGAGTACATATTGTCACAAACATGACTATTGTTAGAGTCCTCAGAGTCATTGGATGAAGTTTCTAAGTCTTCTTCAAGTGGTTGAATGAATGTATGTATGGTATCAACACCAACATCTTTAATACTGCAAGTTCCTTCAAGATTTGGCTCATTTAGCATTTGTATTTGACACACCTGTTGACATGATCTTGATGGTTCTGTGACTCCCTGTCGTCTACTCCATTCAGCTTCCTCTAGGCTGATGATCGGTTCTTCTTCTGTAGCTTCTAATTCTTCTTGTGTAATCCCATACCTGATTTGTTCTGTCTTTTTAGAGGGGTATATAATAGATGAAAAACTTTCTGGTATTCTTCCTTCCTTCAGCCCTTGTTCACAGTCTGCTTGTCATTTTAGTCCGATTTCCTGTATCTCCTTTTCTAGCTTTAAGCACATCAACTCTTGAGTGTCATCTGTGATACCGCTAGACTCTTTTGGAGTTTCTGTACTGGATGTATCTAAGAGGTGGTCTGGACCCCATTCATACTTGTTTGAGTCAGTCTCTGAATCGTCTACTTGCTGCCTACTAGTGTATGTGACTGGAACTTTCAGTGGTGCAAATAATTATCTGATTCTTTCTACTTGGTCTCTTATATCCTTTGAGACTTGAACTCCTTGTATTGTTGTAGCTGACACCATCGGAACTTGAGTGCTGACTGTTTCTTCTTTCTTGATTGTTGGTTCCTCTTTTTCTTTTACAGACTCTACTTGAGTTTGTTGAGTGTTTGTTTCCTGTAATGTTGAAGGCAATATCCTCTTCTACCACTTAGACTTAGAAACATGTTTTTGGTCTGATGTATTTTTTGGATTGTACCCCAGTCCAACCTTATCATTTGTTGATTTTGTTTGTAGCTGAATCGGTTCAATAATACCCTCTTGATGTTTTCCCAGGGGATCAGTACCTGAGTATCCCATGCGTTAATCATTTTGTAGCCTGGACTATATTGTGTTGAGGAAATCTCACACTGTCGTACTTCCTTGTTTTCACTATCTTCCTTAAAAAGCTATTTTAGAACAACATCCTCTTCCATTTCATCTGCCAGGGAAGTAGAAGATTGTACAAAAAGACCATCATATAAGATATTTGGAGTTGAAGTCTATGTTTTCGTAGCCTCTGATGGTTTGCCCAACTGTTTCGGCGACGGAGGAAGAGAGACTAATGAAAGTACTGGTTCTATCTTGTATCCATCCATGCTAGTATTGCTAATTTTCAATTTCTTTTCCAAGTCTTTCATCAGGGATTCTGAACTTTCATTTGTAGAGGTTGCTCTATTATGAGGCACAAAGGTATCAACACCTTTTGTCAATGCATTACAGGGGACATTTGTATCAATAGGAATACTGACCTCAACTCCGTTATAAGGAAATTTTAAGCATTGATGGTATATAGATGGAATTGCCTTCATTTCATGAATCCACGACCTGCCTAGTAAGATATTGTATGACAGAGGAAGATCAAGTACCTGGAAAATGAAATCTCTTTCTACAGGTCCTACCCTGATTGGTAATGATACCAGACCTTTAGAGGTCCTTTCCTCTTCATCACAGGCTTTAATTGTTATTTTCTTGACCGGATCAATGACATTTTCATAAAATCCTAGTTGTGTAAGTAGATTGTAAGTACAAATATTCAACCCCGCGTCTCCATCTATCAAAACATGTTTGACTCTGTGTTTATGGATCATGGATTCAATGTGCAATGGCTAGTTATGTGGATGATTTAGGGAGTTGTCATCTTCTTCTTCAGAGAAGGTCAAATAATGAGGTGAAGTTAGATGACCCACCATAGACTGAAACCGATTGATATCTAAATCTTTTGGAACATTAGTGGTGAGCAAGGCATTGTCTGAGATTTCTTTGTGAGCAGAAGAGATTTTTAGTAATTCAAAGATAGAAATTTGAGTGTTTGTCTTTTTCAACTATTCAACAATGCTATATTCAGAGGATGATGATGAAGTTAGCCTTTTAAATTTATCAAATGTTGATTCTTTTTGTTTGTTTGACGAGGCTGGTAGGTTTGACATTGTTTTAGCCGGAGTTGAAGAACTAGCTCCTTGGAGAGTGACTTTCTTTTGAGAACGGGTGATAGCCTTTGCATATCGTGATTCATTTTGTTTATCTTGGATTATAATCATATTGCAATATTCAGATTGGGAAGGCTCAATCATGTTGATGACGTTGTCATTGCTGGTATAAGTATAATTTACTTTGGCATCTCCTTTAGTCTTTGAAGAATCACCTTGTTTGTAAACAGGTAAGGGATCCTTAAAAGCTTTATGATCAACATTTGTCAGTGTGATTCCCGACAATAATTTTACCAGCGTCTATGAGATCTTGAATCTCATGCTTGAGCTTCATGCAATTGTTTGTGTTATGACCTTTATTCCGATGGTATTCACAATATTCATTTTCTCTCCACCATTTTGGTTTGACTTCCAAATCATATGGCCTAGAATTATTTGGTAACGTTATTAGGTTGTTTGCCAATAGAGTTTTGAAAGCAGATTCGTATGATTCTTCTAGATAGTGAATTCGCGTCTAGGTTTTGAAAGCCAAGGTTTCTCTTTGAACCACCCTTTTGCTTTCTTCGGAGGATTTTTTGCTGCAGTTTCAGCTACTTTGAGTGCTTGTGTGCCACTGGCCAAGTTGAATATTGTGGGCTTTGAGTTGGTTTTAACAGTGTCTACTACTCAAGCAGCCTGCTGATCAAAATTTCCAAATCCTTAAATCTTCGGTGGACAACATGAACATCTTTATCAACAGGTACAAGAATAATGCAAAGAAGGATGGTGATAAAGAGCAGGTGAACAAGAAGGGTTATGCAAGGAGGACCACAACCAACACAAATAATAAGGTCGACATCGAAGGTCGTGAGCTGGAGGATATGAAGACCTCAGCGAACAACATGAAACAAATGGTTGTTCATGTTGAGGAGATCCTAAATAGTATTTAGGTCCAGTTGCTATCCTTGGTTCTGTCTCTTTGCTATCTTTTGCTTTCCTTTTGCTGTCTGTTCCGAGTTTTATGTAATGATGTTTTAAGCTGTGCCCTTCCGGTGGGTTCATTTTGACTTTTTGAAGTGATCAGGCACTTTTTAAAGCTTTTTTGTTCTCCTGGCTTGTAAAAGGTTTGGGTACCTTTCAAATACCTATTTTTACTTAATCAAAACAATGTCTACTACTCCATCATTAACAACATTCTTATTGTTGTCTTTGCCATACTTCCAATACTTGTTCTTCTCTTTAGAGCTAGATCCTGGTTGTGTTTCTTTCCAAGGCGTGATATCTCCTTTCTTTATAAGCACATCTTCCATTCGGATAGCATTAGCTACCATTTTGTTAAATGATGGGTGTACTTGCATTTGGATACTATATTTCAATTCAGGGACTAGGTTATTGACGAATATATCCATTTTCTCAGCATCTGGGATAGGCTGTGAATACCTAGAGAACATCTTTCTCCAACGTTGGAGGAAAGTGAGAAAAGCCTCCCCTATTTTCTGTTTGGTATTGCAAAGTTTGATCATAGTAGCAGGATGTCAAATGTTGTAGGAGTATTGTTGTAAAAACAGTTGGATTAGTTCTTCAAAAGTTTTTATCCCCTTAGGTAGACTTGAGAACCATTCCATAGCTTGTCCTCCCAAACTCCTCGAAAAAAGGTGCATGAGATACGTTTGATCGTGCATGAACTCCATGTAGGCAACACAAAATTCTCTGACATGATCTTGAGGATTTGAGGTACCATCATATTTGTGAAATTTTGGAATCTCAACTCGTGAAGGGAATGGAGGCTTGTATAGGTTTTTGTCAAATGGAAATGGGCATATTGTCTCCAGAGAATATTGTTTTGGGGATTTATCCTTGTTTTTCAGTTCTGTGATCTCAGTCTGTAAAGCTAGTAATTGTCTGTGGACCATTTTTATAGGTGATTCTTCCTTTTTAGTGATGAGAGTCTGAACGTCATATCCAGTAGGAAGTTTGACGCCTTGTTTTGCTAGTTCTAGAAAATAGTCTTCTTTTTCCATAGCCATGATAGCCTTCCTCATTTTTTGGAAATCTTTATCCTTTTGACATTTATGAATATCTTTTTCTGGAGGTTCAAAATCTTCAGCTTCACTTGATGAGGAATCATTATCGGTTTCATGAATACTGAGGTTGTCTTCGTCATTCTGTTCTATTCTAGGTATAGTAGGAGTTACATGCTCATCATAAACTGGTATCTCTGATGATGAAGGTTTGTCAGTCAGGGGATCCTCTTCAAAAAATGGATTATCTTTATATGAAAAGGGTTGCCCTTTGCCTTTGACATCTTTCTTATGAGAACTCCTGGTTTGAGTAGGCATTTTTATTGATTGGTGTGACCTAAAACTGTTTGTGATGTAGAAGTCAAGATCAAATTCAGATCTAGTTGTTCAGTTAACATATTGTTTGAGAGGAGCAACTAAGATTTAGTTTGGTTTCAGGAACGATCTATCCTATATAAGATGTTTATCTAAGTTGACCTGAGAGAAGTGACTAAGACTCAATCTGGTTTCAGGAAAGATCTATCTTGTATAAGACAATTATCTAAGTGATTTAGGTTTGATATGTAGCTGATTGAACTAGCTGAAAGATGATTGACAAAATCATGCAACACAAATGGCAGAGGTACACTGTTTTGATCTATTTATGCTCAAGATGATGATAACCAGTTTTATGCTCGCTGTAGACTGTTTTAGGCAAGTTTGACTATTCTGGATTGACAAAATCAGAGATTCGTATGACAGGTTTCTCAAGACTAGATGACAATTTAATAGCTTCAGGATGACAACAACAGTGTTTCATACGAGTTGCTGCCTTGTATCGTACGACAAATGGGTATGTCTAGAATGACAGACTGATCAATGCAATGTTTTATCGTACGACATAGGATTCAGGATGAAATGACAATTCTCAGAACCAGACGACAGACAATCAGGACTCGTACGACACAAGATGCAGGCTCAAATGACAAACTGTTAGGACTGATAGAATTTTGTACGACACAAAATATGAAACAAAATGATAAATCAGAAGACTCGTATGACTGTTTGCTGGACAAAGGCAAAATTCTGAGTTTTTCAATGACCGAGTATAACCAGATTTGAGATGGACTGGGTTTTGATTGCTGACTGACGATGAGCAGTTTAGAGGTGGACTGAGTTCTTGACACCTAAGGTATACTATTTTGTGACACAGACAGAGTTTTGACTAGGATAGACTAGTTTTGGACAGAGTTTCGACTGGGATAGACTAGTTTTGGACAGAGTCTCGACTGGGATAGACTAGTTTTGGACAGAGTCTCGACTGGGATAGACTTGTTTTGGACAGAGTCTCAATTGGGATAGACTAGTTTTGACACAGACAAAGTTTTTGATCACTGAGTTGTTTCTTGTTTTCTCCAGTTTTGGTATTTCAGTTTCAATTTTAGGGATGAAAACACAGAAAACACGTAATATGAATAATAACTCCAATCACAACATGCAAACCCTACAGAAATTGGTGAGAGAAGAAAACCTTTGCTTGTAGACTTAGGTACACACCCAATAGCTAATCAGAATACGGCCACGGAGTCACACGCAATGGATTCTCAATGCCGTATTAGCCGACTCCAAACACTAATGGGGGCACAAAATGACAAGTATCTTGGGAGAGTTACTATCTCTCTTGCACAAAGATTATCCCCCCTTTCAGAGGTGAACCGAGTAGCTTCTAATTTGAATTGGAACTAGTAAGGGGTTCATTCAACGCGTTGAGGTATAAACTCAATTAAGAGGTCTCCCAGCCTTGAAAACCAAGGTTTAATATACTCGAGGGTACATAGGAGAGCTATTCCCGAGCACTGTTATTGACTTGATTTTCATCAAATCACGTTTATTTTATAGTGGGTTGGATTTCTTGGCGTTTAGCTATTCCCACTTGGGTCGTTCCCCTCACACCGACCGTAACGACTTTAAGAGTTATTAGCTCCTCGGGAGGGCAGGCCCGCTAAAGATGTACACATCTCAAAACTTAAAAGAAATGCCTCAAGGGTCTAGATTTCTGATTGTCTCATGCAGACAAGAGCATACTCTCTTACCTCTCAAAATTTACTTAAAACACGAAATACAAATTTGTTCTTTAACCAGATAGCAAGTTAGGTTCCTAAAAATGAATTTAAAGAATACACGATGTTTGCTCGATTCTTCTCAGGCAACCTGCAAAGACAATGAATTAGTAGTCATATTGTCTTTGTGCGACAAGCATATTCTTCAACAAGCGTTCTGCAAAAAACTGATTAAGATGTGAAAAATTCTTAGATAGACAGATAAACAGCCAGGTTCAGTCGTCAGTATAATCAAAATTGAATGAGAAAATTGAAGAATGAAATCTGCTTTTGAACCAGAAAAATACAGAATCGTACGACAATTCTTACCAGATCGTACGATAAATCATACCAGATCATACAATACCTATAGTTTGTCATTTGGCCATATTGGAAATGTCGTACAACAAATCGCGGAAACTATACAAAGGAAATCCGAAAAGTCAAAAAATTCAAAAAAAATAAAAATAAGCAGTTAGTCTTGGAGGCCAAAAAATGTAGTCTTTTGCCCCACGATGGGCCCCAAGAATGTGTGTGTGAAAAAGTGAAATAAGGTCTGATAGCTGCAGGCACAACACTTCAATTAAGTCATTACATGTATGGTTAGTAAATCAATAATCAATAAATAATAAACCATAACAAAGCGACTAATTGCCTTCTAAAAGATGTGAGTATAAGATTGCTCTCAGATTTTTATAAGCAATACCAATGATTAGACTACACCAAGACGAATGATTTAATCTATATGAGCATGATATTAAGCTATATGGATGCAAGATGGATGAATAATTCAAGCAATATGGATTCAAGGAATAATGAATAAACTAAATATGCAAAAAGCTAAACTAAGATGCAATAATCTCAAAAAAGAAAGCACAAGATCTTCAATGACTCCAGAGTAAAATCAACATAATAATCTCCAAAGTGTTTCTCAAATATCTCTGGGGTGATTTGAATGAGAGCTAAAGGTTGAATTTATACAAATTCACAAGAGAGATCAAGAAAAAACACAATTTAGAATTAATTGAAATAATTGAGAAATCAGATTCATTTAACCTTGAGATAGATTCCAATTATACTTTAATTGAAATGCATTGAGATAAGAAGTTCAAGTTCCATTAGAAATAAAAATTAATTAATTCCATGCATTTGTGATAAAGATAGATAATTCTTTGATTTATTCAAGAAAAGAGTCTTTTAATGCATCTGAACTTCTTTTTCTCAAAAGTTTTGAGTTCTAATTTTAGAGAATGATTAATAATTGATAATTCAATTTAATTGCTTTTCTGATTTCAAGTTCTCAATTTAGAAAAAGAAATAATATCTCAAGTTTGATTTCTCTCTCAATTCTTTTATTCTATTTTCAATTTAACTCTTGCTTTGTGATTAATTCCTCTTTTGTAATAAATTAATTCCTTTTTTTGTATGATTACATGGAAAATTTATTAATTAATTAAATATGCTAGGATATTTAATAAATTAAATAGGATTATTGATCAAAATGATATTCTTGGATGATTCAATTAATTAGATAAATATTTAATTAATATTAAGTAATTGATTTGCCATGTAACATTTGATGATTAAAGAATTAATTAATGTGCTCAAGATTGATTTATTTGCCTTTGGTTAGGACCTTGGTGATGTTGTCGAGATTAGGGGCCCATGGTTTAGATGACCAATTTTAGGGTATTACAGGAGGAGCTTGTGATTCTGATACATTCCCCAAAAATAGTAGAAAGGCATTATGTGAGAAATGGGGACACCATTCATGCCCATGTTGATTGCTCCCACGATACATGCATCTGCAATCCTTATACATATACATCATTCACTCCTTAAAAATATCTCCAAAAAGATACAAAAACAAAACCTTCAATACAATGGTTATTCCAATCTAAAACAACTCTATCTTCAGTGCATGTGAATAAAAGTGTTTAGCTTCTTCTTCCTAGCAACCTGCTCTGATACCATGTAAAATTTTGCAGCTGTAGCTGCACAACAGGATAGATCTAGCTAAGAAAATAAAAGCAAAACTTGCAGATCCAATGCACAAAAGATAAAACAAAGCAGTTAAAAAATCAAATTGTATTAATTCATTGTATCAATTACATTATGCAAATGCATTCTTTTATACAATAGTAACCACCTCATGATCATATAATTTATGGTGGAAACAAAGGCATAACAATCATATCAAAATTGGCGGTGAAAGGAGCGGAGATAACAACTGTAATTCTCTTTAGTTAACTTACATGCAAGCATGCAATCCGCAGATCACAGAGATGACTGTGTTGGATGACTATTTGCATGCACTAACAAAAACGCTTATAAAATCCCACATACCCATGGTGTGAAGTTTGTCTTTGCAACGAATTCAAAGCCACACTCCAAAATGGATATTATGGTAATTGCAATGGCTACGGTGAATAGGTTTGAAAAATATGGATACACAGTCAAGGCACAACAAAGGTCCACGAACTATTCGAGACAATTACTAAAGAAATTTGGTCTCATGAAAACTAGTGATTGCAGGACAGCAAAATTGATACATGCAAAGGTTTCAAAAACTTTCAAAGAAATGCAAGGCATGGAATCTTATACGTTTGACAGAATGTAGATGTATTGACAAGGAAGGATGGCTCAAATAGATGTCATCTCATTGAATGCTCAATAATAGGTGACGTGTAGAAAGTGAATTTGTTGAAAAGGCTTTAAAAACTTTCAAAGCACTATGAATGGAAAACATACATGCAGAATCAGGAAGCATAGAAAATAATATGAACTATTTGGCAGAAAACTTCAAAGAAGCTTGACCACATAAAATGCCATGGTGACAAAGGATACACAAAATGGGCTTGCTTGTTATATTAATTGTTATATTAATTGTTATATTGAGAAGAATCTAGAGTGTGGGAAGAACTGCCTATATTCAGCCCTTCTACATGCCTTTATTGCATTGTGATTGAGATGCCGTTTATAATTCTTTAAGCTACATTTATTGGGGCCTTGATGTATGTGCAATGATGGGCTTTAAATTACGTGGAGACACCTCATATTTTTGAGGAAATGTAGCGTCTAGACATTGAGTACAACAAAATCATTTCCATTAGCACATTCATATAGGTTTATTGGATGAACTTGCAGTTAATCCAATTCAATGAGATGTGACAATAGTATTGCAACAAAGATGGAGCATTATGTTTACATGATTAACGTTCTTGGCTATGTTATGAGACTTGAGAAATCATGTAATTTTGTATAAACCAATGCTAGTGTGTGAAGATTTTATTCGAAATTGACAAACACACAAGTTATTTATGAGGACAAAGAGTCTTTGTAAATGAAGGAAACATGGGCATAAATATAGGAAATGATTCTAATGGACAAATACACTTTTGAGGCACAAAATAGTTCGAAGACGTCTTTAATAGTAATAATAGATATTCTATTTGAGTTACAAAAGGTTGATATTTGATTGGACAAATAAGAGTGACATTTCAAAATAGAGTAGATTTCGTCAAAGTCAAATTTTCTCATAATTACAAGAATTCAATAAGGCCAATATAATAATGCTTGATGCCAAGAGATCACAATCAAGAGAAAGCCAAACAATGCAAGGACAAACAAAAATGACAAAGATGAACAAATACCTCAAAACAATGCTTAAATCAAAAGTTATAAGTTTTTGAATCATCTTTGTAAAAGTGACTTATGTCACTTGTAATTAAAATTTAGCTTTTTGACTTAATTTTTGTAAAGGTTAGGTAAATCCTAACTTGTTTTCAAAAGGGTAGTTACAGTGTTCACTTATTATAGTTACCCTAAGTGGCTATTTAGGAAGTTATCCTAAGTGGTTAACTTAAGTGGTTATCGTAAGTAGTTCCACAAAGTGGTTATGGGTTGGTTATCAAGGTGAGCTATAAATACAATGATTTTGCATTGTAAAAGGGGACTCTTACAGAGGGGAAACTCTAGAGAACTTTTGGTTTTCACATTTTATACTCAAAAATTTTGAACTTATACATTTTCAAAAGAATGATAAACAATGCATTTAATTTGTATGTCTTGAATGTGTTTCTCAGTTCTTATTATTCATTTATCGTATGTTATATTGACAATCCCTTTGTGTACTTGTGCAATCTATTGATCTTCAGTTCAAATGATGTATGTAAATGATGAAACAGTCATACCTTGGTATCTTGGTTTGAAAGTGCTAAGGCAACTTGTTTCTTCCTATGTTGAAATGTGTTTCCTTTATTTCATCAACATTGCATATCAAAACCTATTTTGTGCTTAAACCCCCCTGTAATTCGTCATCATTTATGAAGTCCTATTTGGTATTCGTATGTCTTCCAATAGGTTTTCTGTTATCTATTCTCTTTTAGTTTTGTGTTTTCCCCTTTATGTACTTTCAAGTTAAAAGTACACAAAAACTATAAAAACCCCCATCATACGAGGGAGATGCCCCTCTCAAACGCAGAGGAAGATTTCAGTTTGATTGCAATCTCTCCAACTATTGGTGTATTTGTCACTTCTCTTCGGGAAAACAGGGTTAGTTTTAGAGAAACAATCATAATGAAAAATCTGTTTACCAATAAGGTCTTATGTGATAAGATGAAATAGTTGGATCACTTTCTAGTTCCAAGATCTATATATTGATTGCCCAATCACCCTAGAGAAAAGGTAAGAAGATATATAATTCTAAGAAAAATGCGCATCAATAAATGAGAGTTCCTCCAAGACTAGGTAGAATTAATATCATAAATGTCAATCCACACCCAAAAGTGACAAATCTTGTAAGATTGGTGATTCTTTCTCTAAGGTGAAGAAGAAATCAAGAGAACTCACAATTTTTTATGGCAAAGAGGTACACAAATTCACTCGATGTTGGAAGAAACTAAAGGAGGCCATGTAGTAGCACACAATTTCACCCTCTGAGTGTTCTTCCATAGAAAAATGCGAAGGTCATGCACTCTCAACATAGGCTTCATATTCAATAGAAAGTCGGATTGGAGACTTAGGAGCCTTGCATCATATGACTCATCCATTTTATATACTTGAGTCTCTTTCAAATAGTATTTTTTCTTAGATTATAGTGGGCAGTTCTTCAAATATTCTAGTTTTAGGTTTAGGGACTATTCAGATAACCGATGGTCACATTGAGGATGTTCTCCTTGTTCTTGATATTTTTCTTAATTTACCATATTTGTCACACTTAAGGAAGGAAAGATAGTTTTCAACCAATGATGTTGTCACTCGTGATCTCCATTATCTAGAGGTAGTTATTTCTTTAGGAGAGCTAATCATGTGTATATATTGTATAGGCTCCATTGTTTTGAGTCATCTAGTGGTTCATCACACATTTACCATGTAAATTATTGTTCAAATAATTGTTTTAAAAAAGATAATTCATTGCATACAATGTACACATTATGTAAAGATGCATTGTTGATATTATGTTGCGGTGATAGTGTTTTCAATAGTATTGCTAGTTTGATATACAATGAATATGATAACCAATGTCTTAGATGGTACATGGCTCAATCTTTTTGCAATGCAATGTTATATGGAGAAAAAGTTGCCACATATTGTTTTGAAACATGTCTCAAGTGTGAGTTGAGTATAATTTGTGGGTACACAAATTAGAAAACATTTATTGCAAATGTTGGAGAGTATATGAGCAAAGTAGAATTGAAGGATGTGATTTTTTTTTTTGAATGACTATCTTACTTTTTGCAAGTAAAGATAAAAGTTTCAATAAGAAGCAATGACATCTCGATAAAAGAATTTTGTAAATGCCTAAGATCAAGCAAAGTATACGATATCATTAGTTACAAAGTGAATGAAAGACATATTCACTACAAACCATTGGGAGTGGATATCATAATGGAAAATGAGATTAATATTAAACAAACACAAGAAATTACAACAATTAAACAAAAACAAAGGACTAATATGCACAAATTGAAATGATACATTCAAAATAGACAATGCAGACAAATGTGCAACTTTTCACAATACACAAATGACTTGAAGAGAATTCCTCACGACTTAATGAAAAATGAGATTAATATTTAACAAACAAAGCTATTGAAACAATTAAAAACTAAATAAAGAACTAGTATGCACAAATTAAAATAATTCATTCAAAACACTCAACACAAACAAATGTGTAATTTTTCACAATATAGGAGTGCCTTGAAGCAATTTCCTCATGAATCATTTCGCAAAATAAAAAAATAGATTTGCAAACAAAAAATAACATAGGCAACAAAGATACCAATATGACCTTACATGGAAAAAATACAAGACATGCCTAAACAAATATGTAAAATTTGTCAACAACTACATTATAAAAAAATATAACAAATTTTACACAAAAAATAATAGAAATATACCTGTTTCTATTCTTAGACAAAAAACTTTTGTTTGATTTTGTAATCAACACTTGGAACAAAGAAAACAACCACCATATGCAACTCCAAAATTAATAAAAACAAGCAAGCCATTGCAATACACAACTACATTGGTAGAAATTGAAGAAAGACTAGTGTCTCCTTGAATAGCATTTGCACAAATTTGACAACTAAGATACAAGATATCACAATTTAGACTAAGAGGAACTATTATCAATGTACTAATATATGTGAACATTATACAAACAATATTACTATGACCTGTTGGAAACTTGAGGTGTGTTGTCATTGATGGCAAAATTTGTGTTGTCTGTGACTAAGTGTTGAGGTACCAGAAGTAAAGAAGAAGTTGTAGTTGTTTAGTTGTGTGGATGTAGTAGATGGTCTGAAAATGAGTGTTAAGATGTTGTTATGTTTCCTGGTGGTGATGTTAAGTGAGTATGAGGTGTTTTCAGAAGGCTATAGTAGTGGAAGTTACAATATGGAGGAAAGAGTATTTAATGTCCTTATGGAAGAATGCTTCAAATCCCTTTGGTCCTTGATGATGATAGCTTGTGACTATGGATATAATATCTATGTTTTATAGATGTTGTACTATCATTCTTTCAAGTCCTTAGTTGCTCAGATGATGAATTTGGTTATGCTGGTTTGTTGACAGTGAGGTTTTCTATTAGGAGTGGTCTGAAGAATGCTCTGCATTGCTTCGATGTGTTGGTTCAAGTGTTGCATCTTGGAGGACATGTTCATATGGTTTGTGTAGTGTTCTAGTACACATTTCTAGTGTTGGATTGATTGACAAGTGAAGTTATGTTGTTCTGTGTTTGACACTTTCAGTTGTGTTGGTCTTTGGTCGACTCAGTTGATTTATCTTATTTGGATCATACTCTTTTGGTTCAAATATGCATTTGAGATTGAGTAAGAAGGTTGTTATGGGTATTACTGTGGCGTGTGTAGATCCACATTGAGTAATTTACATTTAGTTATATTTTTGGTTCGACTAATTAACATGCTTCATTTTTTATTCTGCATGTTACATTTGATGTCGACCATGGAAGATGTGCTAGTGTGCGTGGTTCATTAGAATCAACTTAAGAAGATGTGTTGTGATGTATTTGGGTCCCCTTTATCTCCTAAAGTGGATTGCATTGTGTGACTTTAGTCTGGGTGGCCGACTTTATGTAATTCATGTATATTCTATTTGTGGCTGACCTAGTTGAGGGTTTCAATGTATAACCTTGTACAAAAGGATATGCAAATGTTAATTGAGTGTGGTTTTTTGTGATTTGGATGTGAATTATATGCAAGTGTATGTGTATGTGTAGAAGTGTTAATTTTAGTTTGTGATGATCTTTGATGACCATGTATCTTCAATGTGATAGTATGTTGAGACAGTAAATGAAGTGAGATATGTTTACCATGATATTGTTTTCTTGACACAATGGTGAAAGGATAGTTTAATGATTAGGAGATATTTTTTAATTTAAATTCATCGTTTTCCTATACCTGTCAGAAGACAATGATTCCTTTAGCATCTTGTGCAGTCTATGTATCTTGCCTTGAGATTGTGCATCTCAATAATGCAAGTCCTTTATATTTTACCCTAACATTGTGCGCCTTAGTTTTGCAAGTCCAATTGAGCTTCCTTGGCTTTGAGCATAAAAAATTGTAATTAGTTATTAATGTTGTGAGTGTGGTCCTCACCATGGTTTTTACCTTCTTGGGTTTTCCATGTAAATATGGTGTTCTTGTGTGTTCCTCTAGGATAAGCTTAATTGCTTGAGGAAGGTCTAGAATGGTGCAAGACATCTATTTCAAGGCACCAAGGTTTGATGGAACAAATTATTCTACTTTGAAGTCATGGATGGAGAGATCATAAAGTCTAGATATAATACTATGGTGGTCCTATTACACTTTTATGATATCAAGGAAAGAAATATACTTATTAGTAGTTTGAGTGAATCAGATTTTTTGAAGGTTAATGAATGCAAAACTGCAAAGCAAATTTGGGATAAGTTGAGAAATATTTATGAAGGAGATGAGAATGCCAAAGAAGTAAAAATAAAGAATCTAAAGTATAAATTTGAGACACTGAAGGATGTTTGAAGATGAGGACATTGAAGGTTATTGGTGCAGGAGCACCTATGGAACACCTATGGAGCACCTATGAAGACCTATGAAGGCAAGGTGCACTAGGGTCACTGATAGGCCCTCATGGAGAATAAATGAGAAATTAAGTCCAAAAGGCCTTTAAGGCCTTAAAACAATGTAGTCATGGCCATTAGAGCCAATAAATGCAATGAAATGTAATAGAAAGGTCAAAAAGTGTAAAATTGTCAAAATTGGCAATTACGCCTAGAAAGGGCTAAAATTGGGTTTTTGAAGGGTAGAATAGGTAATATGATGAATAAAATAATGTAATAATGTTTAAAAGGTCATTTTATGATCATTTAGGCTGGTTAGGATGATTAGTTTCCAAAGTATCAAGTTGACAAATGAAATTGTCAATCTTGAGCACTTCTTGAGCAACTTTTGTTGCAACTTTGCAAAAAGAGGTATTTATGGGTAGTTACAAGGTGGATTTAGGTATTTGAGGAAAAAATACATTATAAAAGGGTGAGAACCAATGAAAACATGAGAAATGTACATGGGTTTTGAAGTTTGAGCAATAAAACCATATTTTCATGTGCATTTTCTGAGTTTTCAACATGGACAGTCAGGATCTTTTGTTAATTTTGATGCATTTGATGTTTGTATTTTGAAATATTATTATTTGGGAATGATAAAGGAATTATTTAACCTTTCTTTGGAAGTGTTGGCATTCATTTTAATTTTGTTTTATCAAATTTTTTGGCATTTTAGTGAAAACTGTTATAACCCTAAACTAGGGTATCCCGAGACCTCATACATGTGATATCTTTTGTTTTAATGCTTAACCAATCCTCATTTTGGGCAAGGATTAGGGAAAGGATGTATTATACCTGTCCAAGGTTTGTGTAGGGTGTCATTCAAGGGTTTGGCACGTGCTACATGATGGTTTCAGACTGTTAGGACAGGCACAAGTGCAGTTTGACTGTCACAATCAAGTGAAGAAGGCTTTGTTTGATATGAAAAAGTGTATGATGGCCAGGAGGGCTTAGGGGAGTGTTGGTTGGTGTGTTGAAAACCTTACTAAGGTGTTGGAGAAAATTGAGTTCCCAAGGAAGGGCTTAAACCATTGGGTTTCTGAAGATAGCAGCAGATTGTCATAGCGTGACAAAGTGTCAGTCACAGAAAATGTAGCCTGATGCGGGGGCCATATCTCGGAGTTGAACCATTGGATGTGTCTAAATTTTGGATATGTTGTTCCACATCAAGTTCTTCAGAATCTCACTAGAGAGTTTGAGGAGTTTTGAACTGATGCAAAAGTTATATATCTCTGTGTATAGGTTTATCTAAAAGGACAACAAGAAGGTAACTTTGGTTTTATTTAATCAAAGTGTTAAGCATTTTTGTCTTGAGAACCTAGTTTGGAGTCTAGTGGATTGTAGGGATTTAAAATAAAATATGGAAAGAGTATACATTGGTGTTAGGGTATTGAGGAGGCTTAAAAGTCAAGTGTTGATCCTTGATTAGGGTCCAAAGAAGTGAGTAGGTTATCAAACCTTGAGAGGGCAGTCTTAGACAATTGATGAGATTATCAATCATGATCAATGGGAGTTGGAAAGGAGAGTTTGTAACACCTAGCATGTAGAAGGATCCTCTGGAGTGTCACATTGAGTGACTTAACCTTTGAGAGGTCTAGAGTAGGGGATCCCTCTACATCAGTTACCTACACTGAGTGAATGAGATAGTGAATGCAATCAGAGGTATGGGTGGAAAAAGTAGAAGAAGGCAAAGTTGTGAGAAAAGTTATGAGAACATTGCTTGTGGATTTATTTATCCACGCCACTCTTAGAGGGAGATATCCTTTATATTTTGTTAAGTCTGTGCCCTTTTTTCCTTGTTCTCATAAATTCTGTTCTTAATTTGCAAGTGCCTGCCATGTGTTGGCGTGACACGCATCTTCAAAGCCTCCCCTTTTTTGGTGACAGGGAGCCATGATCAGCTAACACGTGGTGATGGTTATGTTTTCTTTTTCAACACTGGGCCTGTATTTTTGAATGAAGTAAATGCGACGCATGGAAGCTCCCTGAGGGTTTCATTTGTAGTCTTGTTGAAGCCTAGGTTTCTCCCTCCTGCTGCCACGTGTTTTTCATGCTTATGATCGGGAAATCTCTAAGGGCATTTTCTCGAGAGGGGGGTGTTTTGTTAAGAGCCACAAGCAAGTTGAGGAATGGTCGTGAACCATTTTTTGATCCAATCAATAGGAGGTTTGTGGGGCACTTGTGCTAGATTCCAAAAGCGATGTTTCTCTTGTGCTCCTTGTTGTTCTCATGGCTGCTGATGGAAATGCCAACAATGCATCGTCATGATGCTTTTTTTTTTTTTAGTACTAGGTTGTTAGGCTCCAACCCTATAAGAAGCACAATGTTTTAATTTATATGGGATTTGGACTTATTTTGAAAAAATAGATACAAAGAAAGTTCTCTAAGTAGGATTTTAGCCTTAAATTTGTTATTGTTTCATGGACTAAGATAATCAACAATTCTTGTGGCCTCTTAGATTACTTTATTTAGTGTGCATTGATAGTTCTCTGTGCATCTTCAAATTCTTGTATGACTTTTGTAATGTATGCTTAAGATTCTGCTGATTAAATCATGTTTTATACTTTTATCTAATAGATGTGTGGTGTATGTTGTTTTATGTTGAGAAAATATTCAAATGTATCTTGATTCATGTTCAGGGCATGTAGATTATTGAATGGGTCTCAGAATGAAATGTATGTGAAGTTCTTTGTGCTTTTAAATTTGACAAGAAAACCAATTTAGCATATCGCTTTAGAGTAGACTTGTTGTTATATTTCTTTCTTTTCCTTTCTCCCCCCTAATGAATGTAGTCGCATTCTAAAATTCTATAGGTTACTCAGTGAAAATGCGCAGGTCCCCCATCATTGAGTCTCCCGTAAGGCTATTTTCCTAGGAGTATCTTAGTAATCAACGGTTCTTTTTTTTGCACACTCGGTGGGACCTTTTTCTTATCTCTAAAAGAGGATGTATGATTCATATACCTATTACCAGGAGCCAAACTACAATGAATCCAAGTTTATTGTTACCATCTTGAGTAGAAGTCCAAGAAGTAACAAGAGGAGGAATGCAAATCCCAGTTTAGACCCTTGTACCGATGGCAGCCCAACCTCCTAGAAATTTTGTTACTTGGAATAGCGGTAGCCCCCTTATTCTATGTGCTCCTCCTTCTTAGTGGGACGTTATTCCTACCTCTGCATTAAAGGCTTTGCCAAAGTTTACCGGAGAAGATTCTAAAACCCATGGAGAACACTTACAAGGTGTAGCTAATGTATGCACTATACATAATGTCTCTCAACAATATATAGCGTTGAGGTTGCTTGCAACTTCTTTTAAAGGAAAGGCTCAGGATTGGTATAGATCTCTCACACCGAATTCTATAGGAGACTGGGACCAGTTGGTAGATCATTTTTTTTAGCGCTTCATAAAAAAGGGAGACAAATCTTCCATGTTGTAGCAGTTGATAACCATCAAGCGAGTGTGTGTGTGAAAAAGTGGAATAAGTTTGTAAGTTGCAAGACACAACACTTCAATTAAGTCATTACATGTATGGTTAGATAGATATAAGCATGAATAATAAAACCATAACAAATCGACTAATTGCCTTCTAAAAGATGCGAGTATAAGATTGCTCTCAGTTTTGTATAAGCAATACCGATGACCAGACTACACCAAGACGAAGGATTTAATCTATATGAACATGATATTAAGCTAAATGGATGCAAGATTATGCTAGATGGATGAATAGTAAGCTATATGAATTCAAGAAATCATGAAATATGCAAAAAGAAATTAAACTAAGATGCAATAATCTCAAAAAGCAAGCACAATATCTTCAATGACTCCAGAGCAAAAACTACATAATAACAATAAATCTCCAGGGTGTTTTGAATGAGAGATGAAGGTTGAATTTATAGAGAATCACAAGAGAGATCAAGAAAAAGCACAATTTAGGATAATTGAAATAATTGAGAGATCAGATTCAGTTAACCTTGAGATAGATTCCAATTATAGTTTAATTGAAATGCATTCAGAAAAGAAGTTTGAGTTTGCATTACAGATATAATTCAATATTGGAGATAAAAATAGATAATTCTTTGATTTATTCAAGAAAAGAGTCTTTTTAATGCAACTGAACTTCTTTTCTCAAAAGCTTTGAGTTCCAGTTTTAGAGAATGATTAAATTCCTTTTAATTCCTTTTTCTGATTTCAAGTTATCTCAATTTAGAAGAAAGAAATAATATCTCAAGTTTGATTTCTCTCTCAATTCAATTCTTTTATTTTATTTTCAATTTAAGTCTTGCTTTGCATATTGATTCCTCTTTTGTGATAAATTAGTTCCTTTTTTTATGATTAAATGACAAATTTATTAATTAATTAAATATGCTAAGATATTTAATAAATTAAAATAGGATAATTGATCAAAATGTTTTACTTGAAATGATTTAATTAATTAAATAAATATTTAATTAATATAGAATAATTCACTTGCCATGTGACATTTAATGATTGAAGAATTAATTAATTGTGTGCTCAAAGTAGATTTAATTGCCTTTGGTTAGGACCTTGGTGATGTTGTTGAAATTAGGGGCCCATGGTTTAGGTGATCAATTTTAGGGTATTACATTTGCCCCTCTTTGAATTAATGTGCGAGCAATGCGTTGGTTCAAAGAATAGTTGATGTCTAGGAGATACTAGTTCTGAACTTGATTGATCACAAACCAGATGAAGAGCGAGGTGTTTAGCTTGATTTGAAGTGATGAAGCTAAACAAAGTTGATTAAAGTGAAACCGATCTTGAACTTGATTGAACTAGGACCGATGAAGAGAAAAGATACCCAACTTGAACTTGATTGATCAAGAAGTGGATCTTACTGATCTGAAACTTGATTGAACTAGACACAGTGAGCGAAGATAAAATCGATCTTGAACTTGATGGATCAAGACACGATGAGCGAAGATAAACTGTCTAGCTTGATTTGATGCGATGAAACTGAACACCTGCTTAGATTGAGCGTGTGATCAAAGATACTCTTTTAAATTTTGATTGAGTTTAAACAAATAATTAGCTTGATGAAAAGCGATGAAACTGATCAACATTAAGAGACTGATTCAGATGAAGACAAATGTCAGCTTGATTTAAAGCGATGAAACTGATATGCCCCTAGTGATTGATTTGATTCAATTGATCAAGATATCTCAACTTGATATGAAGCGATGAAACTGAGATGCCCCTTAGCGATTGATTTGATTCAGATGAACGAGAAATCTCAACTTGATATGAAGCGATGAAGCTGAGATGCCCCTTAGCGATTGATTTGATTCAGATGAACGAGAAATCTCAACTTGATATGAAGTGATGAAGCTGAGATGCCCCTTAGCAATAAGAATTTGTTTGATTTTATTTAGTTGAAAATATTTTTGCTTGACTTTTGATGAAGATTTGAAAAATTTTCTCGACATTGAAGATGTGAGATCATAAGGTCATGAGTATGCCCCCTTGTGATCGATATCAAAAGATAGCGAGGGTACACGATTTTAGTCAATTGTTGGCGATGATAATGACTTGAGCACAAAAATTGAGTTGGAGGAACATTTTTGAATATTTAGCATTGATTAATGAGAAATTGAGCGTGAAGTTGATTTGTAGAATAAATTGAGATTCAATGTTGATTCATTAGAAAATGAGCGCAAATTGGAGAAATAATGAGCATTTGATGAAAAGTGCTAAGTGGTCCAAATTGTATTAAAATTGACTAGGAGAATGATCTCGGATTTCGCTTTCAATCCTGAAAATGGAATCAGGATGAGCAAATTAGCTAAGGGTACAATTTTCATGTCCATTGGAGGAAGTTGAAAAATTAGGGTTTTGGCTATATAAGGGGTCCAAGTGTCATTTTCAATTCATTTTAACGTCTCCAAGTTTGAAATTTGAAAAGCCTTCTGCGAAGAAAAATGGTCATTCCGATCCAGGAGCATCGATTTGAGTGCCAGAGACGTCATAATCGACCTCGGAACTACGAGCCAACGGTAAGTGACTAATCTTATGCCTTTTTATGTCATCAATTTTGAATTTTTTTGTTGAATTTTTTCTTTTTATGGTGTTTAAAAGTCAGCCATTTTTGATTTTTCATGCGAGATGATATTCTGTCTCGTACAAAAAAATTATGCTTTTGTGTTTTATCGTTTAAAGCCATTAGTTTTGTCGTTTGTGACACCCCCTTGTGCCATACGAAAGTTTTCTTGATAGACCATTTTGTCGTGCGAATGCATGTTTTGTGTCGTATTAGTCTTTTGTCGTCCTATAGCTATTCCTGACTTGTATGAGTTTATGCTTACTCTATGAAATGTCGTATGAAAAACAATGATCTTTTTTAAGGGCGTAAACATGAAAATTTGATTTTGCAATTAATGTATTTGGATTTGCGTGATGTTTAAGCTGTCTTATAGCATAATTTGGATGATTCTTTGATGCTCTGTTGTTTGATTCTTGCAGGTTCGATTACCACATGTTCTTTTCCAATCCGTCTATCCTCCTACTATGAGGCTAGTTCGTGAGTTATCTGATATAGATATAGCACATATTGACTTGTGCGGGTTTACCCACCTTCTACAAATGCCAGATATCCATGTGAAATACGAGATGCTCACAACACTTGTAGAGAGATTTCACTTTGAGCATAACACGTTCCATTTACCAGTTGGGGAGATGACCATCACTCCCAAGGATGTTTATAGGATTCTCAGGATTCCATTCATTGGGGATAAGGTTGATTACGATTCTGTATAGCATCATGGCTTACTAGCTTTGAGATACGTATTGCACAATGAGGACATCCTTACGCTGGCTATCAACTGGGATGATATGATGACCATGTACAGTGAGCAATTTCCACTGGCTTGTGTCTTGGCAGGATTTATTGGTTGCTTCATTATGCCAGATAGGGGACAACAGGGTTTCTTATGCGGCTGGGCTAGGATGTTGTAGAGACTTGTGGATCACCCTGAGAGATTAGGATGGGGTTCATGTGTTTTAGCTCACATGTATCGTGAGATACATGAGATTGTATATAGAGAGGGGAAGAGCATGGCTGTAGGGGTATTGATTTTACAGATATGGGCCTGGGAGCATATCGCAGTTTACAGACCTATAGTGGATGACGCCAGAGATCCACAATAGTCGATTATTTATAGATATTCTGGATACATTACTCAGCCCCATCTGGGAAAGATAGAGTACTGGAGATGACAGCTAGATGACCTGATAGTTGTCATATGGAGATCGTATAGGGGTCTAGAGCTTTGGGATGACTAGAGAGCTGTGCGGAGAGATATGTTCATGACTCGTCCTCTTATGGGCAGATCCATGACAGTCATTGAGCAATTTGTTGTATCTCAGGTTATGAGGCAGTATGGTAGGCCTCAGAGGATTTCATAGGAGTTTACTACGTACGATCATTATACAGACGAGGAGAGATGAGTATGGGCGCCTAGGTTATCATATGCATTGACCATGCAGGAGATGAAAACGTTACAATGACTTCGGTGGGATTATTTGGATGACATTGCAGATGTGGGGGTATTGCCCCACTACAGGGATTGGTTCTAGTATCATCCATTCCCTAGGTTTATGGATCCAGCTGAGAAGGCACCTCCCATAGAGGAGATTGAGGATGATGCCCCTGCACAGGCACAGGGATAGGCACAAGGAGAGAGACAGGGACAGGGGCAGAGAGCAGAGGCTCCTAGGCGGGTAGGTGGTGATCCTAGTGTGAGCAGCAACAAGATACTAGCGGGGGGGAGATGACAATAGAGAGGAGAGGGCAGATCCCTAGGAGCTATTGGTGTGAGGATGAGTGGTGCTATGACAGTGGAGGGTGGAGGACGAGGAGAGAGCAACTCCTAGACAAGTGCGGTAGAGGAGGGATGAGCAGGGTGGAGATGGAGGTTGAGGTGGAGGCGAAGAGTCTATGAGGGAGCAGGGGGAAGCTGATGTAGCATGGTCGATGAGAGCGAGATTAGTAGGTCTGCAGTCATAGTTGACAGTGGCTTAGACACAACTTACAGAGCGGGACCGACAGTTGGTGGTGCTCAGAGTAGAGCAAGACCGATAGCTAGCTAAGGTCAGGGTAGAGTGAGACCGATAGTTGGCTGAGGCCAGGGCAAAGCGAGACTCTCTTCAGCGGGAGGTTTTATACCAGATGAGCCGAGCAACTTATTATGTTGTGGCATATAGCATAGTAGTTCCTATAGTGCAACAGTTTATCCCCTATTCTCAGTACATGACGCGATTTGAGGGAGATCAGGCACCGAGGCAGGATGCCAGTCAACATGCTCCACCTCCTCCACCACCTAGCGATGAGGGAGAGTCAGAGAGCTAGATTTCTTATAGCTATTAGATTTTTTTAGATACCCCATTTTTTTTGTAGCCCATACAATTCTTGCTCCGATGGGAGATTGTATATGACAGTTGATATCATTTGTACCCTGAGATATTGATGATTATATATACGAGATCTTGATTTGATTTCATTGTACTTGTGTTGATTGATTTATGAGATGTTTTTCTATATGATTTATTCTATATATATGCATATATGTTCAGTATGGATGTATGTAATGCAAATGAATATGAATGTTTTTTTTTGTTTTTTTTCATATGCAAATAAATGATGAAAATGAGTAACTAGTAATGCAATTTTTTTTTCTATGCAATAATGTGAATGCAAATGAATGTATGAATCTATATAAGATGCGTATGTATGTAGATAACATCTCAATACACAAGTACTCAATCAGAGAAATGATGAAAAAGAGACCACTTAGCTTAGAAATGATGATACTTCAAACTCTCATTCAAAAGATAAATAGGTCATTGTTACCATACCAAAATCACTCTAAATGCACAAAATGCAAAATGAATGCAACCTAAACTTAGTCACTGGATTTGGAATGCAACCTAAACTTAGTCACTGGATTTGGAATGCTTAATTTTCATCACCGAGCGTTTACAAACATAGTAGGCAGATTAAAGTTCCTTCATTTTCATGTGCAATATTAATTATCTTGTCTGCAATGACCCTTTTTTCGTTCATATCCTTGGATAGACTACGCATGGACCCAAATTGCACATTAAAGAAATTCCCTCAAAATAGACAAAGAAATAATGAGAACCTCCCTATAGCATACAAATAAGTGGAGTCAAGGTATGTGTGGCGATTTCACCTTGATGTGAAGGCTCTTATCACAGACACCCATTTGATTAGATGTTTCCAGATCATCAAAATCATTCGTACAAAAAGAAAACAAAGAAAATATTATGCCCCCAATCCTTGCTCCTCTTAGTCAAGATATACTTGCTCGAGTTACTCAGAGGGAATAATAATCGAAAACCAATATAAAAGACAACACACAAAGAAATATTTCATGCATATCTCAAACTGTTTAGTGATTGTTTTCAGTAATGTTGTTTTGCTTGTGTACTCAGTGATAAAACTCTGCAGTAGTTAGGAGATAGGTGACTGACTCAGATTGGATGACCAGGTATCACTGACAAAATGATGACTTGGTTGATACTGCTTAGGATGTGTAAATTGCTCAGTCAATTACCCTAATACTAGGACATTGATCAGTTTCAAGCCACGAGGATTCTAAAAGAATCAAAATGTCATAAAAGCGACTAAAATATATGTACAAGCGAAAGCAAAGATGCATGAAAGTGGGAATGCCAATGTTGCGTTGATAGATGGAGCATTTGAGTACAAGAGGTGCCTGTTTGCCAGGTTTTCACATACTTGGCAAAGATTATTTATTTATTTATTTATTTTCAAGACTTTTTATGATTTTTAGATTTATTTTTTCAGGACATTTTTCAGCTGTACAGGTTGCTGGAGTAGAGAATACTAAGTGAAGAACTTTTTCAAGTGGATGGTGTTAATCGATTCACGAAGCTGTTCTCCTTCCAATGTTGAGAGCTGATAGGCACCAGAGCTAAAGACTGCAGTAATGATGTAGGGACCCAACTAGTTGGGTTCAAACTTCCCTTTGTTGTCTCAAAACTGTTGATTTTTTAGGATTTTCTCTCAGAACAAGGTCACCAACCTGAATTTCTCATTGTCGAACCTTCTTGTTATATCCTTTAGACATTCTCTTTTATTACATGCTCAAATGATCAAACATCACTTGCCGATGTTCATCCAGTAACTCGAGTTTTTGCAATCTAGATATTCTGTAGTCTTCATCAGTAACAAGACTTTGCAAAGAAACTCTCAAAGACGGTAATTCTGCTTCAATAGGTAATACTACTTCAGACCCATACACCAAAGAAAAAGGTGTAGCCCTAGTAGGTGTTCTAATACTTGTTCTATAAGCCCATAGTGCAGGTTTGAGCTGTAGATGCCAATCCCTCCCAGATTTGTTTACTGTTCTGTGTAAGATAGTCAGCAGGTTTTCATTAGATGCTTCAGCTTGTCCATTTCCTTGAGGGTAATATATGGATGACCAATGTTGTTTGATTTTGAATTTTTCACAGAGCTCATCTAGATCTTTATTCTTGAATTGTCATCGAATGTCAATCACAATGGATGAAGGTATCCCATACCTGTAGATGATATAGTTAAGGATGAACAAAGCTACTTGTTTACCGGTTGCTTTGATGAGTGGAACCGCTTCTACCCACTTGGTGAAGTACTTAGTGGCAGTTATGATAAACTTGTGTCCATTGGATGATGCATGATATATTTGACCAAGGAGATCAAAGGCCCATTGATGAAAAGGCCAATGTGTAATGAAGGGTATGAGATCCCTTGCTAGAGCATGTATGAGATTCCCATGTAGCTGACACTTCTCACAAGTTTTAGAAAAATCTATAGTGGCTTTCTCCATGTTTGGCCAGTAGTAGCTAGCCCTTAGTAGTTTTCGAGATAAAGTAAGACCATTCGAATGAGATCCACAAATACCTTCATGGACTTCCGATAATGCACATTGGGACTCTTTAGTTTCTAGAAACCTAAGAAAAGTACTATCCAAACCTCACCTAAATAGGTCATTAGTAGTGATGATGTACTGTGAATCATTTTAGATTAGGTTCCTTTTCTCATTATGAGTAAGATTTTCTGGGACAATTTAGTCTCGTAGATAAGAGTAAATATGGCTGTAGCGAGATGAGTCATGTCCAATAATAGAACAGACCATCTGGGACTCAGGAGAATCATAGGTAGGGTAATGTTACTCTTCCACCAGGAATTCAAAGGAAAATTAGATTCTTGTAACTCTGGTATGTATGCCAAGGTGGCCATAGCATCTGCTGCTCTGTTTGTGGATCTAGGAATCTGCTGGAATGATACAAAAGTAAAATATTTCTTGAGATCATCCACCATTCTCTTATAAGGCATCAGTTTCTCATCTCAAGTCTGATATGTATCATTGATTTGATTGATGATTGGTTGAGAATCTCCATAGATGTGTAATTCCAGAACCTTCCATTCGATAGCCAGCTTGATCTCGTTTACCAAAGCTTCATACTCTACAATGTTGTTTGTGCAAGGGAAAATAATATTATAAGCCTTCGGGATTGAAAAGTTTTGAGGAGTAATAAAAAGTATTCCAGCACTGGAACCATGTTGAGTGAAAGACCCATCAAAGAACATCTTCCATGATTGTTGAGTAAGGTGCATTATAGATTCATCTAGAAATTCTATATGCAATGGTTGAGTGTCTTCAAGTGGAGCATCAACAAGTTGATCTGCAATTACCTGTCCTTTGATTGTTTTGTATTCCACATATTCAATATCAAACTCTGTAAGAACCATGACCCATTTAGCCAATCTACATGTAAGTGTTGCTTTGTTGAGAAGATATTTGAGCGGATCAATCTTAGCTACTAGCTTGATGGAATGTGCTAACATGCAGTGTCTCATTTTTTGTGATGCAAAGACCAATGACAAGCATGCTTTTTCTATTATAGTATAGTTCATTTCATAAGACACCAATGTTCTATTGATGTAATATATAGCTCTCTCTCTCTCTCTTTTATTTTCATCTTGTTGTGCCAGAAGTGCCCCCAATGATGAATCAGTAGCTGATATGTATAGGATCAATGGTTTACCTTGAATTGGTGGCATCGATATTGGTGGATTAGACAGGTATTCTTTGATTTGTTGAAGGTGTTTTTCACATTCTTGATCCCAGTTGTATGTTACTCCTTTCCTTAATACTTTTGTGAAAGGTTGAGCCTTATTTGCTAGCTGAGAAATAAAGCGTCTGATTGACTGGAGACGTCCTTGTAGACTTCTCATTTGTCTGATATTCTTTGGAGGTGGCATTTCCATTATAGCTTGGACCTTCACAGGATCAACCTCAATTCCTTTCTTTGAAATGATGCAGCCAAGTAATTTCCCTGATGTCACTCCGAATGCACACTTTTTAGGATTTAGTCGGAGCTTGAATTTTTCCATTCTATCTAATATAAGGCCTAGCTCTTGAATATTTTTGGATCTCTTCATAGTCTTTACTAAAGAGCCATCAACATAATCTTCCATATTCTTATGCATCATATCATGAAAGATAGTAGTTATTTCTCTTTGGTAAGTTGTTCTTGCATTCTTTAGCCCAAATGGGATGACGTTCCAACATATGGTTCCCCATGCACAGGTGAAAGTTGTCTTTTCTTGATCTCCTAGAGCTATTTTGATCTGATTATAACTGAAGAATCCATCCATTAGTGAGTAGATCTCATATCCAGTAGTCATATCCACTATCATATTAATGTTAGGCAATGAAAAATAATCTTTCGGACATGCTTTATTGAGATCCCTGAAGTCTGTGCAAACCCTAATAGATTTGTCTTCCTTTGATACAGGTACTATGTTTGAAATCCATTCTGCGTTGTCTATTGCTCTGATAAATCTAACTTTTAGCAATTTTTCTAGCTCATCTTTAGCTAGCAGTGCCACATGAGGGTGCATCTTGCAGAGTTTTTGCTTGACTGGTTTAACTCCTGGTGTAATAGAAAGATGGTGCATGATGAGATCAGGATCTAGACCCGACATATCAGAGTATGTCCATACAAAGTTGATCTTCTTTTCTAAGAAGAGTTTGCTGAAATCTTTTAACTCTTCTGCTGATAATGATTGAGCTAAGTATATGATATGTGGTGTCTCTCGACTCCCAATATTTATTGGTTGAGTTGGTTCAATAAATATAGAAGACCTTTCCTAAAAACGACTTGGCAGTATATCAAGTATCTCACCTTCAGGTGCCTCAGAGAGGTTTTCACCCTTAGGCACGTCCTTTATTTTTTCTATTTTTTATTCTGACATCACCACAATGTGGTTTTTGCCATCAAATCTTTTATTTTTCTTCTTTTGATTTTTGCGACTAAGATACTTGATATCTGTTTTAGTCATGTTCTCACTATGTTCGTTGGTGGAAGAGTCCATTGGTTCAATTGCATTAAGGTAGTAGGCTAACATATAGTCATTGGAAAAGATAGGTACATTCATAGGTTGGTTTTGGAGACTACAGTCGATTAGTTCGGATGTACCAAGGATAAAGTTTGGACAAGCTCAAGAGAGTTCACGGTATTATCATCATAACTTCGGACCGACAAGTCGAGTTCTAGAAGACTACCTTGCATAAATGTCTCAAGACCAAGAATAGTTACGACATGATCATTGAAGTGCATGTTAATATTTAGTTGACCAAATCCAATAGACCTACTTGCAACACCATTTTCTACACTAGACTAGACTACATATCATGGTTTGACAGTAACAAGATCAGTAGACAGATTCCCGACATCCGTGATAGAGGAGTCAGAGTTTGATGCTGAATAGGTATTATCATCAATAGGACTGTTGTTGGAGTCATCAGAGTCATAAGAGGGAGTTTTTGACTCTTCTTCAAGTGATTGAGTGAATGTATGTATAGTGCCAATACCTACATCTTTGATGCTGCAAGTTCCTTCATGATTTGGTTCATTTATCACTTGTATCTGACATACCTGTTGACATAACCTTGATGGTTCTATGAATCTTTGTCTTCTACTCCATTCAGCTTCTTCTGGACTAATGACTGGTTCTATTTTTGTAGCTTCCAATTCTTCTTGTGTAGTTCCATACTTGATTTGTTTTGTCCTATTAGAGGGAGACATAGTAGGTGAATAATTTTTCTTGTGTCCTTTCTTCTTTTAGCTTTTGTTCATAGTCTGCCTTTCTTTTTAGTCTGATTTCTTCTATCTCCGTTTGTAGTTTTAAGCGTATCAATTCTTGAGTTTCATATGTGATATCATTGGAATATTTTGGAGTTTCTGTATTAGATGTATTTGAGAGATGATCTGGACCCCATTCATACTCATTCGAGTTAGTTTCTGAATCATCTACTTGTTGTCTACTAGTGTATGTGACTGGAATTTTTTAGTGGTGCAAACAATTCCCTAGTTCTTTCTACCTCTTCTCTCATATCCTCTAGAATTTCTACTCCTTGTAATGTTGTAGCTGATACCATTGGGACTTGAGTACTAACTATTTACTCTCGATTGATAATTATTTTTGTTCTTTTTCATACTCTTGTCAAGTCTGTTGAGTGTTTACTTCCTGTGATAGTGAAGGTAGTGTCTTTTTCTTTCACTTAGATTTAGAAGCATGTTTTTGGTTTGATGTCTTTCCCGAATTGTATCCCAGTCCAGCTTTGTCATTTGTAGACTTTGTTTGTAGATAAATGGGTTCAATAATACCTTCTTGATTTTCTCCCAGAGGACTAGTACCTGAATATCCCATGCGTTGAATCATTTTATATCCTGGACCATATTGTGTTGGGGAAATCTCACAATGTCTTACTTCTTTGTTTTCACTATCTTCTTTGAAAATCCATTTGAGAACAACATCCTCTTCTATTTCATTTGCAAGGGAAGTAGAGGATTGTACAAAGAGACCGTCATATATGACATTTGGAGTATAAGTCTATGGCTTCATAACCTCCGATGGTTTTCCTGATTGTCTGGGTGATGGAGGAAGAGAAATGAGTGAAAGCACTGGTTCTATCTTGTATCCATCCATGCCAGTATATGTGATTTTTAATTTTTTTTCTAAGTTCTTCATCAAGGTTTTTGAACTTTCAGTTGTAGAGCCCGCTCTATTATGAGGCACAAAGGTATCAACACTCTTTGTCAATGCATTGCAGGGAGAGTTTGTATCAACATGAATATTGACTTCAACCCTGTTATAAGGAAATTTTAAGGACTGATGATATGTAGATGGAACTGCCTTCATTTCATGAATCCATGGCCTACCGAGTAAGATGTTGTATGACAGAGGAAGATTGAGCACTTGGAAAATAACATCCCTTTCTACATGTCCTACTTTGATTGGTAATAGTACCAGACCTTTAAAGGTTCTTTCTTCTTCATCGTAAGCTTTGATTATTATTTTCTTGGTTAGATGAATGACATTTTCAGAAAAGCCCAACTGTGTAAGTAGATTATAGGTACAAATATTCAACCCAGTGCCTCCATCTATCCAAACACATTTAACTCGGTGTTTCTGGATCATAGCTTCAATGTACAATGGCTGGTTATGTGGGTGATTCAGCGAGTTGTCATCTTCTTCAGAGAAAGTAAAATAATAAGGCGAAGTCAAGTGACCCACCATAGATTGAAACTGATCAATATCTAAGTCTTTTGGGAGATTAGTTGTGAGCAATGCTTTGTCCAGGATCTCTTTATGAGCATAACAGATTTTGAGCAATTCAAAGTCAGAGATTTGAGCATTTGTTCTTTTCAATTGTTCGACAATGCTATATCCAGAGGATGATGATGAGGTTAGCTGTTTAAATTTAGAAAATGTTGTATCTGTTTGTTTGTTTGACGAGGTTGGTAGGTTTGACGTTGTTTGAGCAGGAGTTGAAGAACTAGATCCTTGGAGAGTGACTTTCTTTTGAGCGCGGGTCAGAACATTTGCATTTTGTGATTTATTTTGTTTTTCTTTGATTATAATCACATTGCAATATTCAGGCTGGGAAGACTCAATCATGTTGATCACATTGTCATTGTTGGTATAGGTATAATTAACTTTGGCACCTCCTTTTGACTTTTAGGAATCACCTTGTTCATAAACAGGTAAGGGATCTTTAAAAGATTTGTGATCAACATTAGTTGTGTGATTTCCCACAATAATTTTGCCATCGTCAATGAGATCTTGAATCTCATGCTTAAGCTTCATGCATTTGTTTGTGTTATGACCTTTATTTCAATGGTATTCCTAGTATTCATTTTCTCTCCACCATTTTGGTTTAACTTCTGGATCATATGGCCTAGAATTGTCTGGTAAGGTTATCAGATCGTTTGCCAATAAAGTTTTGAAAGCGGATTCGTATGGTTCTTCTAGAGGATTGAATTTGCGTTTAGGTTTTGAAAGCCAAGGTTTCTCTTTAAACCACTCTTTTACTTTCTTTGGAGGATTTTCTGTTGCAGTTTTAGCTGCTTTGAGTGATTGCATGCCACTAGCCAAGTTAAATATCATGGATTTTGATTTTTCTTTAACAGTGTCTGCCACTCCATCATTAACAACGTTTTTGTTGTTGTCTTTGCCATATTTCCAATATTTGTTTTTTTCTTTGGAACTAGATCCCGGTTGTGTTTGTTTCCAAAGTGAGCTATCTCCCTTATTTATAAGCACATCTTCCATCCTGAGGGCATTATCTACCATTTTGTTGAATGAAGGGTGCACTTGCATTTGGATACTGTATTTCAATTCAAGGATTAAGTTGTTGATGAAGATATCCATCTTCTCAGAATCTGGAATAGGCCGTGAATATCTAGAGAACATCTTTCTCCATCATTGGAGAAAAGTGAGAAAGGGCTCTCTTGTTTTCTATTTGGTATTACAAAGCTCTATCATAGTGATTGGGTGACGAATATTATAGGAGTATTGTTGTAGAAATAGTTGGATTAATTATTCAAAAGTTTTTATTCCCATAGGTAGGCTTGAGAACCATTCCATAGCTTGTCCCCCTAAACTTCTCAGGAAAAGGCGCATGAGATATGTTTGGTCATGCATGAACTCCATACATAAAGAACAAAATTCTCTAATATGGTCTTGGAGATCTGAGTTACCATCATATTTGTCAAATTTCGGGATCTCCACTCGTGAAGGAAATGGAGGCATGTAAATATTTTTGTCAAATAGAAATGGGCATATTGTGTCCAGAGAATAATGTTTTGGTGATTTATCCTTGTTTTTTAGTTCTGTGATCTTAGTTCATAACGCTTGTAATTGTTTGTTTACCATTGCTAATGGTGTCTCTTCCTCTTTAGTGATGAGGGCCTCAACATTATAACCAGTAGGAAGTTTAGCTCCTTGCTTTGCTAGTTTTAGAAAATAGTCTTCTTTTTATCTAGCCATGATAACCTTCATCATTTTTTGGAAATATTTATCTTTTTGACATTTCTGTATATCAGTTTCTGGAGGTTCAGAGGCTTCAGATTCACTTGATGAGTAATCACTGTCGGTATCATGGATACTGATATTGTCATAAGTTTTGTGTTTAGCAGCTTGTCTTTCTTGTTTTGTTCTAGATATGGTGGGAGACAAGGACTGATCATAAACTGGCATATCTGATGATGAAGGTTTATCAGTGAGAGGATCCTTTACATAAAATGGATTATCTTGATATGAAAAGGATTGTCCTTTGTCCTTGGTAGCTTTCTTACGAGAACTTCTGGTTTGAATAATCATTTTTATTGACTGATGTGACCTAAAGTTGTTTGTGATGCAGAAGTCAAGATCAAATTTAAAGCTAGTTGTTTGTTTAACACATCGATTGAGAGAAGCAACTAAGATTTAGTCTGGTTTTAGGAAAGATCTATCCTGTGTAAGACGTTTATCTAAGTTACCTAGTTTAAGTTAAGAGAAGTGACTAAGACTCAGTCTGGTTTTAGGAACGATCTATCTTGTGTAAGACGTTATCTAATTGACTTAAATTTGATATAATGGTTGATTGAACTAGCTGAAAGATGATCGACTAAATCGTGCAACACTACGACAGAAGTGCACTGTTCAGATTTGTTTATGCTCAGAATGGTGATAACTAGTTTTATGCTTGCTGTAGACTGTTTTAGGCAAGTTTGACTATTCTAGACTGACAAACTCAGAGATTCGTACGACAGGTTTTACATGACCATATGACAATTTGATAGCTTCAGGACCACAGAACAAAATTTCATATGAGTTGCTGCCGATGTTCGCATGACAGATGGGTATACCTTAGATGACAAATTGATGAATGCAATGGTGTTTCATACAACACATAATCAGAGTGTTGTTGATAATTCCCTAACCAGGACGACAGTTTATTAGATTTCGTACGACACAAAACTGAGGCTTAGACGACAAACTGTTAGACCTGATAAAATATCATACGACAAAAGGTATGTAGCAGGATGACAAATGAGAAGGCTAGTACGACAGCTTACTAGACAGAGACAAAATTTCTGACAGACTGAGTTTTTAATGACTGGTGATGACCATTTTTGAGATGGATTGAGTTTTTGGACAATTGAGATAGACTAGTTTTGACACAAATTGAGTTTTGACTAGGATAGAATAGTTTTGACACGGATAGAGTTTTGACTAGGATAGACTAGTTTTGACACAGATAAAGTTTTGACTAGGATAGACTAGTTTTTGACACGAATAGAGTTTTGACTAGGATAGACTAGTTTTTGACACAAACATAGTTTTGACTATTGAGTTGTTTATTGTTTTCTCCAGTTTTGGTATTTCAATTTTAGTTTTAGGGACGAAAACACAGTAAACACACAATATGTATAATGACTCCAATCACAACACGCTAACCCTATGGAAATTGGTGAGAGAAGAAAACCTTTTCTTGCAGACTTAGCTACACACCCAATAGCTAATCAAGATACGACCGCTGAGTCTCACACAATGGATTCTCAACATCGTATTAGCCGACTCCAAATGCTAATGGGGGCACGAAATGGCAAATATCTTGGGAGAGTTACTATCTCTCTTGCACAAAGATTATCCCCCCTTTTGAAGGTGAACCGAGTAGCTTCTAATTTTAATTGGAACTAGTAAGGGATCCGTTCAACACGTCGGGGTATAAACTCAATTAAGAGGTCTCCCAGCCTTGAAAACTAAGGTTTAATATACCCGAAGGTACATAGGAGAGCTATTCCCGAGCACTGCCGTTGACTTGATTTTCATCAAATCATGTTTATTTTATAGTGGGTTGGAGTACTTGGCATTTATTCATTCCCACTTGGGTCATTCCCCTCTCACCGGCCCTAATGACTTTGGCCTTATAGGCTCCTCGGGAGGGCATGCCTGCTAAAGTTACACAGATCTCAAACTTAGGAAAAAGCCTCAAGGGTTTGGATTTTTGATTGCCTATACAAACAAGAGCATACTCTCCTACCTCTCAGAATTTTCTTAAAACACGAAAGACAGATTTGTTCATTAACCAGATAGCAAGTTAGGTGCCTAAAAAATGAATTTAATGAATACACAATGTTTACTCGAATCTCCTCAGGCAACTTGCAAAGACAATGAATCAGTAGTCATATTGTCTTTGTTTGACAAGCATATTCTTCGACAATCATTCTGCAAAAACTGATTAGGCTATGAAAATTTCTTAGATAGATGAACAACAAGCCACTATCAGCATTAGTATGATAAAAATTGATGAGAAAACCTGAAGAAAGAAATATGCTTTTAACCCAGAAACACAAAATATCGTATGACGATTCTCACCGATTCGTACTATATCGCATGATATTTTCTATTTGTCATTTGGTAGAGTAGGAAAATTCGTACGATAATTCACAGCAACTATAAGGACAAAAATCCAAAAAAATAAAAATCTGAAAAATAAGAAAAAGTTAGTCTCTGAGGCCGAAAGATGTAGTCTTCTGCCCCACGGTGGGCACCAGAAATGTGTGTGTGAAAAAGTGGAATAAGTCTGTAAGCTGCAAGACACAACACTTCAATTAAGTCATTATATGTATGGTTAGATAGATATAAGCATGAATAATAAAACCATAACATATCGACTAATTGCCTTCTAAAAGATGCGAGTATAAGATTTCTCTCATATTTGTATAAGCAATACCAGTGACTAGACTAGACCAAGATGAAGGATTTAATCTATATGAGCATGATATTAAGCTAAATGGATGCAAGATTATGCTAGATGGATGAATAGTAAGCTATATGAATTCAAGAAATCATGAAATATGCAAAAAGAAATTAAACTAAGATGCAATAATCTCAAAAAGAAAGCACAATATCTTCAATGACTCCAAAGCAAAAACTGCATAATAACAATAAATCTCCAGGCTGTTTTGAATGAGAGATGAAGACTGAATTTATAGAGAATCACAAGAGAGATCAAGAAAAAGCACAATTTAGGATAACTGAAATAATCGAGAGATCAAATTCAGTTAACCTTGAGATAGATTCCAATTATAGTTTAATTGAAATGCATTCAAAAAAGAAGTTTGAGTTTGCATTAGAGATATAATTCAATTAATTCCATGCACTTGAGATAAAAATAGGTAATTCTTTGATTTATTCAAGAAAAGAGTCTTTTTAATGCAACTGAACTTCTTTCTCAAAAGCTTTGAGTTCCAATTTTAGAGAATGATTAAATTCCTTTTAATTGCTTTTTCTCATTTCAAGTTATCTCAATTTAGAAGAAAGAAATAATATCTCAAGTTTGATTTCTCTCTCAATTAAATTCTTTTATTTTATTTTCAATTTAAGTCTTGCTTTGCATATTGATTCCTCTTTTGTGATAAATTAGTTCCTTTTTTTATGATTAAATGAAAAATTAATTAATTAATTAAATATGCTAAGATATTTAATAAATTAAAATAGGATAATTGATCAAAATGATTTATTTGGAATGATTTAATTAATTAAATAAATATTTAATTAATATAGAATAATTCACTTGCCATGTGACTTTTAATGGTTGAAGAATTAATTAATTGTGTGCTAAAAGTTGATTTAATTGCGTTTGGTTAGGACCTTGGTGATGTTGTCGAAATTAGGGGCCCATGGTTTAGGTGACCAATTTTAGGATATTATAGTGGGCTCCTCAAGAGGCTGTGACCGATTTTAATTCTAGGTTCCAAAAGACCTGACATAGAATACCTACATCTGCTCAACCTCATGCAGATATGCCTTTCGTGTTTTACATAAAAGCTTTTAACTATGATGTATCTATTATGATCCAATCTTTAGGCATCAACACGCTTCCAGACGCATATGAGCTTGTGGTGCGAGTAGACAATAACTTGATT